>NW_021635784.1:0-566641 GCF_004799145.2 Neltuma alba
TTTAGTTTTACTCATTTTGACAGTTTTGTATCAGTGTGCCGTGGTCCCCCACTATCCCACCACCAACAAACTTCATTACCAGCTATTCCCCAATGTTTCCCACTTTTTAAACTCCTCCATTTAGCTTGTGGTGTCTTGTTGTCGTCCACTACCGTTTAATGCCCAACTTCACACCTTGAATCATCGTACTGAGTGAGTATCCTCTTCTTTCAATCTTTTTAATTTTTCTTGGTTTTTTGGATGTTTTGACTAAAAAATCTGTTGTATTTCAAATGGGTTTGTTAGTTTTACATATGGTTGGCTTGCATTGTTGATTTTGTATTTTTTATATACTTGAGTTGTTGATTAGCGGCATTTGGGTGAGAAAAACCTCATTCCTTCCTATATACGATAATAAAAACATGTTTAAATGTTTGAAGTTGATTAGTTTTGAAGTTTGTGATTTTTTAAATATTTTTTGATATTATTTCGAATATTTGGTAATTTTTTTGTAATAAATTTGATAATTTAGTAATAAATAATCTGTTAATTGTTTTGTGAACTTTTTTTCATTATGAACTTTGATTGATGATAAAGTGTTGTTTGAAATTTCATTGCAATTGGATATCATTTGTGTTTCTGTTTTGGATTCAAAAAGTTTTAGTTTTAAGAATCTTTATTCATTAATTGTTTTGAAATTGAATTCTTATTTTTTTATTTGTATTTCTTCAAATTTATCTTGTATTTAATTTGTTTATTACATTGTTAAGGGGTTTGGTTGCTTGATTGATTTGTTTAATTTTTATACAAATTTGGGATTTGTTAGATAAAATATTAGAATGGAGGACCTAAGTGGAAAATATTTTACAAAAATTTACTTTTAAAGTATATATTGTTTTAATGTATTTTTCCAAAAAACTAAATTTTACATACAAATATATTTTATGTATTTCTATAACATTAAATTAGAAACAAGTGTTTGAAAAAAATTATATTAAATTAATTTAATATTTTATAAAACTTTATGCATGTTGAAATATGTTATGAAGAATAGTTTTAATTTTGATTTAAATAATTTTTGTTTAAAATTTTTTCATAACTTATATATGTTGTTTGATTTTATATTTTTATCAACATTTTGCTCATTCACTATATATATCAATTTCAAGAAATAGCTTAATTAATTTTTAAAAGTAATTATATATTTAATTTTTTTATAAATATTAATATATTTAAATAATTACTTTTAAATTTTTTAAATATATTTAATATAATTTATAGTTTAAATAATAGATATTGACTTTTTATATTCATACATAATTTTTCCTTTTGTTATTTATTTATTTAAGGGGAAATTCTGTCGAATTTTTTATTTTAAAAAAAAAAGACATTCCTTTTATTTGTAATTAAGTGTTACCCAATTTTAATTCATTGACTAACATTTAATTATTTTATTATTTTAATATTTGAATTAAGGAGTTAGAATTGAGCTTGACAACTATATTCATTGACTCTATAAAACAATGGATCGTAGTTAGATGAAAGCTAAGAGAATTAGTAAAGAATATGAGGATAAGGTTGAAAGGTTTCTTCAATTTGCTTAAAGAAATGCTCCTAATAAAAAAGATGGATTGTACTATTGTCCTTGTGTCAAATGCTTAAACAATAGTCGGAGAAGCATTTCTGAGATAAAAAAGCATCTTATTTGTGATGAGATAAATTTGAGGTATGCAAATTAGATATGGCATGGAGAAATCAGAAAGACTACAAAAGACTACACTGTCTGGAAAAGAGAGAGTTGTGAATGAAGACTTTAGTGATAGAATTTCGGATATGTTTTATGACATAAGGTCTGAATCCTCTACACAGTTCTCTCCCACTTTTGAAACTTTATATAGTAATGCAGAGACGCCTTTATACCCAGGGTGTAAAGATGATTACAAAAGTTTGACAACTATGTTGAAATTGATGAACTTGAAGGTAAAAAATGGTTGGACCGATACTAGTTTCACGGAATTACTTGAACTGCTGAGTGATATTCTTCCAAAGGGAAATTCACTTCCAAAACGAATGTATGAGGCAAAGAAAATTTTGTGTTCGATGGGTTTGGAATATGAGAAGATACATGCGTGCCCTAATAATTGTATATTATTAAAAAATGAGTATGAAGGGTCGAATAAGTGCCGTAAATGTGGGACTTCAAGACACAAAGTTAAGAAAGATGATGGTGATTATAATAAGATGATCGAAAATTCTCCTTTGAAGGTTTTGTGGTATCTTCCAATAATACCACGATTTAAGCGTCTATTTGCTAATGCCACGGAAGCAAAGAATTTGAGATAGCATTTCAATGAGAAAATATGTGATGGAAAGCTTTGTCACCTAGTAGATTCTTCTCAATGGAAAACAATAGATCAAAAATTTTCTCAATCGGTAGCAAGCCAAGAAACTTTCGGCTAGGGCTTTGTACGGTTAGAACTAATCCATATGGTAATCTTAGTAGCACACACAATGCTTGGCCGGTGCTCCTCATAATTTACAACTTGCCTCCTTGGTTATGCATGAAAATAAAGTATATCATGCTATCTTTGATGATCTCAGGGCTAAAATGGCGGGGGAAACAATATCGATATGTATTTAGCACCTTTGATTGAGGATCTAAAGAAATTATGGGAGGAAGGTGTTGATATGTTTGATGCATATAAACAAGAGACCTTCAATTTACGTGCCATGATTTCACCACGATAAATGACTTTTTGGTATATGAAAATTTGTCAAGATACAATGTTAAGGGGAATAAAGCATGTCCGATATGTGAAGAAGGCATCCACTGCATGCAACTTAAAACATGGTAGGAAGACAGTCGACCTTAGTCACAGAAGGGTTTTTAGTCGGCACTACCCTTACCGTAGGTTGAAGAAGGCATTTAACAGCTCACAAGAATATCAAATGACTCTAATACCATTAACTGGAGAAGAAGTTTATCAACGGGTAAAGGGAATTATTATACGGTCTTCAGTAAAAAGAAGAAGAAAACTGCCAGTGAGAGGAATATGTGGGAAAAAAGATCTATCTTTTTCGATCTTCCATATTGGCGAAGTCTCGATGTGATGCATGTGGAGAAGAATGTGTGTAAGAGCCTTGTTGGCACACTTTTACATATAAGTAGAAAGACTAAGGATGGAATCAATACAAGACGAGACTTAGTTGAAATTGGAATAAGAAAACTCCTCCACCCACAAGAAAGAGATGGTAGGAGGGCTTATTTATATCCAGCTGCGCATACATTATCAAAAGAAGAGAAAAAAAGTTTTTGTGGTTTTGTCAATAGCATTAAAGTGCCACAAGTTTATTCTTCTAATTTGAGCTAACTTGTTTCAATGCAAGATTTGAAGATAACGGGGATAAAGTCTTATGATTATCACGTGTTGATGCAAAAATTACTTCCACTTGCTATTTAAGGCATTATGAAAACCGATGTGAGAAGTACTATTATAAGACTTTGTATGTTTTTTAGTGCCATTTGCAGCAAAGTCATTGATTGTGCTGAGTTAGATGAATTAGAAAATAAAGGTTATGTGATCCTCTCCCAATTGGAAATGCACTATCCTCTATCATTTTTTGATATTATGGTCCACCTGATAGCTCATCTTGTGTGAAAGATAAGACTTTGCAGCCCTGTGTGTTTAAGGTGGATGTACCCGTTTGAGATATACATGAAAATCCTAAAAGGGTACTCTAAGAATCCTTATCCACCTGAGGTATCGATTGTTGAGAGATATGTAGCTGAAGAGACAGTTGAGTTTTGTAACGCATATCTTAATAGGGTAACGGCAGTTGGACTTCCTCAGTCTCGATGTGATTAGGGGAGAAGCAAGGGAACATGGGGTGTCATAATGAAGTCTATGTCAAGAGAAGTTGTAACACAGGCACATCTATACATTTTAAACAATACGGATGAAATTTTGCCTTACTTGAATGCCCACAAGAATATACTGAAGAACTTGAATCCAAGAAAGAATGATATGCAACTAGCTAATGAACATAATAAGTCATTTGTAGAGTGGTCCAAGCAAGAAGTATTAAAATATGGCAATCCTTCTGAGACAATATAGAGGTTAGCTGCAGGGCCTTGTTTTGAGGTTTTGTGTTGGGACGGATATGACATAAATGGTTATTCATTTTACACAAAACCCATGACGATAAGAGTACCACGCATAACAAGTGGGGTGATGGTAGTCTGAAGCTATGCACTTTGCTAGTTCTAAATATAGAAACCCAATGTTGGCAGCAATGTCCTATTATGGAATAATAGAAGAGATATGGAAGGTTAGTTATACCAAGTTTAAAGTTCCCGTCTTCAAATGTAAGTAGGTTAATAGTAATGTTGTGCAAGGAGATAAAGAATTTGGATTTGTTTCAGTCGATCTTGAGAGGTTTGGATATGGAGATGAGCCATTTATTTTAGCTAGTCAAGCGAAACAAGTGTTTTATGTTCCCGATCTAGCAAAGAAAAAATTGTCTATTGTGTTTCAAGATAAGAGGCAAGGAGTTGATGGAGATGATGGTGACTCAGAGTTTAATCTTGATGACCACCTCGCCTTTCACAACTACTCGACCTAAAACAGTTGAATTAGATTTGATAGATAATGACTATATTGTTAGAGATGATCATTGTGAAGGAATTTGGGAGGATAATCGTTGTAAGGCCTAAATAAATTATTTGATGTTTCTTATTAATTCATTTCATATTATTATTATTATTTGTAATATGATTTTTTTTGTTATATATACTTAATGTTTTATTAACTTGATATTTCTTATTCTTATATTTATTAACCGGGTTGTTCTTTGAATAGGAAATGGATAAATCCGATCAATAGGACTCTACCAACGACAGCTCCTTTACTACTAGCCAGAGAAAGGATAAAGGGCTAACCCATATGAGGCATTTGGCTTTACGTGATGAGACCACACAGCCCATGAGGATTACAGTGGAGTTTGATCATGGTTTGGAGCCTATAGGAAAGACTAGGGCTCAATTTACTAGTTATGTGGGTTATGTTGCATGCAGTAAGATTTTGATTGACATTTCTAGCAGGAAGAAGGTGGATAAAGATTTGAAGCAAAACATTTGGAAGGATATTTTGGTACATTACGAATTCTTTTATCACTTGATTGATTAACAACTTAGCAGAGAAACAGAAAAGCTCATTTTGTTATCATCAAAAACTTTAACAAAAGAGAGAACTACCATGAGATTCTAAGAAGGAAATTTAATTACCAAAAATTCTCAATGACAATTGACAAGTGATGAGGCTGAACTTGTTGTCATTCTTTACTATGAAACTTGTCATTACATGCTCTTTAATTATTAATAGGCTCTTAAGTAGTTAAACCTTCCTTCAAATTTGATTATAATTTTCCATTAAAGAATAAAAGTGAAAGGCAGACCCATTTTTGTGCATCCCCTCCTAATTGCTTCATGAGAAGCAAAAAAATTTCAACCAAAGAAATAGAGTTCATTGATCATTTTCTCCATCATCATTATTGAAGTCGAAACACCTTCCTCTTCACTGTTTCAAAGATTTTTGGGTTCACAACATTCATCTCTCTCTTCATCATGTTCTGTTAATAATTTAAGTTGGGATTTTATTGTGAATGGGTAGGATGATGAATAGATACTCTACTTTTAGGTATATTATGGGTGACTTGTTCTGTTTGGCTAATATGACGAGTTAGGGTTAACGAAAAGCTAGCTCGCCATCATACAGGCCTTTTTAACCCATAATGTTTAACCTTAATCTGCTATAGGCTAACCTTCTAGTTGGCGCATATTACCACCCCTAGTGACAATACACCCTAACACTTAGTTTATTACGCACCAACACTTAGTTAATATTGGATACATGTATGTTTATTTTGGATAGATTGTGTAAATTGATGTAATTGTGAGTCGCTTCGAAGGAGAATATTCCTTTAGCCTTTGTCCCAAGCTCTTTTGAGACCCATTATGCATGCCCATAACTCAGCAGTTAGTGCATCCCTTGCTTCAAGTTTGAGTTGAAAACCTTCAAGAATATTGCCATGAATACCTTTAATGATACCACCATAAGCCGTAGCCTTACTGAGACAAGAAAAGGCTCCGTCAACTTCAACCCAGCTGTTGAACTCCATTTCTGGGGGTGTGGGTGTTTGTAGGTGCAGTATTTGGGAATAGAATAGTTCCGTTGAGCTTCCTTTGAACCGCAATGGTGCTGTTCAGAATTGTAGATGCTCTAGCGTTAACAGCCTCCATAATTAATGGTAAATAAACATTTTCAGAGTGATAATTAATTTTTTAAAGATCAATAAATAGAAAAGAATTAACCAAAAACATTTAAGTAATAGCTATGGTAGGAAGAAGAAAACAATCAAATAGAAATCTACCATAATAAAAAACAATCAATAACAATCAATATCTTTAACAGAGTAGTAGCTACTGTTCTAGAATCGTAAAGATAAATAATCAAATAAGAAAGGGTCTAACACTTGATTTTTCATGTATGTATCAAATCTACCAACAATACTTTGGAATCTCAAAATACAGTTAAGACCAGTTGTAAATGGGCTAGGGTCTTTGAAGCTCATTAGAATAACAATCACTACTGCCCATAACAATCACAACCAAAATAAAAGTCACACGTGTCAAAAAGGGCTCCACCCAACAGCACAATTCCAGAATATAGCGGAAAAGTTAAAATTATGTCAAGTATAACAAAAAGGCCCTAAAGTTTGGTAATATAGATCAATCAAATCATGTATACCAAAACAGAGGCTATACAGAGTGGAAAGGAAAACTCAAGCCTCGAACAACTTCCCTTGGGGACTAACACCTGAACTCTCGCCTGAAAAAAATATTAAATAACCATGGGGTGAGTCAAATTGACCCAGTAACCACAATTCCAATTCAACAAGTATACAGGCAGTTATTACAAGATAGTTAAGCAGGAAAAATATAATTTCAAATAAACATATAGGGTAAACATCTTTACGGAAAATAATATATAGTAATTCAAAAAGTAACTTGCATGCACGGAATTCATCAACCATCCTTATAACCTTCTTGTAACCTCTGACAGAACCCATGGTCTATTCACACATCATAAGATTCGTCTCTTTTGTAAGACTGCACCAAACTCTCCAATAATGAGGTGTGACTCGGCCAAAAGTTACAGAGCTCATATCGGACCATGGGTTCCCTTTCCTTGGAATATGGAAAGGTGTCATGTCCCTTAGACTGACCCTTGACTCGACCAAAGAAAGGGTGATACCAAGGGCCCTATGAATGTTAAAGCTAGCCACTGGGTGCCAAGTAATGGCTATACCAGGTGGTATAAATAATCAAATCTCCCACAATTACATTTCAACACAACCCAATACAACTCCATAAACATTCCAACCATCCAATTCCGCATAATCCAATATTCATAAAGCATCCTCAAATTCAATAATCAAATTTTTGTTCAATATCAACAGGATATTCACAAGATAAAATAATTCATGCCCACTTAACTGATAAATTTATCAAAACATAAATTTTCATATATATATATTTCACTTTTTATACATAAATCACCAAAACATATAATAATAACATCTATAATATCAAAACATGCATATAATCACATCAACAAGCATACAAGGTAAATTAGAAAGTGGTTACCTCAAGTTTTTTGACACACACTACCAAAAAAAAGGCTTTTAACAGCAATTATTAAGGGTTTTTAACAATGAAGGCGCAATGGATACAATTGACGTTGAAAGGTAAATAAAATACGACGGTTCTGATAAAAACCACCATGCAAGATCAAATTTCCATGGCGGTTATTAATAAAACTGCCGTGGAAAATTCATTTTCCACAATGGTTTTTAAAGTAACTGTAGTGGAAATTCAATTTTCCACAGCGGTTTTTGGAAGAACTGCCGTGGTAAATATTTTTAACGGTTGTTATTTTAAATAACAGCCGTTAAAAGTGTAATGTTTTTTAATAATATTTTGTTTACTTTTTTTTGGCTCCCTGTAGTTTACAGTTCCAAATAAATGCAGACAGTGCAGAATATAAATACAAAACTATTTCAAAATGACCATATAACTAGCTGGTTAATACATACATCGTAGTAAGCATTGAAATTTCTTTTAACATAGGCACAAAGAGCTTACAAGGGTTCGAATCTATCTAGGCAGGATAGAAACCAATCCTATAACTACAAGATGATACCTTAGCTTGCTACTTCTCCTAACAACAAGTAAAGGCATAATTCAAAGAATAGTAACAAGCTAAGCTAATTATGTCTGCACAATAGAACTAAGGAACATGTATAGGGGGAACTAAGAGAAAAAAATCTAACAATGAATTTTTTGAGGAATGATCTAACTATTTCAAATTTTCAAAACTCTATAGAAATGTTGTTGACAAAGTATCTCTCATCAAGTTGATTTCTTCCATTTGATATGGCGCAACATTTTGAAATACCTATAAATCAAAAATAACATATCAACTTAATCAAAAATGTGAAAAGAACTGAAGAATTACATGTGACGTAACTTATCTTTACCTTATCTAATTTCTTAGTCACCCATGTCTCAATGATGTCATTCATGTAGCAGATAACATAATATCTACATTCAACACTCTTGCTGATAACGGTACTAACAAAATGAAATATAAAATTGAATATTAGACTTTAATTATAAACATTAACTTTAATTATTGAAAAATATTTAACAGTATATATTTAGCTCAAAACAACATACTTTTGGGAGAATCTATGTTGGTGGTTGTCTATTTTGCTTCTTTGCCACAACATTGAAACTATGAAAAGCCCTATCAACAATAAAATTTAATGATGTTAGAGCATGTTTTTATAAACTTCACACGTAATAAATATATAAACAAAAACTAACGTGTCGATGACATCTTTGGTTTCTTCAGATGGACTTCCATAGAGGGAATCGAACCAGTAGACTTTGTTATCAAAAAGGGCACCAACAATTAGGGTCCAATGATAACTGCAAAATACAAACCATGTTAATTATAATACTATACATACAACTTGTGTATCTCAAATACAATAATATACTTACCTTCCACGTAAGGTGCAAAATATATTTGCTTTCTTGTCTGAGTCATTGTGGTCATCATGTAGATCGGCCTCGCTTCCATAGTATTGACTATTTTCTGCACCCTTTGCAGACACATAAAGTCATATGTTCCTTTAAGTCCTCTTTGCCGAGAGATTTGAGTAAAATGCCTGTTGTTCAAATAAGAAACATTAGGACATGTATAAGTATAACATGAATTAAGAAAATGATATTGTAACTTACAAAATAGCCAGCTGTATAAGGACTATATCCAGCTCCTTAAAGTTGAGGAACTGAACGAGGTCCTTCTTGTCAATAGTGAAGTTGTATGTTATATTTGAACCCACAATCCCTAGCAGCATCTTGCAAGTAACGGGCTTATCCATGTTTGGCACTATGGAATGAAGAACTCCAAACTAGAATACATAAGGGTAAGATCACTAGGAAGAGGCAGGAGTACAGGATCTGATAATGCGCTCTTCGCTGTCACCTTTTTCGTCAATGGCTTTGTAATAAGTTTCTTTGGCCATAAAATGAAATGTCCTTTAGCCTAAGCTAATAGTCGAACCTCATCAGTAGAGTTGGGTATTGGTGTACCACCATGACCACGAAGAATCCTATCCACTGTCAGCCTTGCTTGATCCTTTGGAACTTTCATGCCATGGATCATTGTGCCCAAGAATGCTCGACCATTAGTGACATGAACACCTAAATCTCCAAAGTCCACATAAAGAGCACACGGCATTCTATCATCTTTGACAGGGTTAGGGCTACGGTCAGGGTTAGACACTGTCAGTTGCTACATCTAATTATTACTACCCTTCCCACTTTTTATCATAAGTGAACCCTAAAACATAATATGAAATTAGTTAAGGCACATTAAATAAGTTTAAATGGATCAAATGAACCTTTAGAAGATTTGAAAATATGTGTGATTATTACCTGGGAAGGTTCAGATACTCGGGGCATCTAGAATCCGGTCGTGCCCATCATCATCATAGCCTATTGAAACTTAACGTCGAACTCCTCACGTATCTTTTGCATCTCCGTCTTGTGTTGTTCACTGAGTTCAGCTCGAACTCTTTCTCTTTCTTCATGTAATCATTGGTCGAGCTCCTCTTTAGATACCATTTAGCAAAGAATGATCCAGTGCTTCTTTATGAACCAGAGCCAAAAAATTGTTTAATACTAATCCTTTCAGGGGCCCCTCTCACTCTGCCAGGATGGTCAGCCTTTCCAATAACAGTGGCTAAGATATCCATCTGTCTTTGAGGGATGAATGTGCCTTGGGATAATTGCTTCTCAAGTGTATTTTGTAACATTAAAGCAAGAAATTCAATTTAAGATAATTAAAAAAAATCAATTTGAAGCATAATGTATAAATATTACTTACAATCCTCTCAGCAACATCAGCAGACTCTAGAGTAATGTATTGACCCTTTTGATCACTGGTTAACCAAATAATTGTCAGATAACTGCTAATTCTTTCTTAATCATTTATTGTTAAGCTTGATCGAAAATGTGTTAGATAATTCAAATTTATGTGTTAATCAATCATGTGAACGATCATTAATAACACTGATTGTGTATAAGATGTTGCAGCAAATTATTGATCATTTAATCGATAATTTATTGATCGATAAGCTGTCGGGTAAAGATATAAACTACCATGAGTATAACATAAGGATTATCGATCACTTGATCGATCATAAAGTAATCGATGAAGACTCAGATAACTGGTAAAGTTTCCTTGACTTATTTACTGTGTTGAATAGTTCTTTTATTATCGATTAGTGCTTTATCAATAACTTATTCGAATTTTATGTGTCAAAACATTTTTGGTTAATCAATAATGTGTTCCATCAAAGTATTTTACGATATTTTGCAAAGTAAATTTTTTCACAATCTATCATCGATCAATTGATCGATCATCCTTTTATCGATAATATGATCGATCATCATGGTCTTTGTATCATCTTTTCATATCACATGATCGATCAAAGCCTTACTCTGGAATTTTCTAAAAACAAACTTTCCACAGGCATTTATTGATCACTTAATCGATTAATTATTAATCGATCTATTAATCAATCATCAACTCTTCTTTGTGCATTACTAGGAAAATATCTTTAAACCACTTTTCTATCACTTATTCGATCACCCCTTTATCGAAGAAGTGTTCGATTGTCATAGCTTGAAAATGGGATTCACTCTAGCTTAGCTTAATCAATAATATGATTGATCAAATGATTTTCAATCATCTATTTGATCAATGCATTATTTCATCACTTAAACAGTTCTTCACGATGATTCTTTATAAACCATATGAACATTATTTCTTCAAGCTTTTTTCAGCGTTATTTAGTCATACAAATCTCTTATTAAAAGGCATGCAAATTTGGAAGAAATTAGCCTTACACAAAATACAGAAGCATTTCACTTGCTAAGAACACTTTGGCTATATTTTGTCATTTATCGATGACTTGTTCTATCATTGAATGATCCATAACTTACTCGATAAATACATACATCTGTTAAGTCTATTTCTTTTGCAATTAATCAATAATATGATGTATCAAAGGATTATCAATCAAGACACCGATCAAGTAAGTTCAGTTTATTTTCTAAGTATTTGGTGATTGATTTTGTGTTTTTCAACTATTGCATCAGTTTCAAGATTCATCACTCCTTCTATCACTCATTCCTATTTTATTGAAGAAGGAAACTTACTTGTGCCAAGAAACTTCTGCAGATTACGATGCGCAACGGTTATTTTATAGCCTTTAACCTACTATGTCAGAAGTATTAATGGCGAACTACTGTTGTAACTGCCGAACACAAGCAAGCGATCTTCCAATGACTAGAAGCTCTTCAGTCTAACGGATAATTGAAATACTCCAACTATAAAAAGCGCAAAAAGCATTGAATGAAGAATTGAATATGTGAGCTACTGTTTGCTAAAAATTTACTGTTGCATTCAATACTCTATTTTATCGAACTTCAGTGTTTATCATTCAAATACTCTGTGAAATGATATATCTTTTTTACTCAATTCTGAGAGTAACTCAAGAGTGTGGACTCTTGAGGGGATTGTAACCTTACGAATAGTAAAGGGGTGATTGAGAGATTCAATTACTGTACTGAGGCACCAAAAGCCCGTTTAATCTTGAGGATATAGTGGAAGTCTCAGAGGCGTTCTGAGGACTAGACGTAGGTCAAGTGGTCGAGACTAAACCAGTATAAACTCTGTCTTCATTCTTTGGTAAAACCTTCCTGACTCATCTCCTCTGTTTTATTTGCTGAATTATTTTATTTCGTTAAATTTTTATACCTCACCTAATTCACTCCCTTCTTGAGTGAAAGTGCTACTAACACTTTTCTCATTCATTGAGGATAAAAAAGTAATTGCAGCTTTGCATTTTTATGTAAGGAGGTCCCTCGAACCTAAATGTGTGACCTGGCCTTTATGTAGCATTTACTCCTCCTTGGGACTCAGCACCATTTCCCCTAATTTCAATGTTAAAAATGTTATTACGAAATTTTGGTTCCTTTTATTGTAATATTCCCCACCGAAGAATGGGAAACTCGGGTCATGAATCCGAGATAATTAGGATTTGTTTTCCGATCTATGAAAAATGTTATTGATTTCATGTTTGATATGTGGTAGAATTAAAAATTTTGGGAACTTTTAAAGCTGGGGGTTTCTGAAAATTTCATCTCAATTCAATCAGATCGAAAAATTTAGTCGAAACTCGGTTGGGTTGGGACCAGGATGCCGCTTAAAACTATGGGTCTAACCAATTGGTTCCAAAACAAAATAGTTGATCCTCTGCTTCTGATTCTTCGCAGGTAGTTTTCCTTCCCAACTTGTAATTCATGTTTCTCACGTTTCAGGTGCCATATACTATTCGTTTGTAGTGATCTCATAACTGATTTGTGTGGGATTCAACTGCCATTCTTTTTTTCTTTTCTTTTCTTTTCTTTTCTTTTTTTTGGTTTACGTGCTATTCGAATATCATAAGCAATTAAGAATATGAAACTGATGTCTGCGAGAGAAGCTCAAAAACAATGAAACCACATTTGGGTTTCTCTAATTGTGTTGGGGTATCTTGTTTGGGCAGCAGTGGTGGATTGGTGCTTCTATGAGATAACAAGATTCCTATGCAACTATGTTCTTTTCCAGAATGTCATATTGTTGGGGTTTTAGACTTTCAGTACGTTCTCAGCGGTTTGGGTTTGTAGCTAACGAGGCTGCCCACTGGCTTGCCTCTGTTGCCTTGTAGGGTATGTGGTAAGGCCCTCATTCTCGTAGGCAGGGATTTTGATGCAAAAATCTTTCCTTCAATGGTTGGTGTGCGATGATGGAGTTCGAAGATCTCCCTGATTTGTTTTTCTGTAGTTCTTGTCCTAATCTATTGGCTCTCTGTTTGATGAAGATCTTAGTTTAGTTGGTTATTATATGCACCAATTTGGCCAGAAAAAAGTCTGGAGCGTTTACATCAGTCTGTTTGAAATACTTTCTATAATATGCATTTGCGATTATTAGATCTGTTTTCAGATGCCTTGTGACATCTAAAGCATAACTAATTGTATATGATTTTTATTCAATTTACTGATTTTGTATGTGGAGCTGAAATGGGGGCTTTCATTTTCTGGGCAGCCATGTGGTATTTTTTGTTTATGTTTGAAGTTGAAAAATGAATGTTTTCATGGAAGAGATTGTTAACAATTTGGAAATCTTATCCGTATGCTATTATGCCTCATTCTTTCAGCAATGAGGCTGCTAGAGACAACAACAATTAGTTTTCCATGTTAATGTTCTCCATTTTGTTCAGAGGTGCTGAGCCGAAACAGTTGGCTTTCTCTGCTGCTCTTGGCATTACTTTGGGAATATTTCCTATATGCGGTATGTTATTATCAAGCATTTCTTGATTTTTGGAAATTTAATTTCCGTTAAATGTATGATAGAATTACTTGATTGAGACTGCTATTGATATTGTCATTGTCATTCTAGTGTCTCTTCTTTTTCATTTCAACAACAGAATCTTCATTACATTGGAATATGTGAATTAGAAATTTTGCTCTTGTAACCAAGATCTATGTTGTTTAGTTGCATGATAGAAACCAGTGACCTAATGCCATGCTCAGAAACTTCCCTGAACTTTTGTTGAACTTCTAAGGAGGACCAAGGTAATATGAGATACCTAGGTCCCACATCAAGACTATTCAATGAATACTTAAATTAGGCAGCTCTCACCTTAATAGTCACCTTATGGAAGAAGGTTATCACCCTGTTTAAATGCCTATCATTGTGTATGAGAACTAGAGGTCAGTGGCTGAAGGGTTGCCTATGTTTTGGCTGGCAGAAGGATGAGTCAAATGTCACAAAGTATAGCTGCAAGGATCTAAGCTTTCTAAGGACTCACCAACTGATTGGGAAGTAGTATGGGATATCTAAACCTTGCATTGAGGGTAGTATGGGCTATTCAATGGGATACTTAAAGAGAATGGTTTTCCCATCTCAATAGCTAGAAGGAGGCTTTTCCACCCTGCTTGAGTGCATATCATTTGGTAATAGAGCTGGTGGTTGGTCTCTCTAGAAAAGGCTACCTGAGGAAAGTTTTAATTAATAAAAGTCAAGGCACGAGTGATATGTTGCAATGTGGAGCCAGTAGATGGTTGGTTTTACAAGGGAGGCCAATTGATAATGACGAAGGTAGGATGGCATGCAAAATTCCTTGTTTTGTAGTATGGGGTTGGGTTACTCAGTTGAGTGTTTCAGTGGAGTTATTCTATGATTTCTATCACCTAGCCTTGTAGGGAACCTTGCTTGGCTATGTATTGTCTTCCCACTGATTTACAATGTTAAAGTTTGAAAAATGTGGTTCATTTATGAAGAAAATGCTGTATAGCTACTGAGATGAGTATTTTTTCCCCCCTCAAATTAGCAGGGATTATGGGGAGGGTGATGGCAGTTAATATACTTTTTAATTTTAAATATTTCATTGAACCAACTGAGGCGATGCTAGATGATGGGATTGGTTGGAGTTCCTTTTTTAAATCATATAAGGATTAGATGTTCAACAAGGTTAAAATCCATTCTACTGTGCCGATATTTAAGTTAAAGCTTATGCAACTGAATAATGTAAGTCAGGGCAACTGTTGATTTCCAGCATCTAATCAAGTAGTCTTGCACAATGACAGATAGGTAACCCTGGTTTAATATTGGCAGCTGTCTGCATAGTCAACTATATGTTATTTTGGATCAGTATTTTACAGAAGTCGAGATGCAGCTCATGGAAAATGGAGAATTATATGGTACAATGTTAACTGTGTTTTATTTCATGACAGGGGAGCAGCTTCATAGCTGTGTTAATTTTTGTTTAAGTATAGCTGACATAATTCTACTAAGCTCTACTATGATTTCACATGCAAGCTTATTTTGTGTTGCAGGTGTCACTGTATTCCTTTGTGGGGTGGCAATTGCATTGCTTCGATCATTTTGTCATGCTCCGACTTTGATGCTGGCAAACTTCATTGCTACTCCAATAGAATTGAGGTTCTGTACATTCAAAACTGTCCATTTGTTTTGTTTTGTTTTGTTTTGTTTTTTTTTTTTTTTGTGATGGTGATTTGTTTGTTGAGGTGTTTTATGCAAATATATGTTAAACAACCTCTTTATGTCCTTATTATTATTTTTTTAGTTAAGAGGATTTTTTATTTCTTAATTTCTGAAAGCAAATGTTTGTCGCAATTTGCATCATTTGAATATGACACTTGTAAATGCATATACAATGGATGGTTAGGCAGTGTTGTACATTATAATGGTATAAATCTTGGGAATGCAGCAATGGACATTATTACTCCTAGAAAATTAGGATGAAAGTAAAATAGTCTTGGCATGGGCACATCCTATTTCGCTAGGGAGTCCCTACACCCAAGTTCAACCCTACCCTCAAAACTCTTCAGTTTATTTTACGAAAAAATCACTCTACTTTTGGAAAAATTTAGGGTATTTATTTAAGTTTCTAAAAGTAATCAGAATATAAAAAAGTTAGATATTTAATTACCGTGAGAAAGTAGTCTGAATTGCTTCTGATTATTTTGAGAAGCACTTTCAAGTAAAATGTACTTTTTGTGATTGCAGTCAAACAGAAAATAACTCCTGCTTTTCATATAATCTTTAAACAATAAAATATACTTTTAGACAATCTGAAACGTACTTTTCTTTTGTTTGTTTGTTTTTTTTTTTTTAAGTGTAAACAAACACGCTCTAAGTATATAAGTTTTGAACTCTTCAAAAATTTGAGAGAATGCAAAATATCTCCTGATTATGCTCATTTTTCTTTACATTTCCCTTATACAGATATACAATTTTATGGCCCTGCTCTCGTAACAGCTCCTCCCTGCTCCGCTTGGGCCATTTTTTTTTTTTTTTTAATGTTTCACATGTGCATTTTTTAATATGATTTCTTTTTAGTGAGAAGCATTGATTTTCATTTCTAATTTAAATTTTTTGGGGCATTTTCAGTCTCATTGTGCCTTTTTTACGGTTTGGTGAAGTCATCTCTGGAGGACCTCATTTCCCTTTAACATCTGATGCTTTAAAGAAAGTTCTAACTGGTCAAGCTTCTTATGAAGTTTTCTCAAGCATTGCCCATGCAGTAAGTACTGTAATAATTTCTTTTGTATTTGCATCCAGCAGACAGATACGTTCCGTATATTCACACAAATAAAATTAACTGTGGTTCCTTCTCTACCAATTGTGGCGTGCCTTTGGCTTCAATGAAATTTAGGACGATAGTTTTATGAAACTGATAGAATCCAACAGAAACTGATATTATTTATATATAGATGATGCCTTTATTTGCTTTGCAAATCACAGAAAGATTATAATTGACGGATTCAGGGATTTACGGAGGGTAAATATAAAAATTGCAGAATGAAAGAGAAACAGACTCCTTCCAGCTTTTAAAAGGCTAGAGAATCTCCACGAACAGCGAATTCTTCTTTGTTCCACTCCTGACAGACCCCTTACGATATATCCCCTTTGAACCAATTATTGGCCTCTCTCTGTGGGCTTACCCTCTTCCCTGGGAGGCGCTGCATATTTTGTTACAGGACTTCTTTGCTTGGCTCTGCTGGAATGAGTCCTGACCCTATGTTTAACCCCCTTCAGGCCCAATTCTCTTCTTTTGTACTCCCCTTCTTTTGTTATAGGTCTTCAGTATGTAAGTCCAGTGACTCCAGGTCCATCATATTTTACTTCTATTTCACTGGCAGGAAAGTGTGACTAGAAAAAGAACCTTGGCTCATTTGAATAAACTTATTTTGTTGGAAAGAAATGGTGGTGTTGCATGCTAGGTAGAATCCTTTGGTGGATGGGGAGTTCATTAGTCGTGATAACTCATGAATATGGACCTGTGAATTGCCGATTTGACATGAAAAGTGACAACTTCAGGGGCAAATGACCTCGGGCAGGCAGATCTAGTCAGTTTCTTAAGCAGTGTATTATGTTAAATATGCCTATTGCTGTCTACTGCTGATATGGTATAGTGTTGGGCTGGCTGCATGGCAAGAAATTTACATTTCAGCTTTAAGAAGTAATATTTTGTGTTGCTTTGCTTCGCTTAGAAGTAGAAGTTGATTTGTTATCCAGGATGATAATGAATCACAATCACCTAAAGATGGCTTGGGCTTGCACAATTCAAGGAAATGACCTTGTACAGTTTTTTGGGAATATAGATTTCAGCAAATCACACTAGAGTTATTAGAGGATCACGCCAGAAGATTACAGGTCATAGTCATGGATAAGAATGAATAGCATGGAATATTTACATGGAGGACCAAGTAATATTGGTTTGTTTGTTCAAGTGGGTTGTCCTTACTCTAATTTTGGAATCTATACTACTTGTGAGATGTGACCTGGAATCAAATAAGGATAAAAATGAACTGGCTGAGATGAGTTTAGGATCTTATGTAGAGAATAATATGCTTTAAAACGTTAAGGTAGAGGTGAGCATTGGTTGTCACTGACAATTCACCCTGACCAACCAATATTTTGGTGACAAAATATCACCCATCACCAAATGTAGTTTTAGGTAGTGGGGGCTTGTTAAAATCAGGTAGATTCGGTTAAGGCACGAAAAATATACTTTTTAACATGGCCGAGATCAATATTTGATCTTGCATGCTTTTTAGAATGGAGGCCTGATTAACTTAAAGAACTTGATTTTCATATATAAAACCCACCCACATGAAACTATTTGTCCAATTCAACTGAAACCTATTTTTGTTGGGGGAAAAAAATGGTCGGGTTTGAACGGTCGTGACCCCTTGAAAGCAAATGCTGAAGGTGATATGCTAGATTATCTTCCAGATAATAGGAACTGAATTCCTATTTCCTACACAGTCTTCCCAAACTATTTACTTCCCTTGTTTCTGGACCAAATTACAATGCTGAATGTTCCAGAATGCATCATGATTTCAGGTGTTTTTGTCTGAATAAAACATCAATGGCAGCATTGAACTACTCATGAAACTGGAATAGTTTTACTGTAATTCACAACTCGAGCCACTTAGCATAGAACGTAATGATGGTGCCTTGCATCGCTATTCATGAAGCAACATGGACAATTGAGCTGCTTTCTAATTCTGATCCTTTCTTACCATCATGTTAACTGTAATGTCATCATTATTTAGCAGTGATACTCCACCCATTATCTTTATAATATTACTATTTTTTTTTAATTTGTATTGTATTAGGTTCGAGAAGCTTGCATAGTCTACATGATATTTTTGGTACCTAAAGTCGCCAATTGGCAATGTGCCTATCAGGATTCCCTTGATTGATTTCCTTTCGAAAATATGCCATTGAAATATGTTTGTTTCTTTATCTCTTGCAGTTATTAGGGTGGCTTGTGGCAGCGCCTTTTATTCTGGGAACGCTTTACATAGTGTTTATACCATGCTTCAAGATCCTGGTTCGAAAGTTTGGCTCTGTTCCTTCAAGTCCAAAGACGGGCCATCCAAGCTTAGAAGCCAAGCAAAAGGTAAGAAATGTTTGAAAATATAGCAAGATATAGAAATAGAAGGTTTTGTCATCGCTTTACCTCGCTCAGCGAGAGTAGTAACCATTCATTCCTTTAGCGTTCCTTAATGATAACATTGTACATAAATGAAGACTCGTGACACTCAGCTTCTTCTTCTTCTTCTTCTTCTTCTTGTTGCAGCAGTAGACATGTTATTAGCTAACTTGACAACCAGAAACGGGATTTCCAGTGTTTTAGATAAATAAATTTCTGTGCATTTACCTGTGGGGCTGAATTCTTGAGGGCAGGGAAGCTAATTTTCGAAGCCTCGTGGTTAAGGGTGTTCAACTAACTCGATAGATTTAATCATACCCTCCTTCATATTGGGGTTGGCCCAAAAGACTAGGCTGGGTAGGACACACAGTTGAGGTTAAATTCATAGTGCCTAACCCAATCTACATGTGTATGCATTACTTCCTCTGTTCCTGTTTACTTGTCTTCATAGTGATAAAACACATATTAAAGAGAAAGCAATAAATATATGTACTATGTACTATCCAAGACCTAGGCACACCAAGGTTATCCAAAAAATGCTGTGTGTGACCAACAGACAATTGGGTTGTGTGTGATCGACAGGCACTGTGCCTTAAGCTTGTGGGGGAGCTGGATCCTTTGCTTAAAATTCTATCACCAAATATGTATATATATGTACTATGCAAGAATTATTTTTGCCTTTTCAGTTTTGCCCTCCATTTAGTGCCATACTATTTTAAGTCTTAACTATCTGCAGCTAACGGGTATTATTGGATATAAGTAATAATTATATCTTGGAATGTGAAACAAAGCATATTGGTTGGGACAAAATGAAAATTCAAATCAAGACAAATAAATAGGAATGGATAAATTATTATATAATTATTTTAAGACATCTCTGTTAATAGGTGATACTGTGAAATTTTTTATTGATAGATGATATGTAAATTGATTTTATGATTATGATGGAAAATTTTTAAGATTTCAATCCGTTAATTTTATTTAAAATTTTAAAATGATTTCTTAATATTATATAGAAATAAGTCATAGTTATTGGTTGTTTAGAATTTTAGAAAATGTTATTTTTCATCTTAATATTACGTAATCATAGTTTTGTTATTAAATAAAATTATTTGAGTTTATTTCATTTGTTTGAGGTTGACAAGGTTTATGTTAATGTTTGTTGGACCCACTGATTGTAACTTGTTACCTCTGTCTCTAATTATAAGACCTTTTTGGTAGACTATAGACTAAGTCTTATAATTAGAACCGGAAATAGTACTAACTTGTGTTGAAAGCAAACAGTTCACTTCTTACACATAACAAACTATTTTTGTAAGTGGTTTAGGCTGGATTGGGTCTGAAAAGTTGGATCCATGAAACTGATTTTTTATTGGGCAACCAATTCCATCTTCAACTACATGCCCTAAAGTTAAAAAGCTTCTTGTATGCAGTGATTAAAGAACCAGATCCGATTAGACGATTTTACCGATCGGATCGTCGATCAAACTTGCTAGCGGCTCCGTTTGAACCAGAAAAGGCTTTCTTATTTTTTTAAAACAAATTTTAACTTTTTTGTTCTTTTAGAACATTCATAAGTTTAGTTGATTCATAGGGCTGAACATAAAAATTCCTTTAGTCGTTATGCTAATAAATGTTAGTTGAATTGATAAAGCTATATTTTACATTCATAATAGTAATGTTTGAATCCTACTATTTTATATTCATGACTTTAACTAATAACAATAGGTAATTTCTAATCTTTGCAAGCACTTGTTGAATTTTAAGGCATATCTTAATAAGCTTCCAATATTTATTTCCTGTAAATAAAAATGGGGTGAAACACAAGAAATAAAGAATTCAATGTAATCACCGGTAAATAAAAAAAAAAGTGTTTTTACAATTTTATATTTAAGTTTCGAATACTAGCATAATTCATATCAAATTCCAGATATACATGGAATCATGTTCTAGTTAATCAAAAACTAGTTTAATTAAGTAGTGTTTTCTATAACAGTGTTTTTTAATTTGTATGAATATATGTTACAAAATGACTCTGAAATTTGGTTCTCACTATTCATTATATGTTTTAAGATTATATTCTATTTTCAATGGATAAAATTAGAAATATATTACTTAATTATTATCATTGAGATCATTATTATGTTGATAAATGGTAGCCTATTTGAATAACTTTGCATCCAATCAACACTTCAATTGCAGGAGATGCTTTTGGCAAAAGTACGAACTTCCGTGGAACAACTTTTTTTGAATAAATTTTACACTTTTCCTTTAAAAACGTAGATTGTTAGTAAAGGCTCTGCCTAAGGCAATTTTTTTCTTATAAACAGTTTATGAAAATTGATGTCACCAATACTCCTTTGGTTTTATTTACATAATACTTTTAATATGCTTCATCAAAATGAAAAAAAAAAATTTAAACCATATTAACTCTATTTTAAAATTTAATAAATTTTTAATTTTATCTCTATTTAATATATATGATATTTCTCTATTTATAAAGTATTTCTAACATGTTTTACTAAAAATTGAGAAAAATTTTGCGAATTAATAAAATCCTAAAAATAAAAGCTTGCAGAAGCATCATGAATCCTGGTATCCTTCCATCTGAAGCATGGATTTCTTGTGATCATCCTTACTTCTGATTCAAAAACATTCAAGATTAAATGGATTAATTACTAGAAGGAAGATTGGTATTCAATTTCCTATAAATTTTTATCCTTTTTATTAAACTTTTAATGTTTACATTGTTAATAATGTCAGTCCTTCTGTTAATGAAGCCATTAGTTTAATTGACAATGGATGATATGGCATTTGAGTCCATCGTCTTCCTCTTCCTCAGTTGACCTCAGCGTCTCTCCTCCCCCCCCCCCAGTCTACCTTCTGTCTCACCTCACTATCCTCGTGTAATTATGATCATGATTCTTTCATTACTGTTGAAATTAGTTGTTCCATTGGTTCCCAAAAAAGAAGAAGCAGTTGTTCCATTTAGAACATGATGCCTTCTGGGATGCTTGAATCATGACAATCAGATAGTGATAGCCTTGATAAAAGAGTGGTGAGGGGGAACGAATAAAAAACAAAGAAAAAACACTCAAATTGAAAAATCATATCTGATCAAAATATTTTCTTTTCATTTTTGGTATATGTACTTACTTTTTGGAAAAAATAACAAAAAAAGAAGTTAAAAATTACTGAATACAAGAAATACCAACAAAAATTTGTTGTTATTTACAAATTTAGTATCAACAGTATTGTTGCCAAACCTGATTTCAAATTTAATAATTTACAACTTCTTTTTTGTGTCACTTTTCTTACTTTTTGTGCCTAAGCTTTAGTATAAAAAAGAGAAATTCAATAAAACTAATAAAACAAGATCAAAGTTAGCCTAAACAGTTTCATATTTTTGATAGCTTCTCTCTATTTTTACTGTTTAAGGGAACAATACCATCTTAGTGTCTATAGTGCTGGCTTAGCCTTGGGCTTGATTCCCAAAAATAGTGAAAATCCCTCTAACAACAACAATAACAAAGTCTTGTCTCATGAAGTGGGATTGGCTACATGATAGCACGACGTTACAATGACCCAATATTTGAATATATTGTTAATTAAAAAAAATATCAATCAAAAAAGAAATCAAACCTAAAATTAAAGTTCCTAATAAAATACAATGATATATTTAAATTGAGTTAAAATGATCAAATTTTTTTTGTTAAAATTAAAATATTTGTTTAGAAAAAGGGCTAGCTAGTTGCAGGTGGTAGGTGTGGACTGAAAAAACCCATATCAAAATGAGCTCGTATTTTGCCAGCCCAACTCGTCACTTACCCCTAAGCTCAGCAGCATTGCTAGTTTAATAGCAAAAATTTTTTTTCACTTTATTGGGTACTTTCTGGTTATAAATAACTCATGTAACTTTTTCCCATTTAAACCACCTAGTTTGAAATCCTCCACTTACATAATTCTTATTTCATTGTTATTTTTTAACTATTAATTGTTATTTGTATTTAGTTTTGGAATTTTAGCATGCTATATCATTAATTCATAAGTTACTGCTTTTGAATGATGTCTCAACACTTGATACGCGCTTAAATGAATTACTAATTATTGTTTTGCTCTCTCCCCACCCCCAAGTCCTCTATATATATTCTCCCTAGCCCTCTCCTTCCAATTCTCTCCTTCTCTACTCCTTCAGTCCTTCACTTTTTTGCATAGTGCTTATACTGTACTTCAAGATTCTAATTCAAAAAGGAATCTGGCTCTTCAAAAGGGTATTTTACCTTATCCTCAAGAAATTACTCATGAAGGTCAAAGTTTACAATTATTCTTGAGTATAACTTCCTCGAATCCAACAGCTGCTTACAACAATCGACAGATGTTGTCATCGCATTCATGCCCTAACCACAAGGGCTATGTTAGAGTCCAGCGTCCCTTGCTTGTCTATTCAAGGAAGGCATGTTTGGATAAGGCTTGAAGTTATGTGAGGGTAGTTATGCAGGCTTAAGTTATTTTTAGTTTCTTGTCTTATTTTCTCTATCATGAAGTTAGGAGGTAGTTATTTCCAATTATCGTATTGTCAGACTAGTTAAGCTACTCTGTATGCAATATTATGGATGGAATGAGAATTATTCAGAATATCTTCTTTGTCTCTTTCTAGAATTACAAATCCTGGTTGTAGATATTCTTCTCTCTTTCCCTTCCCTTTTCTCAAATTCTCTCACTCTTCTTCTAAATTCTACTTCTAAATTTCCTAAGCCCTATCAGGTTAGAATATTTTCCTTCATAAATTTTAAAAAAATCAAGGAATCATTGCTATTATGGAGCCATCTGCTATCAAGGTTCGCTCTTGAAGGAATTTTTGTGAAAATGTAATTATGGAGCTGGTACAATCTTTGTGAATAGGTGTCTTCGTACATCCTTTTCATGGATTCATCGTTCCAACCTCGTTAATGTAGATTTAAGACCAGTGTTATCAATCTCTTACATCCAGAAGAGATTCATCCTCATTCCTACATCTCAACCATCTTCAGTAGATGTTGTTTGGTAGGACATTTTATCCTTTTTATCTACTTTCTCTTGTCATTCTGTTTATGTTGTTTCCTTGCCCTCTTTTCTTATTTACAGCAGTTTTTCTGCTCGTTATCTTATTGTAACTTTTAAACACTTATTCTCTTATTCCCCCCCCCCCCCCCCAAAAAAAACCAAACTAAAGTTAAGGGATATTTGAAAATATAGCAATATGTAGAAAGACTAACTCAAAATGAATGGTGCCTAACCTAATTTATATGAATACATTTTACTTCTTCCATGCCTATTTGCTTGTCTTCATAAGAAAAAACACCCATATACTGAGGAGAAAATAAAATCTATGCACTTTGTAACGATTATTTTGGCTTTTTCAGTTTTATCATCCATTTAATTTCACATTATTTTTCCCCTAATAATGTTACACCATTTTGAATCTTAATTACCTTCGTTTAATATTATCCATCTTCATTTAGCATTATAAACAAGTAATAGTTGTACACTAAAATTTAAAACATGACATGAATTTAGGATATCTGAATATATGATACTGTGTCAATTTTTATTAACAGATTATATGTAAATTCACTTTATGATTATCATAATTTTTTTAAGATTTCAATTCGTTAATCTTATTTAAAATTTTAAAATGATTTCTTCACTTGATATCATTTAAAAATAATGCATAGTTATGGAGTATTTGGAATTTTAGAAAATTTTATTTTCCATCCTAATATTATATGTAATTATATGTTTGTCAATAAATTAAATTAAATTGTTTTTTTAAATAATTTTCTCAGGATTGGGCCAAACCTGCTTGTTTATATTGGGCCAGCCTGGTTTCGGCTTTTGTTCACTTAAATGGGTCACTGTAATGGTAGGCAAACTGGTTACACGTGTCCTTGCACATCCCCAAATATCATGGAGTTTTTTTTCCCCCTATTTTTACTCTTAATTTATTCATTTTAATGGAATATTTTTGAATCAGTAAAAATATTCATGATGGATGAAAGGCTTTTCTGTGTCCAATTGATATGAAGATTAAGGCCCAAAAAAGGGAAAGAGAAAGGAAATCAAAGAAAAAGGTGAAGATATTACTGGGTATAATAGCAAGAATAATAAGAAAATACTAATAAATACAAGAAATAAAAGGATAATTATATGAAGATTCTTTTGCTCTGTACAAATGTTGTAAAAAAAAAAGTTTGATAAGGTTCATTTCAGTGTTTTATTAAACTCACTGGTTATTGGAAGTTACATGGTATCAAATACCCGACTAATGAGAGTTAGCTGTAGCAAAAAAAAAAAATTAATCCCTAAGATAAGTACCCAATAATGCTTTAAACATGATTGGCTTCGGTAGAAAGATACCAAATTGGTAAATGAATTTTCTAACTAATCTAGTTAAGAGTTTTGAAAAGATAACCAAATTGAATTTTACATTTTTCCCCCTTACTGAACTTGAAATTATGTCATTTTAAATTTTAAAAAAAAACAACGTGAAAAAATTTATGCTTTAATAATTCTATTTTATTAGATTTTATATACGAATATTTTATTTATTTGTATATGGATATTTTTTTATTTAAATATTACTCTATTCAAAGTTATATACTGATTTTTTATTGTTGAACCACTGACTTTTAATTCTTTATGTCAAAACTAATTCAATAATCGATTTAATTTTTGATCCTATGTAACTTGTGATGGAAAAAAACTGTCCACTACCCTACAAAACATATATTTTTGTAAGTGGTTTAGGCCTGAAAAGTTGGGTACACGAAACTTATATTTTATTGGACGACCAATTCCATGTTCAATTTCATACTCTAAATCTAAAAGGTTTCTTGAATGTGATGGAGACCTTCACAAAGAATTTCATATTCAATTTCACACCCTTTTGCCTCAATCGGTAGATAAGTTACACTCAGGCCGAAAAGTGGGGAAAATAACAGCCATACACATTTTTTCGACAATGATTAATGAGCAAAGGAGGAAATGTTAATTATATGAAATGCAAAATGGAACGCAATAACAACAATAAGAGCATCAACAACAATTTACTGTCTAATCCGGGTTCGAATTTCTACTAGAACAAGTAAATAAATAATTGCATAATTACAACTCATTTGATATACAAAATGAAATAATATATAAAGAGAGTATATGGGAAAATGGATCTAATACTGCAAGTACCTACGGCATATTTCATAATATAACGTTTGTTTGAAGCATTGATTGTTTCCACCTATAGCCCTAGTTAATTATTAAACTTACCAGCTAATAATCAAACTCCTCTAACTAATAATAATTTTTAATAAGGATAATTTTAATATTTTACAAGAAATGATTAATTTTAATTAACTTCACTAATTTTAATTAACTTCACTAATTTGTGTATGGCTTATAATAAAGGCTGAATGGAGTGAAAGGAATTGATTTTACATGAAAAAAAAATAATGTCTATAGAATCAAACAACAACAGCCAGGCATTGGTCTTAGTGAAAACAATTTTGATAAAATTTCGGGATAAATCCCTCATTAACAAATTAATTGGACAATGGTCCCTAAAATTAGGCTAAGCACTGAGGTCTTTTAGGGGTAATAAATGAGCATACGAAATTATAATATGACCTTAGGGAAGGTAATTTCATATTAGGGAAGTCCACTTGCACATTATGAAAGCTAATCGCATCTTAGAGAAGGTAATTACATATTGATTCATATTGCATATTAGGGAATGTAATTACACATTAGAAAGACCACTTTAACATAATGAAAGGTAATTGCATATTCATGAAGGCTATTAACACAATTTGGAAGTTAATTGCATACAAGGGAAGGTAATGGCATAATGGTTCATATTGCTTTCTTTTTTTTTTTTGGAATAAGACAAAATGATATTAAGAAGTCAAGAGTTTTTCATAGGACAATAAGTTAAAGTACAAATAGAATTGCTAAAACACCCAAGAAAAGAAGACAAAGACACAACTTTGACAAATGTATGAGAAAAATATCAGAATAATGACAAAATTTCCTATCAGGTTATGGAGGATAAATGGAGAGAATCCATAGGGACACGGATAAAAGACTTTTGAACATAGTAGATGGATAATAATGGCTTAGACCTTGCATCTATTAAGTCAGAGTTGTAAATCTAGAAAAGTGCAGCTTGAAACACTTGGTGAGAAATGGTAGTCCTAATGTAGATTGATTCCTCTATAAGAACTCATTGATTGAAAGGCCATGATAACATATGATGCCTTGATAGTAATGAAAACTCAACATTTTATACTTGTAAAAGAAAATATCCTGGCCTTTGGCATCAAGAAAAAAAAAAAAGAGGTTTTATGGCTAGTATTAGAGCAAAGCCCACGACTAACATTTGATAGTCCTTTGAAAGCTAAGTCCAAGAGAGATTTATATTTCAAATTTCTTACATAATGGCAAGGGGAGAATTATGTTTTCCATGATGCAAGGCATCATTGCACTTTCTCCAAATTTTATTGAATAGACAAATGATTCCACACATCAAAGAAGGAAGACCATCTCTATGAAGATGGACAAGTGTTTTTTTAACCATACTTTAAAATCTAGGAAGTTCATCTAAGGAATTCTATTGAGAAAGCAACCAAACCAAAGGGACCTAGATAGCGGGCATGAGATAAATAAATGTTTCCAAGATTCCTTAGCTTCACACCCAAGTAGATGAGGCCAAAAGTATTTAGGTGATGTTTCCTCAAGATATCACAAAAGAGTAATGCATTGTTTAATAATTTTCATATAAAGAGAAGCTGCTTGAAAGGAAATGGGATTTTCCAAAGAAATCTCCAAAAGTCATCAAAGCCACTATTAGAATGAATCAAAGATTCAGTAAGATGTGTCACCACATCCTTAACTTTTAAAAACCTGAGGTATTATCACTCTAATATAAATTATCTGAAAGATTCAAAATGGAGAATGAGGGTCTCAAGAATAGCAATAGCATTAGCTAGAGAGTATAGTGTGCGAATCAATGGCGAATTCCAAGAGAAAAGGACATGCAATAATAGGTTAGCAACATAATGAATATTCATTGTTGTTGCAAGCAAAAATGATGGTTAACAGGAATTAAAGTACTGTTACCAGCATAATCACCAAAGCCTAGAGAAATTGTAAGGTCTCTTTATAATCATAGGGGTATTTAGATCAATATATTTGACTTTTAAAGTGGAAGCCAATAAGGACAATGGTTCAAAGGAGATAATTAGCCATACCTACTTCACCAAAAGTGCATGTCAAATGATTCTTGTTGACCTTAAGCCTAGTCCCCCTCTATTATTAGGTTTAAAAAGGATGTCCTTCCTCATAAAATGAGTTTTCTTCCTATCTCCCATAGATCCCAATAAAAAATTAAGACAGCAAGCATTAATCTGATCAAATATATATTGGGAAAATTTAACACAGGAAAGCACATGAATGTTAGCAACAGATAAGACAAACTTAAAAAGGGTAAGTTGAGAGGTTTGGGATAATAGCTTTGTTTGTCATGAGCTAGTTCTTCTTTCCATTGGCACTGAGTTCAAAACTTGCTAGTAGATAGGAGCTTTGCTATGACAAGAATCAGTCCAAGTACCAAGATATTTTCCTAATCTAGAGGAGAAGTGAATGCCCAAAAAATTAGGGAAAAGTAATCTAGCACTATGTGAACACTTAGGCTGAAGAAAAGGAAAGATTTGGATTTGTTGCTCTCTTGACCAAACCAGAAACAATACATGTTAAGAAACAATTGAATAGAAGCAAATTTTTTGGCAATACTTTCCCAAAAAAAAAAAAACAGAGAGAGTCATCAATATATAGCAAATAAGATATAGGTTGAGCAATCTGGCAAACTTTGATAACCTTCCAGTTACGAGTTGATTCCAAGTGAGAGAGAATACAAGATCAAACATTTGCTGAAATGATATAAAGGCAAGAGAATAGAGGATCTCCCTGCAAAATACCTCGATTAGACAAGAAAACATTTGTAAGCTTACCATTGAGCTAAATCTAGTATTATAGCCTTAAGAGGCGTTGTTGAATTAGATTAATTCATTTATCAGGGAAGTTCATACATTTCATAGTCACAGTAATAAAATTCCAAGAAAGTCTATCAAAAGCTTTTGAAAAATCAATCTTTAAAGCTACCAATTTCTTTCTCCCTGCCCTAGTTGAATGAACCTAAGACACTAAATCTACTACTAACATGATGTTATCAACAATCAATCGACCTTTGAGGAAGACACTTTGATTACGATCAATCAGTCTATCAAGTAGCTTTTTGAGGAAGTTGCAAAGCACTTTAGAAATAATTTTATAAGCTATGTTACAAAGGCTAATAAGTCAAAAATCTTTAAAGGGTTGAGGCCTATCAAATTTTGGAATAAGAATAATCATATTTTATTTAGAGATTTCAAAAGATATTCAGAGTGTCAAACGCGAAGAACCATATGAAATATGTCATCACATAAAAAATCCTAATGCCTCTAAAAAAAACTTCCATAAAACCCATCTGGACTGGGAACACTATCTTTGGGTAAGTCAAAAATAGCTTCTTTGACCTCTAACAAAGCTAAAGGATTCATGAGATGTTGAATATCCTTTGTGTTAAGAGTAGGCATAGAAATATGAAAAAGATCATTTATAACTTCCTTAAAAGTTGACAAGTTCTATTGCTAGCAGATGGAGCTGAAGTATTAGATTGCCAGCTTTGAAAGTTCAAGTTGATCAGAGGTCCAACTTCCACAAGGTTTTTGCAAGCTACGAATGGTATTATAGCTATTCTCTTACTAACCATAGCATGAAAGTATTTAGTGTTTCTTTCTCCTTTAACATATCATTTGATTTTTGCATGATGAGCCTAATAGCTAGCTTCACAATCATATAGGAGTTCCAATTTATGTTTGGCATCTTAGAAATTAGAGAGTTGAGCAGATAAGAAGGGTATGCCTAGATCAATTTTCATGAACATATCATAAGGATTTTTTTTTGCCAAAGAAATATGAGAGGCAAGCTTACCTAGATGTACTTTTTCTCCATCTAGTTAACGTAAAAAGAGTCCTATTTAGCTTACTATGGACTCTGAAGCAAGGGGAACCTTCAATCTCCCAAGACCAACGATCATGAATGATTTTTTCATATTATTTCAAGTGATACTAAAAGGCTTCAAACCTTCTTGGCCTCCTTTTGTGAACTACACTTTCAGAAGAAAAGAAAGTTGGACTATGATCAGATGCAATAAGAGAAAGAGTATTGACATGAGAAGAAAGAAAGACTTGTATCCAATCAAAATTCCAAAAGGCCATGTCCAATCTTTCCATTACATTTGCTAAGCTGGTCTTGCTATTAGTCCGAGTGAATGTCTGACCATGTTGAGTGATATTGATTAGATTGGCATTTTCAGGACAATGTAAAAACTAGTTCGAGCAATAGACAACCCATTAGAACTAGTTTTATCATACAAAGACAAAATTTGATTAAAACCTCTAAGAAATATCTAAGGCAAATCAATATTAGAGCTAACAAAGTCGGTCCATCTGCATAAAACATATTTGAGGCTAGCTGCAGGAGGACTATAAATGAAGGAGATATAATAGGAAGGCAAATTACCATGACCATTCATGCAATAATGATAGAATTAAGGAGAGATATCAAGGATTTAGACATTTAAATTATTTTACCAAGCAACAAGAGTACCTTCCTGTTGTTTAATAACATATGTACCAGCAAAATGGGAAAAACACAATCTATTAAGTACCTTTCAAGCAACATCAACCTTAATTTTAATATCAAAGAGAAAAACAAAATCAGGCTTCATTTTCATGATTAGCTGCTTGCACTGATGTACTTTCATGACCTTTTTAAAGCCGTAACAATTCCAACTTAGTACTTTCATGGTGCCTAAGAAAGCTTTAATTGGGCCACTTCCCTAGCTACTATGATAGAATTATAATTTTAAAAAAAATCTAATCCTGATCAAGTGAAAGATTAAGGAATTCAAGTAAGCTCTGGCTCAAGAAAAAAGTTGATATACATGTCCTCTTAGATGGAGGAAAGTCATCAATAGAAATTTCCCATAAAGAAACTCTCTTTTTTTTACTCATTTCAGTCATTGTTCTTCTAAGTTTCTTTACCTTAAATGGTGATATTGAAACTTCTCATGAAAATTTATGTGATCTAGAAGAAAAGCTAACATCTTATATATTTTCAGATGTGGGAAGAGCTTTTTCAAGACATTCAACAGTGAAATCAGAAGAGTCAAAAGAAACATAATGTCTTTTTTTTCAAATTCTTAAAAAGCCAATGAGTTCTCGTTACCAAGAGATTTTCATTTCAAAGTTTGATAATGCTGGTCATCATTGATCATAGAACCTATAAGAATATTATCATGAGGCTTTTCTTTCATAATAGTAGTCAACCTGCTAAGACTTTATGTGAATTTCTTCTTCATGATAATATTCCTTAGAAATTCTTTTTAACCCAACAAAGAGTCAAGGAAGTCTTTGAGGATGACTTTTTGTGAGGAGAACAAAATCCTATTAAAGATGAATTTCTAGTCCAAACTTGAAATTTTTTCCCAATCATAAAACCACAATAAGCATTAAGAGATGCTTATAGAACTTATGCCATGCTAAGAAATGCTTTATCCCAATTGCTCAAGTTAATTGTTTTGTCTTGATGAACACCATATATGCCTACTTTTCTTTTACAATTCCTACAAATAAACCTATTAAAGAACATTTCTTGCCTATCTTCAAGAGATATATGAGGTTTAAAAGATTTCTTAACATCATAGTTTTATGTGTTGAGATTTTCAATTTTATACTATCAACCTGATTCTAGAGATGAAAAAAGGTATTACCCAAGTTCATGAGAAAATTATGAAGAGAGCTGGGAATAATGCATATGCATGACGTAGGTATGGAATATAAGGTTATGATGGTCAACATAAAGCTGCAAAGTAGAGGCAAGCATTTGTTTTTCCCACTAAAAGACCATTAGCTAGGCAAATCCACAACCAACTTATCAAGAAAATGGTTATACATGAAGTCACCAACTAAATCCAATTTTGAACCACAAAAGCATTATTAGTAACAGTAACTTTGAGCTTGTGATTGGCAAGATTGACCAAGAAAAGTCGGTTGTTTAATCTTGATGATCTTTTTTTCTTAAATAGTAGCTCTCATAGCAAGAACAAACTAGCAGTTTGAATTTAAAATTGATCATCAGTACAAATGAGATACTAGCAAGAGAGATTAATCGTGGTGGAACATTTAAAGAAGTAAGATTGATAATCTTTGTTCAACTCAGCAGCAAGTGAGATAAAGAACTTTCAAAAGTAGCACATCAAGTCTAACAAGTGGAAATGAAACTATCCATGCATAGTCTGAAATCAAACCCCAAATTGCAAGATGAGAGAGTTGCGGCTGGAGAATAAATCAGGCATGAGTAGTCTGATTCTCACAATTTCCAACATGTAAACTATAAAACAAGCTTATTAGCTTCTATTCCACCTTCCCCTACCACTTTATTGCATAATCTAAAAGTTTCTTTATTTTTCCTCTTTCAATTAGATTTTGCAGAGTTATTATCTCATCCCAAATGGTATAAATAGAGAAAGAGAGGTGAAATGCAATAGTTGGCACTTACCTCACTTTAAATTTAAGCTTGCATGTCTAAACCATACCCTTTTTTTCTTTTTTCTTTTTTCCAATTCTTCCTTCTTCTCCTTTCATCTCCAACGCTTTATCTAGAGAATGTAACACGACTATTTTTTGACTTTTTGTATATCCCCTCTAGTAAAAAAAAAAAAATTCAAAGTTTTAAATGTAGTCTTCAAAAAGCTAAACCTAGTGCTACAACAATGAGGGGTGCTTCTCTATTAGGTTGAGGCTTGACCTATAGTGGTGCTTGAAGGGTAGATACAACTAGATTGGCTAGGGTTAAAGGCGATAAGGGTGGCAGTGTTGGAAATTGTGCCCTAGGGGCCAATCATATTGCTATGAACATTGTTAATTTATGAATTTATTAATTACGTTATCATATTATTTGCATGTTTATTGTGATGACTATCCTTGGATAACTCATGGTTTATCCTAAATGTCTCTGGTCGGTCATCTATGTGGGAGCAGAGATGAAATAAGACCAGTATGACTTTAAAGATATATAGAGATATAAATTAAAGTCATAGGCACATGTAACAGTACAAGGTGTTGGACCGACCCGCTATGAGAGAGCTGCATGGGTTAAGTCATAAGCTTCTCTCATATACAAACCATGTCATTGTGTCCTTTGACCTGAGATCATCATGGATTCCTACATGAGAAACGCTTAGCTTTGACCTAGTCAAAAGTCACTTTTGACCGAGTGATCATAAAGACTATGTTCAGGCTTAGTGGTTTTTCATGCGGAGGAATGTGAATGGTCAAGATGGAATTTGTCCCTCACATTCGTAGAGAGACATTACTGGGCCCCTCGATGAGTGAATCTGAGAAATGTATGGCCATACTATAATGGAAAGGTAGTTCCATTTCTATACTCAGACTACTCAGGGATCGAGAAAGTAACGGTCATGAATAGGAGGATGACGTTCTCCATGTCTCATCTATGACCAAAATGTCGTGTGACAAAAGGGACGTGATATGGTTGTATGAAAGGTTGCATCGTTCAATGATCCTCATATGTTTTGGGTAGTCGTGATGTCTTGCTAGAGACCGCTTACGACTTGTGAGTCACTATAGTTAATGGCCCACTGCCAACTTCATATGGGCCTATAGGGTCGCACACAAAATAGCCCAACGCGAGTTATGATGTCCAGATTTATTGAATCTAAGATATGTCCAGATTCAATGAATAATATAGGGTGGACGTGTATATATATATTCGTATATATATTATATAAATATAAGAGATATTAATTGTTAGATTTAATTTATAAGGATAAATTAGATCTATGTAAATTAATTTCGTCATATCTTTATTTTTGAATTAAATAAATAGGTGAATTAAATCTGTGAGACGGATTTAATATAAACCGTATTTATTTAATTGTTCTCTTATCTAATTATGCAATATTTGATATTGTATTAATTTTGAAATTAATTTAGGATTAATTTCGAAGTTAAATATCATTCATAATACCTATAGCATCCTATATATTCGATATTAGGGAGCTAGGGTTTTAAAAGTGAGAGTGAAAGCACTAAGCAGATAAGGGACAGCCAAAAGTGAGGAGAGAGGACGGATTTTTGAAAACCCTAGACGGACATAGATGCTAGCACGTCGTTCGATATTGAGGGCTACTTGTGTGGATACCGGTAGAGGAAGCCGACCGGAGTTGTCGACTTCGAACGACAAAGGAGGCGAGCAGAGCCATCCTGAACGGCGGAATCACCGAGTCACCAGGAAATCGAACACCGAAAGGTAATGCTTCTTACTACCTGACTTAAACGCGATCGGTAGATCCGGGCAAGAGATTGAAAGTTTTAAAATTTTAAGTTTTTCCGCTGCGCGTCGTCTTTCAATTCCCTTCAGGCAGAGTTGGCAAAGTCATAGGAGCTGAAAGATTGAGATTAGATTTGGAGGTGTAAGAGATGACGAAAGAAAGACAGGGCAACAACAAGATGAGAGGTTAGAGGTCATGTCATGACTGCCATCATTTGTCTTGGATGGAGATTGCAGAGGTCATCGCATCTCCCTTATGAGGAAGGGTTTTTGAAAGGAAAAAGAGAAGAGGCAAAACTGTTCATCATCTTCCTTGTTAGTAAAAATGAGAGATACGGAAGAGCAAGGAAAAAGTTGTGGGGTTCCCTTCAAATTCTTTGATATTTAGGGCATGAAGGTGAGAAACTAAAATAACATTAGTGCATACCCTTATATGATTAGGGTTTGTTTATATTGCATATTATCAAAGGCAATTACATATTAGAGAATGTCACTTGTACATTATATAAGCTAATTTTGTATATTAGTTCATATTGCATATTACGAGAGGTAAGTGCAAATAAGAGAAGGTTATTTGCACATAATGGAAGCTAATTACATGTAAGAGAAAGTGATTGTATATTGGTTCATATTGCACATAACAAAAGTTAATTACCAAGAAAGAAAAAACTGAACCGGACCAGCCAGTTCAATAGAGACACCGATGAACTAGTCTAAGGTCTAATCTAGTTTAGTTTAAAAACTGGCCTTCAATCAACCTGGAACAACTTGGAATGAAGCAGAATAAATAAGTAAAAACCAAAAAAATTGCTGGGTTGATTGGGTTGGTTGGTTTTTTTTTAAAAAAAAACTTCTAATCTTGCTCTCACTGTTTCCAGGAGAAGGAATGGACATCTCATCTTTGGTGGGAAACCATGGATGCTACAAAGACAGGCAGTAGGAACAGAGGAGATCATGGAGGTTGAGGAAGAGAAATCTTTGTTTGTGTTACTCATATTCATAGAAGACTGGAAGACAAAGAAAAAGATAATAGAGAGAGTAGAATGAATGAATAAAGTGTAGAGAAGAAAAATGGTGCTAGTCTTTCGCTTTTTCTCCATTCTATTTGAGGAAGAAATAGAAGTAAGGAAGATAGGAAGTAATTTGAGAGAGAGGATTTCAGGCCAAAAAAAAAATTTGAGAGGGGAGGGAGAAATGGTGATGCTTGCTCAAGGAGGCAAGACAAGTGGCTACTACCCTAGTCTACTCTGTTTGTTCAACGTCCGAGGAGAGAGAAACTGCTTTGTAATGTGTGATATAAGGAGGAAATTGGGCATGGCACATGGGAGAGAGAAGATAGAGAAAAAGAAAAGAAAAAAGAATAAAATAAATAAAAGAGAAAAAATTTAATATACATAAACATTTTATAACATGATTACCCATTTAAAAATTAAATATTATATTTTATAATTAGAATATGAGTTTTTTTTACCAATTTTAACTAAATCATGTTATTTTAATTATTACTCGTCGGACCCCAATCTAACTCATTAACCCTTGAACCAGTGTCTTGTTTGGTTTATTGTCCGGTCCAGTTTTTTTGTTTCTTGGTAACTACATATCAAGGAAGATCACTTGCACATTATGAAAATTGGAAGCTAATTGCATATTTGAGAGTTGTCTATTAGGGAAGATCACTTGCAGTGTAAGGAAACTAATGGCATATTGACATGATTGAGCTTAAAAGGGTAGAGTCTAAAAGCCCGCTCACTCCAAAATTATGTTTTTTTTAAAAAAAAAAAGAGTATGACTCTCAATTTAAATGGGCCTAGCCTATTTTGTCGGGTCTAGTTATTTCGACCCTAGTTTTTATTTTTATCCTGAGGTTATTTGTCAATTAATTTTCAAAATGTAAGATTTATTCTCAATTTTCTTATAAAACTTTGAAAAAATGAATATTAAGTTAAATAATCTCTGAAGTTTTTTAGGCCCTGATGTTGAAATGAGCTTAAACCAGGGATTTTTCATCAACTTAATTTTTTTTTTCCCGAAAATTTTCAACCACGCATGTTGTCCCTTTTTTAAGTGGTTTTTATTTGGCCCACTGATACCAATTTGTGATGAAAAAGTCCATTACCAAACAAAAACCACATTTTCTGCGTGTCTTTTGGACCTGAACAAGATTTATGTTTCTTTTTTCCATCAATTGTTTAATATTGAAAAGGTTGGATCTAGTATGTTCACCTTTTATATGACAACCAATTTTATGATCAATTTCGTAATCTGTATTGAAATGTCTCCTTTATGTGATTTACACCTTTTTCATAAGAAAATCCATTGAATAGGGAATTTTAAATTTAAATTTATATATTAATTCATTAAGCTCCAACTATACATTTTTAATCAAAATCTCTAACTTAGGACCATCTACAAAATGACTAAGCATATCTTCAGCGTTGTCGATAAATATGTGTATCATGTATGCGCCATGTAATCATAAATATTTCGGGTAAAATTATTTAATACGAATAAATGTTAACTAATGCCTAACCTTCTATTTCGTCAGAGAAAAATGGAGAAGAGACGAACGAAGGAAAATTTTTAATAATTATATTTAAAAATAAATAAAGTAGAATTGAAAGTTTTGTTATGAATATTATCAAGAGTGGATGTTCATCTCCTCTTCCTCTTCAACTTTATCAACTCCCACTACTTCTGTTATGCATTACTCTTTTACTATACCTTTAATTTTGTAACTCACCTCCTACTCATATTCATGTGATTTATTATCCATTATGTTATTTAAGTACAAGTGTAACTTACATACAAGACTATAGCTATAAATAGGGCATGTCATTGTCAAATGAAATAAGTGAAGGAATACAATATTATTCTCTTATTTTCTTGTCTACATCTCTTTTCTAATTTACTTTCCTTGTTGATTAATTTCATAACATGCTATCAGCACAAGACTCTACCATTTGAGCTCATGACTTCTTGTTGATTTAGTTAATCGCATGGAGATAGTTTAATCCATATATTGTGGTAAGATTTTTCCAATTTATTTAGATGAAATGATGGTTTTGCATATAGACCTTACTGATTCATTGGCAATTTGAATATTTTGTTCATTGTATTGATATATGAAAATTTTTATTTCTATTTCTTACCTTATATTTTTATGATTTTATTACCCTTATACTTCTTGATTTACTATTAGGTTTATTTTTATCTATAACATTACTATATATGATTATCATCATTGATATTAGTGAATTGTTATCTTAGAAAGTAAAATGTTAAACACATAAATGAATGACTAATAGCCATTGTACTCTTGATCTTGTGATTAGATGATTAGAAGCCACATCCCATTTTGATAATTCTTTGATAAAAGACTATCTTGTGGTTGCAACAAATAGCATGGTAAGATTATCACAATTTGCTAATCCGTATCAAAGTCCTAAAGATGGATGGTTTAAATATCAAATTATACAAAAGAGTTTTGTAGTTCTGAAAATTTTTTCCATGGTTTGGAAGACTAATATGTGAGGAAATTGATGGTGTGCTATTGAAAGCAAGAAACATATCTATAAAAGTGATAAAGAGTATAACCACATTGTATCAGTGGAATTGATAACTGAACGAGCAATAATCTTTGGGCTTGACTATTGAATCATAACAGAAAAAATAGTATAGCTCTATAATCAATATAATAAAATTATGAACAAATATTATAATATGACCAGAAGTCATATAGACAAATATGTATAAATTTATTGCAAGTAAATGTAAAAAAAAATGGTTGTGAAGCAAAAATGATCATGTGATATTATGAAAATATTGAAAGTAATTCTAATATAAGTTGTGAAGAAAAATGTCTAAAATATCTATAAAAACAGAAGAGATATAACCATATGCTTAAAAGGTTATGTATATAATGTTTAATTGTTATCAGTCTTTTAATTTATTGTGATTTGTGAGAAATAAATTGTCATAAGAATTTGATATTGTGGTATTGATAAGTGTGTGATATGAAATTAAATAGATCCAATAGATCAAAAAGTTACTGGTTATATTTTGTTTATTTATATCTTATTTATATGATCTAATTTAATATTAGTTTTGAATATTTTAAATATTTATAGTACCTTGATCAATATTGAGAAGTTTTGAATGTTCTGTTTGATTTGTACTTTTTTTGTCAAAAGTTCATTTTAAAGGTTTTTTTTTTACATTTTTGTGTTTTCTCTTTGTGTATTGCAAGTTACTCTTTTAGTTTTATTTATAAAGCACTTCTAGCATATTTCATATAGATCAAGAAAAACCTTAAAATGCATTAACTCTCTATTAAAATATAGCAATTTTTTAACTTTACCTATATTTAATATATGTACGTTTCAAAAGAGATAACTATCTACACCATAACAAATAAAGGCAAAATAGTACATTTACACTGAAAATTTAATGAAATAACTTATAAATCGGATTTAAAAAACCCTTCTCTCACTGTCCTATAAATAGGACCACAAGAGTATATCTATGATACTCATAATTATTTATTATTATGTTAATGTTATATTGAAATAAAGTTATCTTTCACATTCCTCTTAAATTATATAGCTCTTAAAGAATTATAAGTAACAATATTAATATGGTTCTATAAGAACTAATACTGATTTTTTTTAGCAGACAAATTATTAATAGTGAAAAATATGATCCATAAATCTACATCACAACTTTGGTTCTCTAAAGGGTGTAAATGTGATAGCACAATTAGATTAAAATCTATAATTATATACTAACTAAAAAGTACTTGGGCTTCTAAGCAAAATGTAGGTTATTAGCCTTAGTAACTGTTTATGAAATATATGAATAAAAGAATCATGTTTGAATGACTCACACTTGAGGGACAGACTATTGGAATACAAGTGTGAGTTGATATTGGATATATTTCTTATATAGCTTAATTAATCTCATAAATGGATATCATATAAATAATCATATATTATATTGAAAAGTTTATTGTTGGTAAAGAAACATGGTACAATAAACCAAAAGTTTATTAATCTAATTAGATTTGTTATTGGCATGACTTTTTTGATCATCTTGAGTCATATAATGGAACAAATTATTGAGTATTATGTATTGATATCCATTAAAAAAACTAAAAGATTCTTTAATAATAGCCAACATATTTAAGAATTCATATGTGCTGCTTGTTCTTAAAAAAAATTGATTTTAAAAATATCACTAATCTTTTTTTTTAAATAGATCTCTACATTTCTTAAAATATATTAAACTCATGTATATGGGTCCATTTAGAAGCACATAAGCAATACACGTATTCAATATTTGATAGATACATCTATATAAAATGGTAACATGTGTAATTGACATTAATTTGCAAGATTGTTTAGATAAATATTTCTAAAATATGTGATCTTTAAAACTTGATCTTAAAGATGCCAATGAATTTATATATAATCCTTTTAATGTTGAAAAGCCTGCTTAACAAACTGATCTAGCAAAATCATCTGTTAATATCTCCATGAATAGTTGGATCAGTATTTATGAGAACAAGTTTTATTTTTTCCATTTTAGTGTTGGCATATTTAATTTGATATATTGTAGCAATTATGCATATCTCCCATTAAAATTGGCTTTTGGTTAGGTGCTAGATATTTTTCATCTTAAAAGTTTAAATGTGCAATGTTTATTCTTACTAATCTACCACAATCCACATGGATGGATATTTAAAGAAAGTTAGGACATACGTTGGGTAATAACCTCTTTCTTTTTGTTTGTCTCTAAATAGAACAAAATGGTGTTTCTAAGAGAAACAAATGGATTTAGAAGACTTATACTGCATAATTAGTTGATTATCATTCGACAAAGTTTTTCCAACATAAAGAAAAGAAATTGAGTTGTTAGAAAAGAAAACGCATAGAATGCATTATTACTATCAAATATAGATCCTCAAATATTTCAATATGGACCAGAAATTCATCAAACATTACATTCATGAAATACTATAAAATATCTTACTGACCTGAATGAGAATTTCTAAATCTCTTATTCTTGCTGATAATGCTCCAATTAGTATAAACAAAAGTGAGACACACCAGAAGCATAAGAGATTACAACAACAACAAGCCTTATCTCACTAGGTAGGGTCGGCTATATGAATCACACGACGCCATCGTGCTTTGTCAACAACCCAGTCCTTAGATATGTCGTTGACTAGGAGGTCTCGTTCAATGACCTCACTAAGCATTCTTCTCGGTCTTCCTCTGTCCCTTTTTATGGGACTCCATCTTGTCTGATCCACCCTCCTCACCGGGGCCTCTAATGGTCTTCTCTACACATGTCCAAACCATCTTAAGCGATGTCCAAACCATCAGAAGCATAAGAGATTAATCGGTTTCAATATGAATATTTTGAATAATGAGGAGCAAAAAAAAAATTAGAAGTTATATTGATGAGGCATATACTCTAGAAGAGTGTCAAGACATAATTAATTGTAAAACCCTAGAAGAGGTTCAAGTACCTAAAAAGTAAGAAAAAAATCTCAATAAGTTATGTCACAAGAGAAAAAATAAAAATGAAAAAAATAAAGTTGTCGACAATGATTTTGATAATAATATCACGTGATAAAAAGAAGATCTTACATGTAAAAGGGTCATGCAAAGTAGACAGATATTTATCCAAAAGGAAAAGTAAAAAAGAAAAGAGTAGTGAATACATGATTATATTCTTTCAACATGAGAAAATTATGAACCTATAGTCAAAACACATAAAATATGAAGTATTATGGGATATATGAACATTTATATGAAAATAAAGATTTTCATAGAAGTACGATAATGATTATGACGACACATACTATTTTATGGTGGATGTAATTATTTATGTATATATAGTCTGGCGGTGTATGAAAAATAAGATGTACATTTGTTAGATATTGTTATAGCCTATCATTGGCTCAGTAAATAGTAAAATTTACATAATAAGTCTTGAATGATCCAAAATATGCCAAAAGAATGTGTAAGAAAGTCATTCAATATATGAAATGTTATGAAGATTAAAATAACATAAGTATGTATCATCCATTTTATAATTTTGGATCAAAATATATGAAATTTCCTAAAAGATTTAAGTTGCCAGAATCATACAATTCAAGTTCTTGAGAAGAATATTTAATAGTGTTAAATAAGTCTCTATAAGAATTAAAGCAATTAGGATGTATGTAGTATAACTGAGTAAATAAATATATGTTGAAGAAAGGATATAAAAATGATTCAATTTGTCCATGTATTTTTATGAAACAATATGGAAATGAGTTTGACATAATTATTATTTTAGTTGATGACATAAATATCATCAGAACTCCTACAGAGCTGAAAAAAGCTATAAATTGCTTGTAGGAAAGAATTTGAAATGAAGGATTTAGGAAGAACAAAGTTTTGCCTTAGATTGCAAATTGAATACTTGAGAAATGAAATTTTTGTATATCAAATAATTGATACAAGAAAGGTATTAAAGTATTTTTGTATGGATAAATTACATCTATTTCATTATGTATTCTAGTGGTTGTTGTTGGATTTAAGTGTTTTGATGATAACAAATTAAGTTTTCAAGTTTCTCTGCATAATTGTCATATTAATTGATCAAGTGTTCGATCACTAATTAATCAAATATGTGTTAGCTAATTGATAGCTTGTTTTGAACCCAATACTGTTAAGTTTAATCGATCATCTATTAGATAATTCACTGTGATAGATCACTTGATGAATGTGTTGATCGATCATTGATAGAATTGCTCAAAGATAAGATGTTTCAGGAAATTATCGATCACCTGTTCGATCAAGAAGGAAAAAAAAAGGCTTAAATTCCTCACTTATAATAGAAGAATACTCGATCACCTGTTCGATCAAGAGGAAATTGATAATGACACAGATAATTGGTAAGTTCCCTTGACTCACTCACAGCTTTAATCAGTTTATAAATTATCAATCATATTGTTGATCATTAATTTATCGATAACTTATTCGAACATTGTTTGACAAATCATTTCTAGTTAATCGATAATTTGTTCTGTCAAACTCTTCCTGTTATATTCCAAAACAAAGTTTTCATAGACAATAATTGATCACTTAACCAATTTCTATTAATCAATCATCTAATCAATCATCAACTTATCTTTATGCATAACTGTTCAAGTCTTCCTGAATTGTTTTTCAAATCACTTGTTCGATCAATCCTTTATTGATCAAGTGTCAGATCATTATGTTTAAAAGATATTTTCACAATAACTCAGAATTATCCATGAGTGTCTGATTAAGCGATTATCAATTATTTGTTCAATCAGTACATCAATTCATCACTCAAACAGTTCTTCACGATGTTTTTTCATAAAGCATATTTTTATTTTATCTTCAAGCTTTTCTCAGCCTTCTTTAATCATATTATTCTCTTTCTAAAGATACAAAAGCATACAAATTTGAAAGAAATAAACCTTGCACAGAATTCAGAAGTACTTCACTTGCTAAGATCACTTTGTTTGTATTTCACTATTTATCGATCACTTGCTCTATTATTGTATGATCTATAATAAACTCGATAAATGCACACATCTGTTAAGTCTACTTCTTTGTAATTAATCAATAATATGATCGATCAAGGGGTTATTGATCAAGACATCAATCAAGTCAGTTCATCTTACTTTCTGAATATCTGATGATTGATTATATATTTTTCATCTGTTATATAAATATCAAGAATCATCACCTTTTCTGTTATTCGTTTATATTTACTTGAAGAAGAAAGCTTACTTGTGCTAAGAGACTTCTGTAGATTCCAAAGTACAACGGATATATTATAGACTTAAACCTACTATGTCATAAGCATTTATTATGAATAACCGTTGTAACTGCCAAGCACACGCAAGCAATCTTCCAATGGCCAGAAGCTCTTTAGTCTAATGAATAATTGAAACACTCCAACTATAAATGGCGCGAAGAGCATTGAATGAAGTATTGAATAAGCCGAGCTACCATCTATTGGAATTTCTTATTGCATTCAATACTCTGTTTTTTTGTACTGAACTTTAATGTTTAGAATATATATATATACTCTGTGAGAGAGTCTGAAATTTCTTTTAGCCAAATTTGAGAGTTACTCAAGAGTGTGGACTCTTAAGGGGTTGTAACCTTACGGGTAGTAAGGGGGAGTGATTGAGACTGACTCAATTGCTGTACTGAGGCACCAAGAGCCTGTTCAATATTAGAGAATTAGTAGAAATCTCAAAGGCACTCTGAGAACAAGACGTAGGTCAAGTAGTTGAGATCGAACCAGTATAAACTACTGTGTCATCCTTCTTTGATGAAATTTTTCATACTCATCTTCACTGTTTTATTCGTCCAGTTATTTTATTTAGTTAAATTTTTATATATCACCCAATTCACTCCCCTCTAGGTGAAACTACCATTAACAGTTGTAAGATCTTTGGGGGTGAATAAATAGTGTTTTAGATTCAAGAAGGTGATGGATAACTATTTGGTCCATAAGCATCAAAGCACAAGTCTAGAAGTATCATCATAGTACAATCGGTGCACTTATATATCTTGCCAGTTACACATGACCTAATATATCATTTGCTATTAACTTATCAATAAGATATAGTTCTTTACCAACACAAAGACATTAGAATAGAATTATAAATTCTTTTCTCCCACATGTTAATAATTCTAGATGGAGTATTTGTCTCATAATATTTAAAAAATGGTTAAATTTATATCTAGCAAATTCGGTCAAATGAAAATCTGGCAGATTTGTTCACTAAGTCACTTCCTGCTACAATATTTAAAACATTTGTTCATGATATCGAATGTCACAGACTTGGGGATATCAATTGATGTTACCAAGAGAGGGGAATTAATACATATTGTACTCTCTTTTTTTCTTATCTATGGTTTTCTTTCCCTATTGGGTTTTCCTAACAAAGTTTTTAACGAGGCCGCATTGAATAGTATATCAATGGATGTGTGCTCTTTTTCTTCTGCTAGGTTTTTGTCCCACAGGATTTTTTCTAGTTGAAATATTTTAATGAAGCACATTCTTGTATAATGGACATCCAATGGGGAGTGTTATAAATATTATCAAGAGTGGATGCCCATCTTCTCTTCCTCTTCAACTTCATCAACTCCCACTACTTCCACTATGCACTTTAATTTTATAACTCATCTTCCACTCATATTCATATGATTTATTGTCCACTATGTCATTTAAGTACAAGTGTAATTTATGTGCAAGACAATACCTATAAACAAGCCATGTCATTGTGAAGTGAAGTAAATGAAGGAATACAATATCATTTTCTCATTATCTTGTTTACATCTCATCTCTAATTTACATTTTTTATTGGTCAATTTGATAACAAGTTTCTAATTAATTTTTCTTAACATCTTTTTCTTTAAGAAAATCTCAATTAAATCCAACTAATATACCAAAATTTAAATTTATATCTACATTTTTAACAAATTCACAACCAGGCCAAAATGTGTAATTAATAATTTATGAATATTGTTAAAAGACTAGAATATCTTTTCGTAGTTTGATCACATTATGATTAGGGTTAGAAAGTTTGAAAAGAAAACTAAATAGGAAGGAAAAGCGTAAAATGGGATATTTTCTATCTTGGTAATCAAAGAAGAATTTTCTGTGTTTTGTCAATAAAAGAAGAATACTTCCTGTCACAAATTGAGGATAAATTTTATCTAAAATTTAGTTTCTAGTGAAAAAGCGAAAAGCGATTAGCGATGTAAAAATTCTGCTAGAATTAATTGTTCTGAGTTCTATCTATTTTGGAATTGTAATGTCAAGCAAGAAAAAGTATTACTAGTAAAAATTTCACGGTCCTTTCTTCTTGGCTAGAAAAAATTAGAGGTGGAAAATATATGCTTCAAAATTGTAAAATTATATTTGATACACTCAGTTAACAATAATTTAATCAGCATCAAAACATTCATAGACTGTTTGAATTTAATTTAGACAGTGTAAATCTCTCATTATGGTGCAGAGACTTGCTTATTCTAAGTAAGAATTGTAATGATGCTAAACACTATTCTTGTGTTGTGGATCTCGTGGCTAATATGGAAGGGCAGAAATGAGTTTGTCTTTAACCAAATAAAACTTGACCCTGTCTTTGTCATCGAATGTGCCAGCCAGGAAGTGAATGGATGAATAATTCAAATGTTAAATTTTGGATTGCACCTAATGAAAGTTGGGCGAAAGTTAATTGTGATGGTTCTTTTGATCCAGTTACCAAAGATGCTGAAATTGGGATTCTATGTAAAACTGATTTGGGTGAGTTTGTCTGGGGCTGTGGTGACAAATTAATTGCTAATTCCGCCTTTATATTTAAAGGTTCTTCGAATAAGAAAAGCATAGATGTTATAACAAGATGAACTCCAGTTTTCTTAGGTTACTACCTCCGACAATTGATTAATTTGAGAAGATTAAGAAATTTAGTTATTTGTAGTAAATAGATATTGTCTTTCTTAAAATATCCTTATTAATCATGTGTGTTTGAATTATAAATTGGTAGTAACTCCTTGACATATATAACTATTATAGGAATGACTTGAAGAAAAAAATCGATAAATATTGGGACAAATTAGATTAGAATGTCATATTTAAGGTCAAATTAAAAGTTAAGTTAGCTTTTATATTAAGAATCGAATGTAGTATCATGGAAATTGATATCAAGGAATTGTATGATTGAATTAATAGTAATAAGATGTTTCGTAGAGTGTGAGAATGTTGTTTGATGGCACAGGATTTGCGAATTATCTTGCATCTAAGGTGAATTAGTCTTCCGGTAAAAAAGAAAGGTGAATTAGTCCATTTCTTTCTCTCACAGAGAAGGAGATTCCGCAAGCAGATTTCATTGCGGTGGATGCTAGAAAGGGGATGTGTCTTGTTGGGTGGGTAGATGATGTACCTAACCCCCTCTTGCGTTAATAAAAAATGAGATGGTAAGTGAGAAAATTATAATTATATTATTTTAAATAAAAAATGGAAGAAATTAAATTTTATGTAATAAAACTAAATCTCAATGTCCCCATATATTTTACAGAGGTCATGGGAAGAAGTCGTACTTTTTTTTTTGGTAATTATTTTATTAGTATGGCTTCTTCAAGTTTATAACTGCGTATGCTGAAAACACACAATCTGTTGTTAAACAACTCAATTGGGGTCAAAAAACTATTTTTATGGTCCAGTTGAGTTACAATTAAATTGGAACCCGAAATTAGATTGAGAAAGGAAACGGCTCCAAAAAAAAAAAATCCCATATGGGTTTTAAGCCTACCCCCAAAAAAAAAAGGTCAAAAGATTAAACTTATTTATAGATTATTTGTACCTATATAAAGTTTTTTTTTAACACATAATATCCTCCTATTAAAAGTAATTATATTCGAGACAATGTCGAGTACTAAATATAAATATCTCCTAACGATAATTTAAACATCGGTTCCTCAAGTTGTAAGGACTTATATAAAACTACTTTATTGAAAACTTCACATACTATGGTGCTATTAGATTGATAATTAAATTTGTTATGAATTCATTTCTTCTATAACTATTGTATATGCATATAATTTTTTAAATAATTTTTTATTTAATTATTATATCATCTGCCTAGCTAGTTTGACTATGAGAATCAAGACCTATTGGCCTTTTTAGTTTGACATCGGACCTGACTTTTAAAATATTATACACAGTGAACTATTAGGATAACTTACCATTTTACGCTCGTATTTTATTTATTATATTTTTTAATTTCATTATAACTTGGTAAATTAAAGTTTGACTTTTCACTACAAGATGTGCCCATAGTTAATATCACACTGTCTCGAATAAAATTGTCTTCTATATAAATATAGTTATATGCATCAAGCAAAAAAAAAATTAAAATAAATCATTGTTAGCTTCATTTCATATCCATGAATTGAATAGCATATATAGCAAACGAAGACACTGGCACGTCAAATAATGCCAGAGAGATGCTTTCCATATTCCACCGAACAACCCGCAAATTGGTGACAACTGAGAACATTTCGTCTACGAAAGAAATATCATCTTGTCCACTTCTCAAATATCCTATTTATTAGAATGAAAGCTGCCTCCCTCTAATTAATTAATCAATCACAAGATTAATTAAGGACTTCAATTTAAATAATGCGTCTATGCAAAGCTGGCATATGTGAATCAATGATATTAACACATGACTATTTTATATATAAATATAAATTTATATATGTAAATATCAACCACTTTTTTTTAAAAATAAAAAGTTATGTTGGACCTCGGCACTTATTTTTTCCCGTAAGAAAATGGACAAAACTATAAAAAAAGAAAGGCACAAAATGCATGAGTATAAAGTATGCGTTGATTTAATTGGCCAAAAAAAAAAGTATGCGTTGATTTCACATTAAAAATTATTGTTAAAAGTCACGATTTTGATTTTTGATATAAATTTTTGCTTTTCCATTAAAATAGAATAAAATAAACCCTCATTTTTTAAAAAAGAATTTGTGAAAGACAATATCTTATCTTCAACATAATGAGTTTGTCTAACAAACCGATCCACACACTTATCATATGCTCCTCCAGTCCTTAATATAAGACCTATTTAGTTAATTTGATTAGATTAAGAAAGTTAAATAAGTTAGTTAATTATAAGAAAAGTAACACATTTTTCCTAAAACACCATAATCATCTTTCTTAATATCCCATCTCCCTCTTCTATTTAATTATGGTTGATAGAGTATCCATAGAGGTAATTTAGAGAAAATTGATAAATGTGATAAATAAGTCTTATATTTAGGATCAAAACCAACTCAAGAATTGAGCTTTATATTAAGAACCGGAGGAGTACTTGAAAATTAGAGATGTGTAAATAATGAGATTTGATCGCGATAATCCTAGGTGGTATCCCATTTTAGGAATGAGAATTGAATGGAAAGAAAATTTCAACCCATGTCTTGCGCTGTTCTATGCGGGTTGGGAGGGGACTTGAAAATTTTGATAAAGAAATAGAGTATTCGGGATAAAGAAAGAAAGGAGAGGATATAAAAATGAGGGTATTTTTCAAACTTATATAAAGCATTTAATTTAAAAGAAGTCACTATTTGTCTCTATGCTCTCTTGAACATAACATCAAACACTTGATATGCATAAACTTATCATAACTACAACATAAACCAAGCTAAGCCCTTTTCTTACCAGGAATTAAAAAATGTAACTTGTCTCGTTCCATTCCTAAATTTGTCTCAGTTTTCGTGTGTCTCACCATATGGCAACTTTTTTTTTTTTTTTTAATTTTGGGGACCAACCTACCAAAACAGAATTTTCATTTTTATTTTTTAATTTAAAAAATTTAGGCTACATTTTAACATTTATAATTTGGTTATTTTTTGACAATTTAAAATTTAAATAAGAATTTTGTAAAATTAAAATCTGAATTGTTGTAATGTTGATATAGTACATAAAAGAAGGAATTTTGTAATTTAAACAAGAATTTTATAAAATTAAAATCTGAATTGTTGAAATGTTGATACAGTACATAAAAGAAGGAAGAAGAATTCACCCAAGAAAAGAAGGCAGAAGAAAAAAAAGAAGAGATGAAAATAAAAGTTGAAATAACCTCAATACCTCATTAATACTCTGAAAGCGGTGACTTTTGTTTAATAAAAAATCAATTATATAAAATGAAGAAAATCAAACTACCACTTATGGCGTCCCATGCAGCGAGATCCTAACAACCAGATGAATATTTCTCTAGTAGTGGATCTCTTATTGCATTTTCTTCTTCTTGGAATCCAACTTCTTGCAACTCCACTTTGGTCGAATTTGTTTATGCTCAGGATATTGCTAAACAAATTCTTGAATTATCAGTCTCCATTTTAAATTTTCTTGATAAACTTTCTCAGAGTCTTAGTTAGTCAAAATTGGTGTCAAGCTCCTATGGGCTTCCTCAAACGCTGTTGCCATAATACCTGCAGAATTTTGGAACCTTTTTCGGAAAATTAATCTTTCTTACAAACAGTTGCTATTCATTTGGAAGCTCTTGCATATAGCTTTACCCTCAACTAACATTCTCCAAAAGCACCATCTCAACACTTTAGGACTATATATGTTTGCTTGTGACATGAAAGAGGTTTTAGAGCATCTGTTGATCTCTTGCTTTTTCTCTAAGGCTATCCGGTTTAGATGTTTTTCAATAAAAGTTTCTACTCTTTCCTTTGAGGAATTCAATAATTGCTTCATTTCTCACTTTTAGAGCTAAACAAGGAAGGTTTGAATAATTTCATTCATGGGCTTATATGCTTGCTTAATACTATTTGAGGAGAAACAATTTGCTTCATGAAGGGAAAGGAGACCACCATCCTTTATAGATTATGTTTTTGATAATTTTAGATTCTCTTACTTTTCCGAACAGTACCCTATTCATGATTCTTCTCACTTAAGTTCGAACAAAGATTATTGGGATGTGCTACTTTTTAAATATGAAAAAAAATGAGGAGACACTTATGTCATGGTACTATTTGCTATGAGGGGATGCTCCTCAAAGAATTCTTGAGGCAAAACCAAGATTTTTTTGGATTTGCTTTCCACAACAAATGTTTGCGAGTTGTTCTTCTTTGGATCTATAATTCCAATCTACAAATTACTATAAATATCACTACAACAAAATATGTTATTTACCTCCCTCATTTATGTCTGTTTTAAAAAACAGAAGAGAAATATTAGTGTTCCCGTCTATTTAGGAACAACAGACATTACTTCATGTCTGTTTTAAACAAAACAGACGTTAATTCACGTTTGTTTACATAAACCAGACGTGAAGTAACATTTGTTGCTTCTAAACAGACGTTAATTCACGTCTGTTTACAAGAAACAGACGTGTAGTAACGTCTGTTGATCCTAAACAGACGTGAACTAACGTCTGTTGTTTCATAACAAGCGTTACTTCACGTCTGTTTAGCAGCAATAGACATTACTTCATGTCTGTTTTCAAATAAATAGACGTGAAGTGGCTTGATTTTTTTAAAAAAATTTGCCTGCAGCTAGCGCATCAGCTTCATATCATTAGTACCGCGAACCTCCAGCCCGCAGCTATCTCGCGCGGCAACTTTGATTTTTCACTCTCTCCCTCTCATTTTCGTCTTCTACTTGCAGCATCCGTGAGCTACTCGAAGACTCTCCCTCTGATTTCAGCTCTCTCAAGGTCGTAGCCCTCCCTCCATTGCTGTTGCGCGTTCTAGATTAGCTTGATTTTTTCGTGTTATAGCAGCTCGCCGTCGATTACCAAGGCTGAAGCAGTGAAGTTCACATGCACAGCAGCTCACTTTCCTTGTCCTCTCTCTAGGCCGTGATACTCTTTGATTTGAAGGCATGCCAGAACAATGAAGGTAAGTTTATTCAACCGTTGCATTGTGGGTTTAGTATGTTGTACGTGGGTTTGAGTAGCTTGAGGAATTTTGAATTGGTTTCTGAGGTTGCTGTTTAAATTTTTATTGAAGAATTATGTTTAGATAGTTTTAAATTTGTATATATTGATTGGGTAGAAAATTTAAAGATTTCAAGCCTTGTTAATACTTGTTAGAAAAATAATGCATACAAGGTGTTTGTCAAAATGCCTAAGAGGGATTGCATTTAGATAGTTTTCTATATGTATTGAATTTAGATTAAGGATTGGGTATACATTAAATTATTAATGAAAAAATTGCATTTAGATAGGTTAAAATTTGTTTACATTGATTGGGTAATGGATTTGAAGTTTGAAATCCTTATTAACTAACTTGTTTGAAAATTAATACATAAAAAGTGTTTGTCAAAATGTCTAAAAGAAAATTTTCCTATATGTATTGAATTAGATGTTGATTACATTCAAGAGGAAGTTTTAAAAATTGGATGTTTATTAATTGGATAATGGATTTGAAGATTAAAAAGATTGTTATGCATTAATTAGTTGTCAATGGAAAGCTTTGTTCTCATAATCTTTGGATTTTTGTTATGTTATATGTAAAATCTCCACTACTTGTAAAAGTAATTTTTATGTCTTTTTAAATTTTAGGAATTGGCATGATGATATAGTTATTATGAGATGTTTTATATTGTAATTGGAATGAATCGGATTCAATTGATATCATTAGTTTTGAATTTGGTTAATGTTTATTGGGCCTGTGCTGAATGGATTTAAATTGTTTAAAATTCCTTAGGTAGTAACAGAATGGATCATAGTTGGATGAATGCTTTGAGAACAAGTGATGAATATGAGAACGGAGTAGAACATTTATTGAATTTGCTAAAAAGAATGCTCCTAGCAATAACGGAATATATTTTTGCCCCTGTGTCAATTGTTTAAATGAGAGGCGACTAAGTGTTGATGATATTAGGGATCACCTACTTTGTGATGGTATAAATCTTCGATATAGAAGATGGATATGGCATGGTGAAGTAGGAACAAGTTCAATACTCGAAGAAGAGGAAGTTATGGATGATGTAAATGATAGAATGAGCGATATGATTCGTGATGTAGGGTAGAGTTCTTTGTGCGATCACATGCAAATGATAACTTGAAGAGTGATGCAGAGATGCCTTTGTACCCTGGGTGTTCTAAGTATACGTGATTGACAGCTGTATTGAAATTGTTCAGTTTAAAAGCAAATAATGGGTGGACTGACAAAAGTTTCACAGAGTTGCTTCAATTGATTAGTGATATGCTTCCAATTGATAACGTTCTTCCAAATCGTGTGTATGAGGCAAAGAAAATCTTGTCTCGGATGGGTATGGGCTATGAAAAGATACACCTTGTCCTAATGACTGTGTATTATATAGAAAAGAGTATGCTGGTCTACGTGAGTGCCCAAAATGTAAAACTTCACGATATAAAGTGAAAAAGAACATGGACTGTGCTGGTAACTATGATGGTGATGAGACAAGTAAAGGGCAACCTTTGAAGGTGTTATGGTATCTTTCGATAATACCACGATTTAAGCGCTTATTTGCTAATGCAACAGAAGCGAAGAAGTTAAGATGGCATTTTGATGAGAGAATATCAGATGGAAGATATCTTCGGCACCCTGCTGATTCTCCTCAATGGCAGAAAATAGATGAAATGTTTCCGGAATTTGGTCTTAAACCAAGAAATCTTCGCCTTGGGCTTTGTACAGATGGAATCAACCCTTACGGTACTCTTAATAGCACACATAGTGCATGGCCAGTACTATTGGTGATTTACAACCTACCTCCCTGGTTATGTATGAAGCGCAAGTACATGATGCTTTCTATGATGATTTCAAGACCGAAACAACCAGGAAACAATATCGATATCTACTTGGCACCTTTAATTGAAGATTTGAAGATGTTGTGGGAAGAAGGCGTGGATGTGTTTGATGCATACAAGCAGGAGTCCTTTAAGTTATGTGCCATGATCTTTACAACGATAAATGACTTTCCTGCATATGGAAATCTATCAGGATACAGTGTGAAGGGGCATAAAGCATGTCCTATATGTGAAGCAGACACATACTTCCACCAACTTAAGCACGGAAGGAAGACAGTTTACCTCGGTCACAGGAGGTTTCTTGATCGGTTCCACCCATATCGGAGATTGAAAAAGGTTTTTAATGGCTCACCAGAGCATGACATGGCTCTGAAGGCATTAACTGGAGAGGAAGTTTACCAACGAGTAGAAAGAATCAATGTCATCTTCGGTAAGACTCAAAAAGCTGCAAGTGAGAAAAACATATGGAAGAAGAGGTCTATTTTCTTTGATCTTCCATATTGGCGCAGTCTTGATGTAAGATACAGTATTGATGTGATGCATGTGGAAAAAAATGTGTGATAGTCTTATCGGTACTCTTTTGCACATACCTGGAAAACTAAAGACAGAATTAATGCAAGACTTGATCTGGCTGAAATGGGAATACGAGAGCGCTTACATCCACAATTGAAAGAGGGTGGTAAGCGAGCTTATATGGAACCTGTGGCCCACACATTGTCTAAAGTCAAAAAGACAAGCTTGTGTCGTGTTTGCATGACATCAAGGTGCCCCAGGGGTATTCTTCTAATGTGAAAAGGCTTGTCTCAATGCATGATTTGAAGTTAGTGGGAATGAAGTCTCATGATTATCATGTACTGATGCAACAATTATTACCAGTGGCTATTCGAGGCACAATGAGAGATGATGTGAGGAGCACTATAACTAGATTATGTATCTTCTTCAATGCTATTTGTAGCAAAGTCATTGACATAGAGAAATTGGATGAATTGGAAAATGAGGGTTATGTTATTTTGTCTCAACTAGAAATGCACTTTCCTCCAGCATTTTTTGATATCATGGTGCATTTGATCATTCATTTAGTGAGGGAGATAAAGCTTTGCGGCCCTGTTTTTCTAAGATGGATGTATCCATTTGAGAGATACATGAAAGTCTTAAAAGATTATTCCAAGAATCCTTATCGACCTGAAGCATCAATTGTTGAAAGTTATGTAGCGGAAGAGGCTATGGAATTTTGCAAAACATATCTATCTATAGCTAAGACACCATCTCAGCATGAAAAGGGTACAAGTAAAGGAATAAGGGGCTGAAGGTAAAGAGTATGGGTCGTGAAGAAGTGTTACAAGCGCACTTATACATATTGAATAATATGGAAGAAGTGCAGTCGTATTTAGATGATCACAAAAAAAGTTTAAAAGAAAAATATCCAAAGAAAAGTGATATGCAGATAGCTAATGAGCATAACAAAACATTTATAACATGGTTCAATGAAAAAGTTTTGAGAGAGGCCAATGTGTCTGATACAATAAAATGGTTAGCTTGGGGTCCTTGTTTTGAAGTTATTACTTGGAGTGGATACGACATAAATGGATATTCCTTCTACACAAAAGCTCAAGATGACAAAAGTACTGTGCAGAATAGTGGGGTAATGGTGGTTGCTGAAGCGATGCATTTTTCGAGTTCGAAAGATAAAAACCCCAAATTGGCATCTATGGCTTATTATGGAGTTATTGAAGAGATATGGGAGGTAAACTACACCAATTTCAAGATTCCTGTCTTCAAATGTAAATGGGTCAACAACAATGGTATTGAAATAGATCAACAATTTGGATTTACATTAGTTGATCTTGGCAGGGTTGGTTATACAATGAGCCCTTCATTTTAGCAAGCCAGGCAAAACAAGTATTTTATGTTACTGATCCAGCGAATAAAAAATTGTCTATTGTCCTTCAAAGTAAAAAGCAAAAGGACAGTGATCCAACCATGAATCTTGAGGAGACACCACCTTTTGCTTCAAATCTGCCTAGACCAAGTGAAGTTGAATTGGTAGATAATGATGAATATGCTGCAAGAGATGATCATTGTGAAGGGATATGGGACAATGCATAAAGTCAGATTAAGTAATGTAATTTTGCAATGTACCTTGTGTTATTTTCTTTCATTTATTTCATTACAATGTACTTAATATTATTTATGTTAATGCATTTCATTATAATTTACTTATTTATCTAATTTTGGTTTTTCAACAGGCACATGGAGGACGATTCTAATAGAAATATGGAGGAGGATTGTGATAGAGATATGGAGGAGGATTGTGGCAGCGATGATGTCAATGAGCCAGAAGGAAGGAAGGGTAGAGGTAGTACAAGGCTACCAAAGTTAGCAGTACGTCATGGTCGTATTCAGAAGAGGCATGTGGATTTTGATGTCAATATGAATCCAATTGGTGAAGAGAAGGATAGATTCATTAGCTATATAGGCTCTGTTGCCCGAAGCAAAGTTAACATTCTATGGCCTAATTGGAAGTCGATTTCTAAGGAAATGAAGGATATGATTTGGGAATATATTTTGGTCTATCACTTTCTAATTTTATTTGATTTATTTTTTTGTAAATATAGTTATAACTGAGATCTTTAACTCAAACATTTTTTTTTTGCAGCAAACGTATGACATCCCTCGTACTGAGCAAATGAAAAAGCATTTGTTGCAGCAAGTTCGTCAGCGCTGGAAAGATTTCAAGCACACACTCACGAGCCAGTATGTGCGAGGGCCTAAGAAAGATGATGATCCATGCCAAAAATACTCCTTCCTTGATCCAGATGATTGGAGGAGGTTTGTGGCATCACAGCATGATCCTAAATTTCAGGTACGTTGCCTTATAAAACATTTAATTTTGATTTAATTTACTTCACTTACTCAATTTACTTTGTTTTCCTTTCCACAGGAATTAAGTGCGATGAATAAAGAAAGGCAAGCTAAAAATTTATATCCGCACTATTTATCTCGTGGAGGTTACAAGATGCTTGAGGAGAGGATCATGCAGAATGACTTGAAGGCGATGCAGGAAGCTGCAAAATCTGATCCTAGCATCGTTGTTCAGACCCCACCTCCTCCTCCACGTCATAGAAAATGGAAGGAAGCAAGGATGAAGAAGGGTCACTATATTAATCCAGTAGTTGCTGAGATTGCTAAAAAAATTGTAAGTTCTATAATTCAAATAACTTTAACTTATGGTAATAGTCCTTATACTTTGTCATTAATTTTTTATCATACTTAAAATGTTATAGGAGATACTTGAAGAGCAAAGTAGTGAAGGTTCATTTAGTCCGAGTGGAAGGATGGACATTTTAGCGACGGCAATTGGGAAGCTTGATCACCTCGGATGTGTTAGAGGAGAAGGGAGGACAATTGGTCTTACCCAATATTTTGGACAAACTTCACGAGCTTCCCTACGAACTCAACCTACTGATGAGATGATAGCTAAACTTCGAGACCAAGTTCATGATGAGCTCCAATCTGAGCTAGAGGTCAAGATTGAGGCCCAGTTATGCCAGTCACTTCGACAAGAGCTTATGGCTAAGCTTTGTGATGAGATGAAATCTATGGTCTCTAGCATGCAACTTGGGACAGTTCAACAACAATGCGCACCTCAGGTTTGTAATCAATTTCACTTAAATTGATATTGAGTTTTACCAACGTTTTTCTTATTTAATTTAATACTTGCATTTCTCTTATTTAGGATTCCTTGTCTTTCCTAGCACTAAAGACAGTTGTAATCTACCGGGGGCATTGGGAGAGCATGATCCTAGTAGTCCCATGCCGGACTTTGGACAACCTTGTTGTCTTCGTTTAGAGGTCCCAAGGATGCGTGTTGTTGACGCTCTCCTCTACAATCACGGGAGCACCATCCATCACCAACAAATTCCAGAGGACCAAGTGAGGGTTACAGTTATGACTGTTCGAGAGGGAGAGACAGGAGTAGATGTGCCATTCCCGACTACTGAAGTTGTGAAGTTAGGTCAGGCAATTGGAACTTTCATTCTTTGGCCTAGACACCTTGTCGATGAGGAGATAATACCTTTGATGGTAAGAAAATGTCATGCTTATTGTGTGATTTTTTTTTAACATAATACTTATAATACTTATTATGTTTATTTGATGTTTCATTAGGACCAGAAAGATGTTGATAGATATCCTTGCTTGGCACAATTATATGAGGAATATAAAACAATTAACAAGGTCAACATAAAGATGCCTGTAGGGATTGTGGGTGAAGAAAAATCATATTTCTTTGGACTTGACAACAATGATATCAGGGAATTCTTATCTTTGAAGGAGTTGGACATAGCATGGCTTCAATTAGCAATCATGTAAGTTTATTTTTTCATTTCTAACTTAAACTTCTAATTTCTTACTTTGCACATGCTAATAATTACCTTATTTCAATTCAATGATAGCTTTTTCATAACAAATGCATGTCATCAATGGAGAAGAGAAATTTGTATGGATATTTATGCCCTGCAAGTGTCCAGAAGAAGTACAACCCACTAGATAGGAGAATCAGATATGTGAGCAATACGATTGGAGACACTAAATTACCTTGTTATTTGGCACCAATTATTGAAGGGCAAGTAGCTTAATTATATTTTTTAGACATACTTAAATTGCTAAGAATTATTGTGATATCAATAATGTATAAGTCTTATTCTATGATGCAGTCATCATTGGAGTTTGTGTGTTTCTTGTCCTATCGACAATGTCATCTACTGGTTTGATCCCTTGGGTCGTTGTCCAAGCACTGAGATGAGGGGCATTTTCAACACGTAAGTACCTTAATGTAGATCAATAATTTTGTTTTTACTATAAATTATTTAACTTGTGTTTTCATTTGTTTATAGGGCTTTAAAGACTTATTATATAACCGGTGGGAAGCGTTCTGGCAAAAATGGCCCAACAACTTGGGTCTATCCCAATGTGAGTACTTTGAATTGAAGTTCTTTCATTGATGAGTTATTTTATATATGAATTTAGATTATCATTTCCTTGTGATTTGTAGTGTGCTAAGCAATGAGGGTCAACAGAGTGCGGATATTACATTATCCATTATATGTTTGAAATTATTGAGAGTGGATGTACTATAAAATTTGATGAGGTAAGTAAATATAATTTTAGTTTTGTAATAGTTGTTGAATTTTTAAATTGAATTGTTATTTATTTTATTTTCTTCATATGTTTAAATTTGTTCATTTGTCAATTTACAGATTTTTGATAATGACTGCTTATATACTGTTGATGATATTGACTTCATCCGAGACCTTTTGGCACAGCAACTGATTCAAGAATGGTGGTATAGGGATTGATCAAGTTTATGTTTATAGAGATAATAGGTTATCAATTTTGACTTTTGCAATTTGTTCTTCTTTTTTGACTAGTTAGTTAATGTGTTAATATATTGATGAAGTTGTGATGTTGATATGTCTTAGCTGAAACTATTGACTGGTTCATTCTATTTCAACTTGCTGGAAAGTGGCTATTATGGCTATTGTGGCTGTAGGAGAAGTGGTACATACGAAGTGAATTTTTTTTTTAAAAAAAAGAGCACATTCACGTTTGTTTTAGGAAACAAAAGTAAAAAATCATACTTTTAATCTCTGTGTTACATCAAAACAGAGGTAAATTTTGTTAAAACAGATGTCAATTTACCTCTGTTTTGTTAAAACAGACGTGAATTTACGTCTATTTTAATGTCACAAACGTAAATTCATGTCTGTTTTCTTAAACCAGACATGAATTCACGTTTGGTCTTTTTAAACTAGACGTGAATTTACGTATGTTTTTGGAGAAATAGAAGTAAAAAAGTGATTTTTTTACTTCTGTTTAAAACAGACGTAAATAACACCATTATTCACTTCTGTTCAAAACAGAAGTAAAAAGGGGGTACTTTTTATGTCCCTTCTTTTCATGTCCCCCACAAAACAGAAGTAAAAAGTCATAGAAAACAGAAGTAAAAAGTCTTCATTGTAGTAGTGACAAGCCCTCTGTTCAAGTTTACTATGGTTGAAAAGAGATCTTTTCAGCTTCCTTCTAATGGCTCTTTTGTCCTTGTTAGTGGTAGTTTCACCCAAAAGAGAGGTGAACTAGGTGATAAAAATTTTCTCTTAAAAAAAAAAAAGATAACAAAAATGAGAGAAGTAAAAGAGCTCAAAAAGATTTCACCAAAGAAGAGCAGGAGAGGAGTACACAGGAATTTATACTGGTTCGATCTCAACTACTTGACCTACGTCTAGTTCTCAAAACACTTTTGAGTTTTTCACTATACCCAAGACTCAATAGACTCTTAGTGTTCCGTATAATAATTGAGCTCATTCTCAATCACTCCTTTTTACTTCCTGTAAGGATACAATCTTCTCAAGAGTCCTATACTCTTGAGTTACTCATTGAAAGAAGTAAATGATTCACAAACTCTCTTTTAAGAGTGTATAGGATAAATATTGACATTCAGAATGGAAAAAGCAGAGTATTGAATGCATAAGATTAATTTCAACAGTTGGTAACTCGATTCATTCACTACTTTATTCAATGCTCTTCGCGATTTTTATAGTTAGAAACTTTCAACTTTCTGTTAAACACAAGAGCTTATAACCGTTAGGATATCGTTTACTTGTGTTAGCAGTTGTAACAATTGTTTTGTATTAAATGCACTTCTGACAGGTAGCTTAAGCCTATAATGTATCCGTTGAGCCTCGTAACCTGCAAATTTGTCTTGATAAAAATGTAATAAATTATTTCACCAGAGAATATAAGTGAATAGTAGAAGAGATGATCATCCTTGAAATTTAATACATGAAGTGAAAAACACAAATCAAGGATCAGAGAATCATAGAAACAATTTATTGAAGATCTCATCGATAAGCAGCTTAATCGATAAAGTTATTGATTAATTAGAAATGAGAAAACTTGAAAATCAAACTCATTTATTGAAGTCATTGTGGATTAAGGTCATTATGGAGAAGGTTATCAATAAAGAATGAAAGTTGACCAAAATGATTTATCAAGAGAAACCTTCTGAAGTTAATTGAAAATATTAATTCCTTGAATTAGTGACCATTCTTACCTTTTATAAAACATATAAGATAATTAATAAAGGCTGAGAAAAGCTTAAATACACTAATAATATCATATTTTCTGAAAGACACTGTGAAGAACACTTTAGAGCAACGTAAATGAGTCTTTTAGAAAATGTTATTGATAATTCACTTTATCCAAAAGCTTATCGATAATTGAAGTAACCTTAGGAAACCATTTTACATAGTTTTATCTGAAAGGTTATCGATGAATACGTTTATCAAAAAATTGCTAGAAAAACTCAAAAGAAAAGTAGCTTAGTCAGAGATAAATTATGACAGGACAATGTTACTTTGATCAATAAGATGATCGATAAGTATATTTATCGATTAAGTGATCGATAAGTGTATTTATCGATAAGGTTATCGATCAAGCTTTGAACAGAACTGAAGGTTTGGGGAAAAAAATAGATAGGAACTTATCAAATAGCTTATCGAACAGCAGAAGAAGTTTAGTAAAGCATACTTACTCAGTTTCAAAACACGTTATTGAATATTAAGGACATCGACAAAAGGTTCCATAACATATAAAGTGTTCTAATAGTATATAGTTCATTGAGATTTACCTATTTTTCTGATATTGATCAAAAGCCTCATTTATGTATAAGGTTATTGATAAATGCTTATCAATAAAGCACAGAGACTTACCATTTATCAGAATGGTGTTCTGAAACTCTATTTATCAAACAGGTGATTGATAATTCCTTAACAATAACTACACATTTAGCTAATTATCCAAAAGGTGATTCGAAAATGCATTTATCAAACATGTTATTGATACAAGCTTAATAGTAACTATTATAAAAAACATTCAGACATTTATCCAATACGTGATCGAATAATTCAATTATCCAACAGGTGATCGATAAACAATTATCAGAAATGAAATGCATAAAGATTTGAATCTTTGTCATTATTAAAACCTTAAATCTAACAGTTCTCAACATCACTTGGTAAGAAACACTTTCCCTTATCCATAGTTTCTCTTCATTTAATATTGTTATTATTTCTAAACTTTGTTTTCTTAGTTTTAATTCTTCTAATGGAGGAATGTTGAATATTTGTAACTTTTAAGTACTTTTATCACGAATGTCATTTTATCTTTGGTTAAAAAAAACAAGTAAAGTCGGTATATCATAGTTCAAGAATACGGTATTAATTAAAAATTAGAGAGAGTAATTAGAAAAATTGAAGTAGGGAATTGATATCTTTTAAAAGATGCCGTTGAAATTAGGATAAACAAAGACATTATTGAGTAAATTTCTTTTACATACCATGATATCAATGTGTTTCAAAGATGATTAAATTGACGAGGCAACCTAAATAACTCAATGCAGCAATAATTTTAAACAAAAATGCAAAAAAGAAAAGAAAAGAATTAGTAGATAAGAAAATAACCAAAAAATTATCTGTTGAATTTCAAGATCACAAATATATAATTTTAATATGTTAAGATTTTTATAAAAATAATCTGCATAATTTATTTATCATTTTAAAATTTAATAAGTATTTTTATTATTTTTTCTCTAGAGAGAGATTGGGCATTTGCATTATCCTCATGAGGGGACTCAATAGTCAATTTTCTCAATTTCAATTTTTTATTTTTACAAAAAGACGGGATAAAAACACACACGTCGGGATTTTTACCAAAATGCTATGAACAGTGAAATAAAATACCAAAATGCTATAGCATGGGAAGATATTACCGAAATGCTACACTTGAAATTCATCACCAGGAGATGAATTTATAAACTTCATCTTGCCCTAATCGACTTCTTCAATAAACTGAGACATTTACAAATTCATTTGGTGGAGATGAATTTTAGAAGTTCATCTGGTAGAAGTGAATTTTAGAAGTTCATCTTTGGCAGATGAATTTCAGAGCCCCTAGGCCACTTTTGTCCTCTTCTACCTCCATTCCGTACGAATATCTGAATTTTTTTTAAAATTAAAAAGAAATTTTCAAAATGATACATTCTTCCCAAGATTGATAACACATTTTAAAAAAAAACATTTTCTGCCTTACCCATACGTCTCAATCATCCTTCCCAAGAATGCAAGCTTTTTTACTGTTGACCTATAAACAGTAAAAAAAAATTATCAAAACGCTATACTTTAAAAAGATTTACTAAAATTTATATTCGAAATTCATCTTCAAGTGAAAATTTTCCAAAATTCATCCACAAAAAGAATAATTTGTTCGATATCTTTCATCATACTTGCAGTGGAAGTTCATCTTCTAGAAATCAATATCAAAAATTCATCTTTTAAGGAACAATTTCAAATTTCACTATAATGAGTAAACAATTATTGGAATGAAAAATCATAATTATTAATTAGAGGATATTATATAATATTAATAATACTAATAATGATTATGAAATTAGGATGAACTAATAAGATGTATCAATTTAAAATAAAAAAGTAATGAATATATTTTGTAAAAAATAATTAATAACAAATAATAGTTAAGTTTACATGAATGAAAAATAATAATAATCTACCTTACAAAAGGTGACTTCCGGTACCACACCTTATTCTCCTTCGTATACGTTGTGGCTGTTGTTGCTGCTGCATGTTGGCTTCTTGAGATTGAAGTGTCTCATTTGTTTGTGTAGTTGGCATGTTCAAATCAAACCAAGGTGACTCATTCAAATGTATGGACTGTCGAGGGGTGATAAATGCTTCATTTGATGGTCCACCATGCTCAAAAGTAGAAGCATTATATTCAGCAGAAAATATTGATGGATTATCTAATAAAGTCATGAACGATTGAAATTGAGAAGGATTGACTGAGTCAGAAGGGGACAGTGATGAGGGTGTCATGTAATGCTCAAATTGTATATGAATGAGAGAGATAAAAGGGGATGATGGTGAGGCTGACATGTGATCAGCTTGACTAAAAATTAGAGGCTCCTGTTCCCTGATGTTTTCATCTTCAATTATAAGTTGTGTTGACAAGTAACCCCCACGTCGCTTGCTTAGTCTATCTCAAGGAATTTGTGAGCGAGACAACTCAATTGTTGGTGGAGCAGGTTGGGGATTCATATTAAAACATTGTTCTCTAAGAGCAAGCAAAATGTTGCGTTGATCTTGAGCAACCCTATCTCGATAATCAATGCAATTAGGGCATGTTGAACGAGAATTTATGGATAGCCTATATAACTCCTTTGCTATGTCAGACTGAAATAAATGATAATAGATTGAGTTATAACACTTTTAGTATGAGGAAAAAATGGTATTGGTGAAAAAAGAAGAAAAACATACCGCGCAACCTGTATCACCACTAATATGTTGGATCTATCGCCTCGTATGTCTCCAATACCATTGCATATATTGAGATGTTCGATCAAGTTCATCAAGTGTCATAGGAGCATTAATAACTGCATGTGGCCATCCATCCCATGCTTGAATAAAGTTTGAGTATTTGTCAATCCAATTTGTAGTTGTTCTGCCTCGTAGTTGCATTGTGTGGTAGTTTCGCAAATAAATAGGCGTGGCAGGAATTGGTTGCTGATGATTGAATTGCCTTAATACACGATCAGGGTGATGCCATTCTATAATATTGAAACATATCAAAGTAACTGAGGCACGCCAATTTTCAAGTGTAGTCAAACAATACTCTGGAATTAATTGGCGCACTTCAGTAGATTCATATGGCTGCCAAATTATCTCGTTATCAACCATTTTATCCAGGAAACTTCTATATCGGAGTAAAGAGACAGTAAGTGGACGAGCATTCTGTCTCACATTCTTCCACCTGTTATTACAAAAAGTAATGTTAAAAATCATATAATTTAAATGATATAAGTGCATATCAAATAGTTAAGTGAATTTTACATACCTAAAACCCAATGGAGGTAAAAAAGGATAGATATTAGAGTGCGGATCTGGATACACAGGTCGTTGTGGTGCTAGCATGGGGAAGTGATCCCATGCCCATAAATGCAGCAGTGATAAGCATCCTCCAATCCCATCCTCAGTTGGATTAGTAGCATTACATAATTCTCTATAAAGGTGAGCTAAAACTGCCAATCCCCAACTATACTTTCCAACTTCTTGCAGATCATAGAGTAGTGGGAGGTACATTAAATATACTATTTGACCTGATCTATCTGGTAAGAGGTAGCCGCCAATTAACCTTAGGATATATGCACGAGTAAATTGTTGAACTTGTAAATTATCTGCATCATCGAGTCATTAAATTGCTCTTCCAATCAACTTATAAGTAGTCATTACCTATGTAGTCTATCTGCAGATGGTCTAATGCCTAGAAGCCATTCACAAATGTCTAGCCAGTTATAGTCGGTACGCCCAATGACAACCATTCCTGTGCATGGAAGGCCTAATTGTATAGCTACATCCTCTAATGTTATGGTACACTCTCCACGTGTAGTGTGAAATGTATGAGTTTTAGGACGCCACCTCTCAACAAGTGTTGAGACCAAGCCTCCATCGTATTCAAATTGTCCTACTCTAGTAGCACCATAAAATCCGGTTAATATAAGATATTCAATAATTTGATTGGGTGGGTCAATCATTCTATTAGTGTGCATCACTCGTCTAGTATGTAGGATTCTATTAATCTATCATAGAAAGAAAAGGAAAAAGGTTAGTATCGAAGCATAGAATTTATAATCTATAGTAAATAGATTTTACTTATATTATCATTCCACACACGTTCTGAAATATGTTGAGGTTGCATTTATAAAAGAGAGTTATCCTTTGGGCCAAGGGTGATAATCTCTTCTGGACATTGTGCCATTTTAAAACGTCTATGTATAAATTAAAGAAAAATTTACAAATAACATAACAGATAATCAAAGTAATTATAGTCTAATCTTCACAAAAAATAATAATTTATTACAACAAGTGAACTACATAATTTATTGCTTGGATGCTACACTTTGTGGACACGTAGAACGGTTATGACCAACTTATCGGCACAATGCACACTTGTTAGTTTGGTTGGGAGTGATCTAATCCATTTCATTACATATGCGACTTGAACGAGGACGTCCTTTTTCTCGAATCATTGATGGGTCTGGTATTAGAGTAAGACACCCATTGGTTGGAACTTATTATTATAAGCTATTTGTATGATGTCTAATATGAAAACAGGATCCACATATTACAAATGGTCTATGCCTACTCGTGCACATGCAGCAATGCTATGTATGCATGGATACTTTTCTGCTTGAAACTCTCCACAATCGCATTTTTTTTCAATCAAGCTAACCTTGCAACATCGATGAAATTGATGACATTGAACATTGTAGGGCTCCACAACCTCAAATGATGTTGATATTCTGTCAAATTCTCGAACAACACACGCAGAAGCATTTTGTGTTGCTATGTTTAACTTCTTTGTCATTGTCTCAGAGAATACTTTACCAACTGTAATTTGTGCATGAATTTGTTGGGCACGTTTGACAAAATAGTTGTTGACTCTATACATGGTTGCCTTAACTAAACCAGTTATCGGTAGGCTTCGAACACCTTTAAATAAATTATTCATGCACTTTGCAAGGTTAGTTGTCATGTGTCCAAAGCGACGGCCTTCAAGGTCATATGCACATGACCATTTCTCTTTTGGGATGGCTCTAATCCATCTTGCTGCAGGTGCATGGTGCAATACTATCTCTGCTAATTGTTGATCAACAACATGACATTCGTAGGCATATCCTACAGAAAAATATTAGTTTGTTAGAATGTTTATAGAATCATGTAGTTATAAAATCATAAAAAGCACAAGGAATCTCGCCAATATTTATAAACTTCTCTTTCAACCAATTTGTTTTATGTGCTTTGTGAAGATTTGAAGCCACGTGCCGTAAACAAAAAACATAATATGCATGTGGTGGTTGCCATCCTACTTGGGGATTAGCAACAGCGGCCAAAATTGAACGATGCCTATCTGAAATTAAACAAATTCCCGTTCTTTCTTTTACGACATATTGGCGCACAATGTATAAAAACTATGCCCAAGCAGATCTTGTCTCCCCTTCAATTATGTTGTCATCATTATCACTCCCACTACTGGAATCTAAATATGAATCATGTTCATCCTCATCCTCATCCTCATCCTCAAATTCATCCACAATGTCTTCTATTTGAGGAAAAGAGCATGATGGTCCATTGTTGCCACCATCTATGGGAGGTTCAAATGGTTGAAAATTTTCCATGTCATTGCTAAACATGGACCCTTGTTCCATAATGTTCACCTCATTGCTACTTAACGGGAGTGTATTTCCCACACAATCATCCATTGGTTGTGATTTTACATGACCATAATCTGAAAAATTACATATGTTGGCATACAATTCTGCACATGTCAATTGAGTTGAAAATCTTCTTCTGACTTGCCACATTTCTTTTATATATGCATCATCCTCCAAATTGCATGCTTGGTATTGTGGTGGATTTATGTATGTAGGATATCTATATACTAGATTTGTCACCATTTGATTGGGAGGAAGTCGTAACTTTTGTCCAATAACTTGCTTCAATTTGTCCAATGTAATATTTTCATCAACTTTGATTATTTTCACGCTGTTGGACTCAAATGTTGTACCGGCTTGGCCATTATAAATTCGTCCATTTGCAAATATACATACGAACTCCTTTTTATGATCCATTATATTTCCTAAATATTACATTATAATCATTAATTAAGTACAACTGGGAGAAGACAAAACTTTGAAAATAGAAAGACTCACAAATCATGGTTTCTCATGCATAGTTCGCATAAGTTTAAGCCTAGTGCTAAAAAAATTATTCATATATATATATATGTATTATAATTCTATTTTGATTCATTTCGTACCTTTTAATTAAATTTATAATAGTTTTAAAAGTAATATCAAATCTATGTATACTATAGATTCTTAAAAATTAAATTTTTTATGATATTCATTTTTATTAATGAAAAAAGTTTAGCAAAATATTGCCACCTGTTTTCTTATTAATAAAAATTTACTTTTATATTATATTTTATTCTCATTATTTTATCCAAAATATTTACTAAATAGGTAAAAATTATATTATTTTAAGAAAAACTTATGGGGAAGGACCTAGAAAAATAATATTTATTGAGAAGGATCTTAAAAATTATAATTATTTAGAAAGACCAAATACTAAAATATAAATTTAAAAATATTAAAATACGCTTAACTAAATCCCTACATTTTTTCTTATCATGCTTCCATTGAATAGATCTTTTTTATAATCTCCTTAATTTGTACTAAAAAAATTTATAATCTTTTTCTTATCAATATTTATAACAAAATTTATTGGAATCAAATTAAAATCATTCATTATTAAGCTAACATATCTTACATATTTAAACACAATGAAATGAAATTATTCATCTACATGAATACCCTTAGCGAATAGTTAAATTTTATCCGTCTTTATTCTATTCCGATTGAAATTTTCTCTTTTTTTCAAACATCTCTTTCGTTACTTTTAATTTTATAAATTGTTTTACCCCATATATATTTTATAAATATGTTTAAATGTAAATAAACATATTTTACTTGATTTCATTAAATACAATTTAAATTTTTATAATTATTTTTCTTAACCTCGGTTTTTTAAAACAATAAATAATTAAATGAATAAAAATATTCAGATTTATTTTAATAATTTTTTAATTGTTAGTTGCTTTAATTCACACCTATCAAGATTGAGTAAAACAAAAAAAAATTATGAAAATTGATAGCAAATAAGGAATAATATGGGGAAAAAAGTTAAACCTATGAATTTTTTTCTTATATATTCATTTCAAAAAAAATCATATACTTAAAAGATACTCCTCTAGTTTTATTTATAAGACAGAGAGAGTGTAAATTTTAATCCTATATATAAGGCACTTGATATAATTTTTAATACAAACATACATAATTATCCTTATTAAGTTATTTGCACAGTTAGTACATTTTCTTCACTCATTTATCCAATGCTAAATGTCCTTCAATTTTGTCTTCTTTTTATGCTATTATTCCCGCATGTTCCACTTCTTCTCTCTCTCTCTCACTATTCATCTTTTCCACTCTCCCCTACTCATTCCTTTTGTTATTCACCTCTTCTACTCTTTTTTTTTCCTATGCCATTAGTTCTTTTTATGCATAACAGATCTGACTCTTGAAAAAAAAAAAATACTTGATGAAAATATACATTTTTGTGCTTGATTAGTGTTACTTTTATAATCAAATTATGAGATAGTGGATGTGAAATTATTTTAATAGTTTTTTAATCTATGTGAAATATACTAAAAGTGCCTTATAAATAGGATTAAATGGGTAATAGAGATCAAAACAAAATCTTGAGATCTTAAATTTACAATGGAGAATTCTTACGGGCAAAATAAGAGGCACCTAAGAGTATAGATTTTTGAAATTGTTCAAGCCACCACTTAGCACCTAGAGATTTAAAATAATAGTTTATCAAATAAAAAATAAAGAAGAAAATCAAATTAAATATTATAATGACAAAATAAAAAATACATAAGAGAAGTAACATACCCTCAGCAATAGTAAAAGTATGTGTCGAATGTTTGGAAGTAAAAGTAGAGAAACAAGACAACAAAAGAATGGAGGAGGCTAGAGCAACTAATAAAACAGGAGAGTAAGATGATGAGAGAGAAGAGAGAAGTCTAAATACATGAAGTGGGAACACAAGCTCAACATGCGGAGGACTCAGACGCATTCATGGGCTACTGGCATAAGAGGAGATGCAAAATGTATAAGTAAAGCTCAAACGATTCAGACGCATTCATGGGCATAAAAGGAGATGCAAAATATATAGCAAGCCACAATACTACTGTAGCTTCACGGGCAAGGGAGATAAGATGACTTAATATTCTTCCTAGCTTCAGACACATGCAAAGAGTTCAGTTGCTTTTTTGACTTAGACAAAAGTGGTTATGAGAGATTCGTACGGGGAGAGGATACTCATACGCATGGAAATGGGAAGAAAAAGACAAAAGTACTTTTTCTGAAGTTCATCACTCAAAGATGAACTTTACAAATTCATCTGGTAAATTTTCCCACTTTATTGAAGAACTCGTTCTGGGCAAGATGAAGTTTATAAATTCATCTCCTGGTAATGAATTTAAAGTGTAGCATTTCGATAATATCTTTCCATGCAGTAGGATTTTGATATTTTATTTCACTGTTCATAGCATTTTGGTAAAAATCCCCACACACGTCATCCTCTTGTCTTTTCCTTACTCCTCGCTGCTCTCTGGGCCATGTACTTGTGAGTTCCATGCCGTCATATTTTCTCTTCGATTCTCTTCAATCCGTGTCATAAATATTTTTCTCTTTTTCGGTTTTTCCTTTTTGTTCTTTCGTTTTGTATAAATCCAGCTGTGCCTTCTTCAAGTACAGCCGCCATCAATCCGCATCCCAGGCCCGATCCTTTTCTCACGCAGGTCAATTCCAGCCTTTAAGTCTCTCTTCAATTATTTTCTCCACATTTCTTCATTTTTCTCCGATTGGGACATCGTTGTTAGTTGATTCGGAAATTACCTGTCTTCGGAAGGTTCTCGTAATTTCAACTTCACTACAGGCTATCAGTTCTTGCATTCAACTCAGCATGATTGCTCAGCTAGATTTTGGTTCATAATAATTGACTTTATAGAGTGTCGGTGCGTTAATCTGAGAATTACTTGACATCTATGGGATTTCTGGGTTCTGGGAAGCGGGTTGGTAATGTCTCAAGACAGTTCAGACACTTCTTCGGCTTGCTGCTCAAGATCGGATCATTTGGATTCAGCTTCTGCTGAGCTCAAGCTTTACCGAGCCTTCATTTTCTCTGTACCCATCTTCTTCACTTTCATCCTGCTCTTTCTGTTCTACGTGTTCTACCTTCGACCTCGTCGGGTTGATTGGTCGTCTCTAAGGATGAGAGCGTTTGCGGCTGCCGAGGATAATGACGGTAACTCCAGGGTAAGATCACATCGTTGGCTATTTGTATTTTCGATAGTTTAGGTGAACTTTTGAGTACGGAAAATGAAAACTGATTTGCACATGCATGTTTTGATATTTACCTGTTAATATCTTGTTTCGTGATTGATTTAGCAGTCGGAATTGGGTTTGAAGAAAGAACTGAGAGAGATGCTGCCGATTATCGTTTACAAAGAAAGCTTCTCAGTTAAAGATACACAGTGAGTTAGATGGCTTCTTCGACTTTTTGTGGTGTTTATTTTTATTTAACTTTTTCGCTGTCGCTATGTTCATGTATCGGTTCCTATTTTGCATTTCTTTATGATTATTAAGCAATTTTTGGAAATGGAAATTCTTGCACAGACTTGGTCTGCTAATTTGCCTATAAAATTCACCAAATGCGCGTATAAAAGTGAGATCCACCTAGAACTGACATTTTAGATGGTTATTTTGCCTTGTTCTACCCTATTGGAAGTTTAAGTCCATGTAAGATTTTCTCTCCTGGGAGAGTCCTTTGGCTTAATTAGGGACTGGGAATAACCTTGACTATATGTTGTGAATTCATGGAAAGTATGGTTTGTGGGGAAGGGACCTAACAGTTAGCTTAGTTGAAGCCGGAGGGACAGGGATATTTGCAATACGTTGAAATATATTATTTTTCAATCTGGCTTGTTTGTCAGCTGGAACTTGCTTGATTCCGTTATGAACTAAGCTTGAAGTGAAATTGGCTTGTTTATTAGTCAAGGTGAGTACTGTTTTATCATACTCTTAAATGGACTTTTGGTCAACACATAGTCAATTATTTGTATAATTACTTTTATTGTATGATCCATTTTTCATTATCTTGCAACGTGGTAAACATCAGAAAATTTAAGCCGTAAATTTGGGTGCAATAATAGTTGCCATCATGAGTGGGCATCTTAAGACATTGAATAGTAAAGTCTCTTGATCATGAAGTTCTAACATGATATATGTTATATTAAAGTCAAAGCCTAGAGATATCATTTGAATAACTGTTTTTTAATGGAAAAAATAGTGTTTGGAATACATAAATTATGTATTTTAATGATGCAGATGGAGGTAAAAACCAATGTTTTTAACGGAAAAGACTGCCATAAATAATTGATGTTCCATGCTGGAAAAGACACCAGGAGGAATTATGATACGTGATCAGTATTCAGTCATGAAAATTGACTGCAGCTATGATGCACAGATTTTGGTGTGCTTTTTGATTCTGAAACCACACGACTAGGGCATATGGCAGATTTTGAAAAATCTAGGGTACAGCATAGAGTTTAATCAGGCTATTATCAATTAAAAACTAAAATTGCAGTTATATATATTTAGAAGCTAACAATAATATTGAGGATTTGATTACTTAGTGAGCATTAAATATGTTCAAATTTTCTTTTTTATTTTCTCACGGTTAAAGCCTTTTTTAGGTCATATTTCATTTCAGTTTAAAGTACTTTAAGAGCACTTGCTTCTTCTTGTTTTTTTTTCCCCCCTGGGATTTTGGAATGCTTCGATGCAGGTTGGAAAGGATTTCACCTGTTTCTGACTTGTAATAGTTTGGCATTGCCTAAAATGTATCGGGCAAAATTTTTCAGAAGGGGTATCGCAAATCAGGCATATGGTGTACCTTATACTGACATGAATAAGCTAATAAAAGCAAGTAACCTTGCATATTTTGATTCATTGTTGGAGTGCACGATGCCAGCTGACTTTTTATTTTTCATTCACTTAGCAATGACAATTTTAAGGGAGAATTACATATAGGTCTCAAATAAGAAAATTAGTTTCTCAGAATTCTAACCACTTGTGGATACAAGAGTTTGACGTGTAAATGGGACTGAGGAAATAATTAATTTCCTTATTTGGGATCTGTTTGTAGCTCCTTAATCTTAAATGAGAAAAATTGGCTCGGAAACAATCTTCTGGAAAGTTTCTTCACAGTAGCTTCTGGGTCCTAGAATACTTTGTGCATGGGTATTCTCAAGTTATTTGATAAAACTTGTTTTGCTCTCTTCATTTATTGTTGAGATTTAGACTGCATATTAGAGGGAGCTTAGTTATTGTGGGCTGTCCGTATGATAAGATGGTTTGAATGCAGCGAGCATGATATATTCCTCTTGGATAAAATTCACAGTGAAAGCAAAATATTTGCCCCTTACCTCATAAGATGTATAAAGAAAAAGTTATCGCAAGAATTTTCCATTGCAGGACATCACACTACTTTTGATCTTTTTGATCCTCTGAATTTTAGCATTTCACTTGTTTTAACGTGTTGATTTCTGTTTCTGTTTAACTTGGCAATATAGAGAAGCTCATGTTCTTCTTAAGTTTAGGGGAATTTGAACCAAGACCTGTACTATCTATCCTCATTGATGAGTTATCTTGTGGCAGATGCTCAGTTTGCCTTTTGGACTACCAACCAGAAGACAAGCTTCAACAGATACCTGCATGCGGCCATACATTTCACATGAGCTGCATTGATCTTTGGCTCACCAACCACAGCACCTGCCCTCTCTGTCGCTTGTCCCTTTTAGCTTCTGCTAAATCTTCAACTGAGACATCTAATTTACAGGTAGAAGTCGGTAATTACTGATCATTTTGGAGACAGGTATATATAGGGGTCTGTATTTGACACTCCAAACACATGCAGCGATTTGATCATGAATTAGCTGATAATCATTTAATTAATTGCAAGCATCTAACTGCAGCGTCATAAATGTGTAAACTTACAAATATTATGTTTATGAATGTCAAAAAATAAAACCTTATCAAAACTTATGACCCATCAAATACACGTGTTCTTCATTAATATACCTCAAAACACATACTTATCAAAAGTTAAGGGTAAATTTACGCATATTATGTTTATGAATGTCAACATCACATTACAGGATGAGACTAGATGTTGACGGTTAAAAACTTTTTGAGCCTTTTTTATCTGAAGGAAAATAAATCAGTAAGTTGTGCCTTGCCATCGCACAGATGAATGATTATAATACGATAATGACAATGAAATAATTTTTGGCAGAGACCATCTAGCAATGAAGAAACACCAACTGCACAATTCTCTGAATCAAGATCTACAACTCATCCAGATAATAGTGTTGCCCAAAGTTGCTCTAGAGATAATGCAGGCAGTGCCCACTGTATTGATATTGAAAGAGGAAATGGAGAAACCAGTTAGAAGAGGTGTGGAGACATGAGAGGCTTGTTATGGTAATTTTCGGGTTGATTTTATAGTGTCTTCATCTGTTTGTGAAACTAAGTGAAACTAATATATCATTTATCAATAAAGGTATTTTGCAACTTTTAGATGTGCCAAGGGTTACATGAATATCTATTATCAGTCTATTGCTTATATCTGCCGCATTTTTGCTGGGAAAGTAACTTGTTTAAATAATTTGTGATGACTGGTTTCTATATTGGGAAGGAGCGTAAGAGAGACATTATTTAAGGAACAGTCATAATTTCGAGGGAAGATAATTTTTTTCTTTTAGGGGGGGGCGTGGGGGGCGGTGAAGAGATAAAAACGTGCAATTTTACAATATTTTATTATACTTCATGCTGTAAGATGATTTAACACCATGTTATTATATTAGTAAGGAGAATGCTTTCCTTTGACAGAATACAATGTTGAGGTGAGCATTTCCAATTAGATAATTGAAAAACTATTTCAGGTAAGTTTCAATATTGAACAGCATCTACTTTTCTCAATTTAAGACCTGTAGTGTTATATACTTCAATTTCCTTCTTATCCCCTTTAGGATTCTTTCAGCGATTCCGTCTTTTTTAGATCTTTATTCAAGAGAAACTACAACTCTAAGCTGACTTTTCCTTACTATTATTGTCCCCAGAGAAAAGTACGGTATCACTTTATAATTAGCTACTAAATGAAAGACACATATATAACAAATGTTAACAAACTAATGGTAACATAAGTATCTAATCTAGAAAGATTTTACATTCCAATTCCTGACCATCTGTCTATAATTACATTTGTTGGGTCCTTTTTTTAATGATAAGACTTAAATCAAGTTCCTTACAACCATTATATCAAGTTCTTCAATCACACTGATGTGTCCTATTTTGTTCCCCACCCCCCCGGGCCCCCCCCCCCATCATCATTTAACCCTTAACCCATATGAAAAGACAGGATACATGGCCGTGTGTGAGGAGAACTTGACATAATGGTTATAAGGAATTTGATCTCAGCATTGTCTTTCTTTTTCTTTTTTTTAAATGGACCAAGCATTATAAGGTAAAAAACCTAATGCAGCTGTTACTAAAACAGCCCATTGTCAATTCATTCAAGGTGAAAGAAGGATGAGATCTACGACATTTTGTTTACTTGGATGTGTGGGCCTGATTAGTATGTATTTAGTTGCATGCCTATAATATCATCCATGTATGATGATAATAGGGCGGGACAGGGTCTATGTCCATTTTCTTTAATTGGTCTCATATCTCAGTATTTTTGGGATCTTTTCATCTCATACTTGAACGCATGGCCATTTTTATTGCCTTGTATTTTCCCCGTCCAAAAGCCCTAAACAAGCTTTTATCTCAGATTGTCTTTCAGATTAATTCATTTTGCTGATATGCTATAAATATTGAAATGAAAGAATTATATATAAATTACTACTTTACCGCGAAAGTACGTACTTTTAGTCTTTGGACCAAATATTGCTATTTAAAAATTGTTTATTGATGCCATATAAGGATAAGGATATGGGATAGATTTGGGACAGGCTGAGAGCAGGGAAACTCTTGTATCAATTTAATAGAACAGGATAAGCTGAGTATTTATTACACAAATTGACATCCTTATATCTGTGTCTCCTGCCTGGTGCATGTTTAATAGTTCCGTTTTATTGGATGTCTTCCACGGGACACCAGGTGCATGTTTAATAATATACTGTACTACTATTTCTCATTGAACCCTTTGAAGACAGTTTACTTTAGATGTGCTCATTACTTGTTAATGATAAATGTAGGTAAATTTCTTTTTCAGTAACTTCTTAGTGAAAGTACTTTCGAACTTTGTCCAGCTTCCTTGTGGGAATCTCTAAGGGTGAAATCTTTGATACTACCCTTATCCTTAATATAACTAATTTGGATAGATTAAGAAAATTAATTAAATTATTTATTTGTCAAAAATATGTGTTGGTTTTCTTAAAATATTCTTTTAAATTGTTTGCATTGAAATTACCTTTTGATACAAATTCCCTTAATACGTGCAATCAGTAGGAATAGTTTGGGGAGAAAAATGATGAGTATGGAAAACAGAATTGATTGAGGTTTTATATTTATAACCAAACTCAAATCCCCAACTAACTCTTATATTAGGTACGAGAGGTAGTATTTCCTTATTATGTTAAGGATTTTTGCCCTTGAGTGGTCAGAATTTTAGTCCTTGAGTGCTTCTCTGAAGAATCAAATCAATATTGTTAATGAGAGATACTATTTCTTACCAAATGAGCTAACTTTTATAGGTGGATGAGGAAAAGCTGAAATTAGAGAACAATTCAGTGCATGTTTGTTTGGTTGGTATGGTATGTTATCATGAACTGGTAAACAGAAAATAGAAGCTTGAATTTCTCACTCCCCATTTTGTTTTAAGCCTTCCTCATCACCATGCCTACCTTCACTCTGAAAATCTTTTATTTTATAATAACTTTGTTTTTATCTGGTTTAGTTGGTCGTGGGATGTACTTTTGTTCGATTATTCAGCTAAACTTGACAGGAGAGAATGAATATCTTCGCCAATTGTTAAAAGAACAGATCATTTGTTGAAGAGCGATGTTTCTTGATGGCAAAAGAGATGCTATGATAAGATCTTCTCTAATGTACTGACATGAAAACTTCAGTTGTCATATAGAATATTTCTGTTTTATATAACAACTGAAGTTAATATGTCTAAATCAGTTAGAAGTGAGTTATGTTTAGTATTAGAGAAAGTATAAATATTTTTATAAGAGCTTTCTGAACTATGATAAATGAGACTCAAGCTTGTTTATTTTTTCTTTTGGCAAAAGTATACATATGATCGTTTAAATTCACATCAAGTCTCAGTTTCGTTTCTTATGCTTGTAAAGTGTATTTGGAGTCCTTAATATTAACATGGTTAACTTTCACTAACGGAAAATGTTGAATCAGCGAATTTAATGTTAACTCAGCAAAACATGTTTAAATTTTAATTCCTTAGCATAATAATTTTAATCTTTTAATATGAGAGGATTTAACATAATGAATATAAAAAATTTGATGTAAGTATTTAAAAAATTGTTAAAGAAAAACTAAAACTGAAAATGCTTCTCCCGCTGCATGTGACAACATGGGAGCTGGTGGTCTTTGACCTTACAGTGTCCTGAGAAATGATAGTAACGACACAGGACAGTGGTAAGGAAATTATATCCTGGCCAATTTCTTTAATTTTCTGACTCTGATATGCCACTTAAATGCATAATTTGTGTACAGGATTTCTTTAATGTGCTGCTTATGCCAATTTTGAATACATTGATGATAAATGTCAGCCGTATAATTGATTAGATCAGTTACAATCTCCATTTTGGTGACTCCCTTGTAAAAGAAATCATACATACTCTTGTCCTCAGCGTCTAAACTAAAACCAAAAGCTCAGCATGTTTAAATTCAAAATAGTTGAAAACGAACTCTTCTTTGTTAACGTTAAGGAAGAACTCCTCATTCATATCAACGCCAAGCAAACCATTGTCTTCGTTACACAACTTCCTCATCTACAATCTGATCAAGGAATGCATATTGTGATGCATCAAAAACAGAATACTAGCCCAAAGAAGTAGAAGCAATCAACAATATGGAATACCATTCTATAAGTCATTTTTAATTCATTCTCACATGCCAAAAAATGTATTAAATTAATAAAAAATTTTAAATTTATTCTTATTAAAGTTCTTTCTCTCTTTGTATTTACAAATCATTTTCACATTTATACCCCCCAAACAAAAAAAGGATTAAATGGGGAAAAATTGAAAAACAATCATTAAATGTCTTACAACTACAAGTAACTTATATTTACTACCAACAATTTTCCTTACAAGTCCCTTATAATAACGACGTGAGTGGTTTTCAAAATTCTAAAAAATCACCTCAATTTGTAAAATTTTAAATCAGTTATAATAAATAAATTGAAATTTTAAATTGTTGGTGTATTGATGATGTTTTCCTTTGATTTTTTTTCAAAAACCTCAAGTCATCCCATCGTCCCATTGTCCCGTAACCAAGGTTCTAGCATTAAGGGAGTTATGAATATTATTATAAGAATTGTTAATTACGTTACGAATGTTGAAAAAAAATTAATTAAAAAAAAAAGAGAAGATGTTGGATACTAGCAGCTTGCTGAAGCTCTGGGACTAATTGTTGGAGCAAACTAATGGAGTTGTAAATATTATAAGAGTTATTGAACATTTGAGGGATTATTGATATCATATGTTGCCAAAGTAAGCATGTCAAGTTCATTCATAAATGAACTACTTTATAACAAGCAAATTGCCAACTTCAGATTCAAAATAGAAGGAGACAGTAATACAATGATCAGGTTGTTTCAACATAACAACAATTAACCAAAACATACATATAATAAGCAACCATTAAATAGGAAAAAAATACAAATAATTCCCTTTGTCTTTCCTTATTCTTGCTTCACTAGCCTTGTTGGTTTTCCTTCATCCCGTCAGAATTGAGCAGCAACATGTTGTTGCTTATATTAATGTAACTGTTCTGATGGGGTTTTGTATTCCTCAGCCAACTTGTTATTTCTGGTTTTACAAGTGAAGCATGACATGTTAGCCCAACTCAGTCATGAAATCCTACAACTTGAAAAGAAAAATAATAATAATAAATGATGAACTAAACTAGGAAAAGTTTACCACAAACCAGCAGTAATGGTTGCCTGGTTCATAATAAATGTAGGATTTTGAGGATGCAGTGTTCTGTTTTTGGCATTCTCATAATTTATGGCCGCATTAGCCCCTCTAGCTAGTCTCTTTATTGTTACAAGTTAGTCCTCAATTTCAGTTATCTATCAGCATAGTATGGATACATTGGAAACAAGTAAACACTATATCTTCATAATACATATATGTTGTGTCCTAGATCAATTGAAATTTTCAAATATTGAATGCTTATCTTGGCATGAATATCTAGAAGTGTGAATAAATTTACACTCATTGAAGAAGTTTAGTCCCAAAAAAAATATTATGTACCAATTTGAATTCAAAATTTTATGGGGATAAAGTAACTGCTTTGATACTAAAAACAACTCAGCACATTAAACAAGGTATTAAATTCAGATCTATAAAAAAAGTTTAAGAAATGTCATACTTAGAAGTAAGCATGCCAATATACATATATTTAAATGTAAAGTTATAAAGCAGTTAGTAAACCATACAGTGCATAACTCTAGATAGATGAACTCATATCCCTGAAAGAAAAGGGATAGAACATAGGGGTAGTTAAAGCATGACCTATTAATACTATCTCATATCCTTAGTATAAGAGTTAGTTATGAGTTAGATTTGATTCTAAATAGAAGACCTTAACCCACTTTCTCTTCCAAATTTATAATTTTTTTCTCCAAAATATTTCTATTAATTGTAAGGAGTTTTTACCAATAGATAGTTCTAATGCATATGATTGAATATGGTAGTTTAAGAAAGTCAACACATACTTGTTATAAAAAATCAATTCAATTAATTTTCTTGATATTTTCAGATCAGTTATCTAGCTTTTAATCATATTAAGGACCAGGGATAGTGTCTTTTATAGTATGGCACTACATGATTGATGCTTTTGAAAGTTACTCCACAAGTTATGCACTACAAGAATTCAAAGACAAACACCAAAGAAGCTTTACCAAAGTTTTCTCAGCTTAAAAAAAAACAGAGAGAGAGAGAGAAACAAAAACAAAAGAAAAAAAAGGTAAGGTAGTCTTTTGCACGTCTCTTGAGAATCTTTCCCCAAGTTTGGCAATTATAATAATTGAAAGTTGCTCGACAGGATTAGTTTATTTGACCTCATGCAAATGCATTTATGCTAAACATCTTGAATAATATCAATTGAATACCTCTGGAAGAATTAAAGAGATGGAAACATCATTTAGAGTATCAACTTGATAATTAATCACATCATTTTTCAAAGAATCAACACATAGGAAATTGTTTATCTATAATGAATCTCGTTCTTTTACCACCCAGCAGCTAGATGTCAGATCAAAATCGAGAAATACAGGAATGGATAACACGTAAAAGCAAGAAAGTCCAAACAAGCCACAAATTATATGAAATGCTCAAAAAAAAAATTATACTTCAGTAAGAAGGATACCTCTGTATAAGCTGGATTATGCAGCGAGAAAACACAATAAACAATGACGTTTCCTGCAGACTTTTAAAACAAAAAGTTGAAGATCAGAAGATAGCCCTTTTTTTTTTAGTCTGAAAAAAAATGAACAATGGTAAAGCCATTAGTATTGACGGCATCCCTATTGAAGTGTGGAAGCATTCAAAGTAGGAGGGTATTCTTTGTCTAACTAAGCTTTTTAACACGTTTTAAAGTCTAAGATCCATAATGAATGCATATGATGAAAAAGTTGGTGGGAGAAGAAAATGGTAAAAAAAACCATTTAAGATGGTTTGAACATGTGCAAAAGAAGTTGATGGAAGTACTAGTGAAGAAGTTGAGGAGGTAGTCTTTAGTTCTAAGAAGAGAGGTAAAGGAAGCCTGAAAAAGATACTTAAAGAAGTCATCAATAGTGAGTTTGTGATGATTAAGTTTAATATAAGTATGTTGAGGATTTTATATGTTTCAGCTTAGGCTTGTACCCGTTTGTACTAACCCTTCGTATTTAATACTCCTCTAGTCCTTAATATAGAACCTAATTATTGAGTTGATTTTAGTTCTAAATATAAGACATATTTCTTATATTTATCAGTTTTTTCTATATTACCCCTATAGATACTCTTTCAACCATAATCAAGTAGAAGAGGGAGGATATTAAAAAAGATGATTATGATGTTTTAGGAAAAGCATGCCATTTTTTTTTATAATTAACTAACTTACTTAACTTTCTTAATCTAATCAAATTAGTTAAATAGCTCTTATACTAAGGACCGAAAGAGTATAATTTACATTTACAGTTATTATTACTACTAATTAACACAGAATTCATGGCTTTATATTAAAAAGCATCAAGTCCAAAGGCTGATACTGAAAAAGCAAGACAAGAACTGTGGGAACATGCAGTTCATTTGTTTTTGGACAAATGAATATTAACATATCAACGAGGAATTCAAAGTTATAATATTCCAAACTAGGACAAATATGCTTAGTGCTTACCTATCAGATAAAGAACCTTTTGGAAATACATGTGCATATTTCTCTGAGATACCAAAATTCCCAAATTGTTAGATGAACAGGAGACAAGTGTGCTCAGTACAAAAAGAATTACAGTGAATGAGAAGGCTTGGACCCATGATGGCAACCCATTTCCTCTTGGGTTTAAATATTTGAGGCCAGAGAATGTTAATAACTATAAACAATGATATAACCTGGACTTCATATAATGGTGAGTTTAAAATCTGATAAAACATTAATAAATCTGTTAGGAATTCAACTTAAAAGGGTTTCTCAATAGAAAAAGAATCATTTTGTTGATGTGGATGAGGAGAGGGTCTTCTTTGAGGACCTTGTGCATAGATTGAGATTCCAAGGCAAATGAAGATGAAAGTTAACTAGTTTATGAAATATCTTCAATACATATACATACATACATATATATATATATATATATATATATAAGTTGTAAATGATCCGAAAGTGTAGCTGATAAAGTGTAGTAAATACCAATATATAAGTTGCGAACGATCTGAAATAGTAGTCTTATTACCTACTAGATGAAAGTTGTCATAGTAAAAAAAAAAAAAAAAAACCAGCAAATTAACAATAAAATTTTCGTCACTAATCAAAATTAGCAATAGAATTTAGTTAGTGACGGAATTTTTTCCGTCACTAATTTTATTAATTCATTACTAATTCGTCACAAATTCGTTGCTAAATTTTTTTTATTTTGTAAATTTAAAATATCACAGGGCAATTGCTGATCGCCTTCACATGTCATGTCAATGATTGCCACCTCGCCTCCTCCTCTCTCTCCCATGTCACCATGTCATCCCCTCGTCCACGTTCATCATTGTGAGCTGCCATGTCATCACTACCTATCACCTTACCTCCTCTTCTCCCTCCCATGAAGTTACATTATCCTTTTGTTCACGTGATCGCCACGTGTCTATGATTCTGAACTGCCACCTCATCACTGGCTACCACCTCACCCCTCCTCACCCTCCCATGAAGCCATGCCATCCCCTTATCCACGTCATCGCCACGTGTTTATCATTGTAAAGGAGTATTGGTTCGAATCTAAAACCTCGTGCATGCATGCTGAAACTTTTGCTAGTAAAACTGAAAATATCAACGAAATTTTTACGCAAACATAGATATATATAATCTTTCTAATAACAAATACAAATATATATAATAAATATTATATATAATTTAATATATTATTATTTATTTCAATTTAGCTTTTCTATTTTAGTAAAAAAATTTCTAATAATTGATGTTTTTATTCAAATATTTAACAAAACAATAAGTATATCATACATTTTTATTTTCATTTTCATTTATAATATTTTTATTTTTATTTTTATATAATAAATCATTTAAAAATTATGATATATATATTATATTTTTATTTTAATAATAAATATTAAAAAATAATTGTTGTACATTTATTTTATATTTTTTGGTCACAGATTATTGATGGAATTGCAACGAAAATTAGTGACTAAAAAATTTCGTCACTATCTTCGTCACAAAATGTTTTGTGATGTGATGTGAGTTGGTGACATAACAATTCTGTCACTAATTTCTATTACTAATCCTTATGTAATAGAATTAGCAATGGATCTGTAATGAAATTTAGTGACCGAATAAAATTTTATCACTAATCCATTGACGAAATAAAATTTGTCAATAATCCGTCACTAAATTTCTTATCACTAAATTCCGTCACTAATTTTAGTGATGGAATTTGTGATGGATTAGCAATAGAATAAAATTCCGTTGTCAAATTTCATCACTAATTCCCCATTTTTTTGTAGTGTTAATAGTTAATCAATACCTATACAAAAATTGTGAACAACCTAAAAGAGTGGTCATGTTATTAAACTGGCATTTACTCCCTGGTATGATGTACGAGAAGAATTCACTTTAGTGTAGTCAATTATCCCAATTGATTACAATCTCCATCACTTTAAAACATTAATTTAAATTTGAGCAGTCAAACTTAAGTGCTTAGAACCTGAACGCTTTGGTTGTTCATATATATTGCTCAAATAATTTACAAAATGTTCATTCCACGTCAAATACATAGTGATGAAGACATTCAATATGAACTGTAACTTTATACAAAGAAACCAAAAGATCCAACTTAATTAGCTATAAACAAAAAAATAACTAGAGTTCTTCATTCAACTTCATTGGAATTTTATAAAGTCACAGGAGTACAAGCTCCTAAATTTAATAATTAAAGATGCGAAACACAAATTTAGTTGTGTTGACTGTTGCTTCCTGAATAGCAAGCATTTTTGCTCTCAATGCAGAATCTGATTTCACACCATCCTCGATATTTCTTGTCACTTTTTCCATCAATACCCAATCACAAGATTGCTGTACTGCCATTTCTCAACTCGTGTGCGATCCACATCATGTGAGTAATGTGAGTGATTGAGTAAAAATCAAGTCTACATATGAGGATAGTACTACTTACATGCTCCAAGGGAAAAGAGATCACAGCTTTGCAATGTAACCCTAGACCCATTCATTTCATCACACAAAAGAAAAAATTCACATGGCCGGTACTATTCATAGAATACTAAATTAAGTGAAAGGCCACAATAGGACTAGAAATGGCTTAGCTTGACTTTGATTTTTAGTATTTATTACATTATATTGATGAAAGTTGTTAATAAGTTCATGAAATGTAGTAAATATTTGTGCACAAATTGCGAATGACATGAATGAATGACTTTATACTTGTTCAACGAAAGTTATTGATAGTTGATGAAATATAATCAATACCTATAGAAAATTTTTGAATAACCTAAAAGAGTGACTCAGTTACTTTGTTAGGCGAAAATTGTTAGTCCCGCAAGAAATATAGTCAATATTTGCATAAAATTTGTGAATTACTTGCTATCAAAACATAAGAGTTAACTTATATAAGTTTTTGTATCACAATAATAAAAGTTGGTAGCTTAATGGTTACCTTAATTCTTGCATGCAAATGGCTGTGTAATCAAATCCTATCTTCACCACTTGGTCAAAATATTAAAAGGCATTTCTATGATTTTGCTTTAATTTCAAGATGTCATTTTTAGGGTTTTCTTTCCCCTTTTGATCATTACCAAGTCTTAGGGCCTGTTTGTTTCAGCGTTTCAATGGGAGAAAAGTAGCTTATTGAGCCAAAACGTACGATTGTGTAGGTGGGATAAAAATTGGCGTGTTTGTGATGGCGTTGGAGCAATTGAGCTTTTGGATGAAAAGCCATCATAAACCATAAGCTACTTTTTGAAGCTTATGACTTTTGGAAAAGTAGAGAGAGAAGATTTTTAAAAAAAAATGTCGGAGCCCATGCCTTTAAAAGAATTTATCTTAAATCATATTACACTATATTATATTCAAACTTAAGACTTATATTCTTTCTAGTACAAACTATAAGCATCGAAATTTTCATATTAATATAATATATATACACTAATTATTAATATAAGAACTAAATAATTAATATGTGAATATTTAAAAAAAATTAATTAAATTAATTATCACTTCATTATTGTTCATTTTAAATCTTACGAAATAGGCTTAGTTACGACTTCCAAATACAAGTGTATATAGTATACATGGTTTGTGCAATAATAGTCATTCATAACCTTATAAGGAAATATTCAAGTTCCGAAACCTTTTTTTTATCATGTTTCACTTTATATTTAAAATATTTTTTATAATTTCTTCAAAATTTTAAAATTTAATTCACTCATTAAAATTGACTTCTTCATAATAAATTATTTTAATTTTATTATATTATATGAAATTATTTTTTTATCATGTTCCATTACGTATTAGAACTCATACTCATTTTGTTCATTTTACAACCAAACTTACTTTTACTTAACTATAATCCAAACAAGTTTTTACCAATCTCACTTTTACAAACTAGCTTTTCTAAACTTCAATCCAAACACAATTCAGCTCATCCAATTTAACTTTTACCAATCTCACTTTTTCATAAGCTACTTTTTCAATAAGCTACTTTTTCAATCGCTGATCCAAACGGACCCTTAGTGTCCTTTTTGGTACTCTTCGAATTTTAAGTGTGAAACCTATTTTACAGTGTATATTATACTATAAAATAGGTCTTATATTTAAAATTGAAAGAATATTTATTATTTTCGAACTTTTATGTTTGTAATTTTATCTTTTTTGTAATCTAAGAATATAACTAATTATTACTAAAAAAAAATACTGTAAATAATTAATCTTCGCATGTAAATTATAAATGATAAAATTTCATTCCAAAAAAAAAAATTAAACAAATATGCAACTTGATATTCTTTGTCTTGTTGTGCCAAAAAATTAAGAAGATATTCTTTTTTGAATTCTTCAATTTATTCTTTGCTTGACTTGGTCAGAACTCATTGAATCTTAATTTATCTAATCTAATCAATGCGTTAAAGTAAAACACAATCGTCCCCCCATCATTTTTTCCTCTGCAAGTTTCAAACGATCTCATAGCTCACAGGAATAAGCGATAAATATCAAAGAAAGTCGAGTGAGTCAAAAACTCAAAAACGCAATGCTTGCAGGTAAAAGACATGAACCATGTTACGCGGCTTGTGCTCTTTTCTTGGGTTCATGGGTTTTTCGCTTTTGCACTTCTTCATAAATTTTCCTGATATTGTTCTTCCTGCTTTCTCCTCCGAAGCTTCTCTGTCTACATAAATCCATGAATCAATCTTCTGGAGAACACAGTTATCAGGTATGCTGCTCCACGATCTGCTTTCTTGCTGGGAATATTGCCAAAAGAGTAGGAATTTGAAAATAACAAGCACTTCGAAGAATTTACCCCCGAAAGCCAAATGGGTTTATATTTAAATTTGGAAAATTGATTATTTTGCTTTTGATTTCACAAATCGATCGAACTGAGCTTCTGGGTTTTCGTTTGACCATAAAAGTGAAATGATCTTTTGGTGAAGAAGTTATGTATTTTAAATAATTCTTGCTGAAAGCTTTCTGATCCGAGCGGTGTCAACATCCTTTTCTAGTGTCAGCTTAAAGATCTAATGAAGCTGACCATGGTTTATATGTGTATATTGTTTATTATTGTTGATTAGCTGCAATTATTATTTGAATCACAGAACGAACGGCATTGGTAGCTAGCATGATGGACTTGCTTCTTGATTTTCAATACTTAGCTGAATGTCTGCGTTGGTATTTCATGGAGGCCTTTGAATTTATAGCTGACGAATTTCTTGCACTTTGCTTGGTTTTTGCCTCTTTCCTTGAGGAGCTTATTGGGTTCTTCTTTTGCCAAATCTTGATTTGTTAGGTTCTTGATAGCGGTCCTCAAGATTTCAGCTTAGATGATAAAGGGCTATCATATCAATTCAAGATCCATTAAGAGAGAAGCAGCATATTTGATTATTGGTCCTGGCATCTGAGTGGATTCCACTGTGATCATATTCTGGCTATGGATTCAATTCAAAATAAAGTTTACTATTGTTGTGTTTCTAAGGGTAACCGCATTCTATATGCATATAGTGGCGGAGACCATGAAATTGAGAATATTGCAGCCCTGTGCTTGGAGAAGGCTCCTTCTTTCCACAGGTGGTATTTTGAGACAATAGGTAAAAGGACTTATGGGTTTTTGATGGAAGATGGTTATACTTACTTCACAATTGTTGATGAAAGTCTTGGTAACTCTGGAGTTCTTCGCTTTTTGGAGCATGTTAGAGATGAGTTCAGAAATTTAGCCAAAAAGGGTTCAAGAGGAAGTTTGTCAAATATGAATTCTATTTACATTCAGGAAAAATTAGTTCCTATCATCCGCCGCCTAATCACTTCATTAGAGAGTGTGTCAGATAATAGTAGTAATTGGAGGGATGAAGCTTCGTCTTTTCAGGTGGGTCTGTCTCCATCACCAAGTAATTTAAATGGACAGGTTGAAGGTGCAAGCTCAACAAAAGCCCCTTTGTTGGGAAAATCTAACAAGCAAGATAAGAAGAAAGCAAAAGATCATGTGATTGCAATGCGAGATGTTGAGGTGGAGGAGCATCGGAAATCTACGGATAGGGGAATAAAGGCTGATTCAGGAAATATGGACTCTAATAGCCAAGGTGGTCCAGGTGCTTCATTCTCTTTGCAAAAAGATTTGGGTTCAATGAGGATGAGATCAGGTCCTCAAAGCATCCGCAAGAAATGGTGGCGCCAAGTACGCATTGTTTTAGCAATTGATGCAGCTGTCTGTTTAATATTGTTTGTCATATGGTTAATAGTATGTGGTGGCATTTCCTGCATCCGCTAAATGTTCAGTCGGTCCAATATTATTTTTGGATTTCACTTGCTATTCAAGCTGAAACTTGAAATTCCCTACATGCGGTGATCTGTGATAGAAATAAGTTTCATTGTGGAGCATGTAGAAGGAGGTGACACATTGATCTTGTCGCTGAGGCACAGCACTTATAGGCATGTCCATTCAGTCGCCCATTTTAAGGCATTATGTCTATTGTACAGTTTCTTTATTTTAACACATTTGTATTTATTATATGTGAATGTTGGGAGAAATCATGTGGTTCTTGATCCACTTTTCTCTATAGTCCTGCTTTGGGTAATGGTATGATCGTAAGGAGATGATGCCTGAAGAATTTTTATCCTTTTGCAATATGTTCAGTAGTGATTATAGCACCGAAATTCTTCAGGCCTGTTTATTACCTTCTCTGCTTGAATACTTTGTTTTAACATTTTTTAGTTAATTTTCATAGTTGTTGAGGGTAGAAAGCAGAAAACTGTTAGTTAGAATTTGAAGCAAGCTTCTAGATCCCTAATTATATTTCAGGAAAGTAGTTTTCATGGAGAATCTGGAATTAAGCTATAAGCCAAAAATTATTGAATGTTCTATTCATAGGAGCTCTGGTGTAATGTCTGGTATCAGCCAACGAAGAGTCAGATACTCGTGCTTTAGGTTATTTATAGATGGCGTATATTTTGGTCCTTCAAAGACATAGTTCAAGTATTTGTCCCTGTACACCTTTACATGATTCAGTTCCTGCATTTCTTACTAGCTATTGGTTTGTCTTTAGAGCATGTAAATTTCCCTGTTCTATCCTACGAGAGGAACTAACAAGCAGAGAGCCAAAATTATTCGAGGAAAGAATTGTGTGGGACAAGATTCAAGGACTAACAATTGAGACATCTATCTTTCAAACGCTCATGATATATCTGCACTCATTTTCTCTTGGAAGTTAATACGCCGAGACAAATTTTATTTGAACCGATAAATTTGGTATTATATCAACTTTCTATGAAAGAAATATGCATAAAGTTATGAACAGACACGGAAGACTGATGGAGTTCTTCGTTGGGTAGCCACAAGTCCACAAGTAATTCTTGTAGTACCCAAGTGACATGGTTCTTTCCTCTTACAAGCTTTTTATAGGTGGCTTTCCTATTCTTACTTAGGCCTCCATCAATTTATATCAAAGCGACTTCCATGGAAAGGACTATCTACATAGGGTGCAATCAGGTGGCCGGAGTAAGCATTGTAGAGTGCAATTGTTGATGACATTGGCTCTTCCATAATGATGATATGATGGAGTTTCACAAGTAGCCACAAGTAATTCTTGTAGTATTTAAATGGCATGGTTCTGCTTCCTTAGAAGTCAGTCTTTAAGGTGGGTTCTCTAGGTTTGATTTGGATTCCATCAGAGAATTGGATATTGAAATACTGCTGTAACATTTGTGGAAGTGGCATTAATAGTATAATGATCAATCATCAATCCATCATACAAGCAACTTCTCCATTCAGTTTACAAGATGGATGCTATTCAGTTAACACATCTGCTTTGTATCAGCCTAGGAGCTCTGAAATTGCATAATCTTTTCCCAATTGACGGTATCATTCTGCTTTATAATTCAGGGTTGCTATTTAAAATTTGCAGTTGATGCTGATATCTATGTCCATATGTATGGAAATAAAGAAGCCACTAATAATGATTATCTTAGGAATAGCAAATGGCTGCATGAGATCAAGTACCACAGCTAATAACATATGATGCCTGGAAATTGAGATCTATATAAAGGTTGGATTATTGATCTGATGCAACTTTTCCTGATATGCTGCTAATTTGTAATGCTTGTTTAAGTATATACTTAGAAAGAGGATCAACTTGCTTGTGTGGCTTTTTACTGAAATTTATGGCTAACTTGAGCTGAACTTTTTCAGTGGCATTAGGTTGTCTCGTAATTCTATATGAGCTTAGCTTTTACTGAACATTGACTGAACCTAGAATTTAGTTGGTAGGGATGACTATTTGAACATCATTAACTGACTTTTCGTGTTCCATTTGGATTGGATAACTTATTGTTCGACTGAGGTTTGAATGGGTTCAAGGAAACTCCAATCTTTATAGGCAATGTTTGGTTTATGAGAAAGGGATTTGTGGTAGGAAAAATTTGAGAGGAAGTATTTTTATTGTGTTTGATAGATGACAATTTTTTTCCCCTTTGAAAAGAGAGCTTCTTGTGTTTTTGAGAGTTTTTTTTTTTTTTTTTCATTTTTATCCCCCCTTTCATTCCCTTTTGGAAAAAAGACAGAAAAATACAACTTTAACTCCATAATCCCCAAAAGGTCCGTCCAATTCCACAAATCCCATTTTGGTACCATGAGACCAAATTGGGATTATTATGTGAAAGGAAAAGATCACATTGCCCTTCATTTTAAATATTATTTTTAAAATATCACAGCCCTTACTGGCCGGCCGGTCACCGGACCTCTGGCGGCGGCGGTCACCGGAGCTCCGTTGGTTGGAATTTTTTTTTTGAAAATTTTTACAACTTCAATATAACGGTTAACAACTTTTGTAATGCTATTAACAACTTCAGTATAGCAATTAACAATAGCTTTTCTGGGAAATTCAACAAACTCCGGCGACCGGAAACAATTATTTTGAAAATTTTTACAACTTCAATATAACCGTTAACAACTTTTGTAATGCCATTCACAACTTCAATATAGCAATTAACAACAGGTTTTCTGGGAAATTTAATAAACTCCGGCGACCGGAAATAATTTTTTTGAAAATTTTTACAACTTCAATATAACGGTTAACAACTTTTGTACTGCTATTAACAATTTCAATATAGCAATTAACAACAACAAACTCAGGCGACCGAAAACAATTTTTTTGAAAATTTTTACAACTTCAATATAATGGTTAACAATTTTTGTAAGCCTATTAACAACTTCAGTATAGTGGTTAACAACAGGTTTTTGAGTTTGTTAAAGGCATTACTGAAGTTATAAAAAAGCCACTTTTTGAATTTTTCGAAAAACTTGTTGTTAACTGCTATATCAAAATTATTAACCGTTATATTGGAGTTGTAAAAATTTTCAAAAAAACGTAATTGTCAACGTTATATGAAGTTGAAAATTTTTACAATTCAATATAACGGTTAACAACTTTTATAATGCTATTAACAACTTCAATATAGCAATTAACAAGTTTTCTGGGAAATTCAACAAACTCCAGCGATCGGAAATAATTTTTTTGAAAATTTTTACAACTTTAATATAGCGGTTAATAACTTTTGTAACCTTATTAACAATTTCAGTATAGCGGTTAACAACAGGTTTTTGAGTTTGTTAAAGGCATTACTGAAGTTATAAAAATGTCACTTTTTGAATTTAAAAACTTGTTGTTAACTGCTATATCAAAGTTGTTAACCGTTATATTGGAGTTGTAAAAATTTTCAAAAAAACATAATTGTTAACGTTATACTGAAATTGAAAATTTTTTAACTTTAATATAACGGTTAACAACTTTTATAATGCTATTAACAACTTCAATATAGCAATTAACAACAAGTTTTCTGGGAAATTCAACAAACTCTGGCGACCGAAAATAATTTTTTTGAAAATTTTTACAACTTCAATATAACGGTTAACAACTTTTGTAACCCTATTAACACTTCAGTATAGCAGTTAACAACAGGTTTTGAGTTTGTTAAAGGCATTACTGAAGTTATAAAAATGTCACTTTTTGAATTTAAAAACTTGTTGTTAACTGCTATATCAAAGTTGTTAACCGTTATATTGGAGTTGTAAAAATTTTCAAAAAAACATAATTGTTAACATTATACTGAAGTTGAAAATTTTTACAACTTCAATATAACGGTTAGCAACTTTTATAATGCTATTAACAATTTCAATATAGCAATTAACAACAAGTTTTCTGGGAAATTCAATAAACTCCGGCGACTGGAAATAATTTTTTTGAAAATTTTTACAACTTCATTATAGCGGTTAACAACTTTTGTAACCCTATTAACAACTTCAGTATAGTGGTTAACAACAGATTTTTTTGAAAAATTATATAACTCAAAAACCTGTTGTTAACCGCTATACTAAAGTTGTTAATAGGGTTACAAAAGTTATTAACCGTTATACTGAAGTTGTAAAAATTTTCAAAAAAATTGTTTTCGGTCGCTGGAGTTTGTTGAATTTCCCAGAAAAGCTGTTGTTAATTGCTATACTGAAGTTGTTAATAGCAGTACAAAAGTTGTTAACCGTTATATTGAAGTTGTAAAAATTTTCAAAAAAATTGTTTCCGGTCGCCGGAGTTTATTGAATTTCCCAGAAAACCTGTTGTTAATTGCTATATTGAAGTTGTAAATGACATTACAAAAGTTGTTAACAGTTATATTGAAGTTGTAAAAATTTTCAAAATAATTGTTTTCGGTCGCCGGAGTTTGTTGAATTTCCCAGAAAAGATGTTGTTAATTGCTATACTGAAGTTGTTAATAGCATTACAAAAGTTGTTAACCGTTATATTGAAGTTGTAAAAATTTTCAAAAAAAAAAATTTCCGACCGACGAAGCTCCGGTGACCAATTGTCGGCTGGTCGCTGGAGCTCCGGTGACTGCCGCCGCCGGAGGTCCGGTGACCGACTGGCCAGTAGGGGTTGTGATATTTTAAAAATAATATTTAAAATGAAGGGCAATGTGGTCTTTTCCTTTCACATAATAATCCCAATTTGGTCTCATGGTACCAAAATGGGATTTGTGGAATTGGGTGGACGTTTTTGGACTTTTGAAGTTAAAGGTACATTTTTCTTTCTTTTTCCCTTCCCTTTTCGTACCAAACGGGTTCATAATTCAGTTTTGGGGTGAGGTCATGATAGGATACTTGACCTATCTTGTTCTGAATTTGCCTTGTATTCCTATATAACATAAATTTTCAAAGTTTTCAATGGTAAAATATTCAACATGAGATTAAAGAGGTTTGTTTTCAGATTCATAGAGTTTATATACAAATTTGTTTTGAAAAATTTCACTTGAGAGCAATGTTGTCTCGGAAGTTTTTTGGTTCAATGTTTTTCCGAAAGTTTCAAAATGTAGTAACATTGTTTTATACTGTTAAAAATGTTCTTAGTCAATATTAATATTTTGACGATCAATATTAGTTTTTTTTTTTCAAAATAAATTAGGTTGGGCAACATTGTTATATTTTGAACCTTTTGGGGCAACATCAGTCTTGAGCATATTAACAATTCATTTGGAGTGATTAAATGGCCCTCTAACAGAGCATGCAATTTTAAAGAATGAAAGTGTGATTTTTTGGAAATACCTTGTTTCCAAGACCTCCAGAGTGTCCAACACATAATCCTAAAAATGATTCACTAATTGCAGCTTCTTAGTGTAGGATTCACTTTTCCAAAGGTTTCGTGAAGAATGAGGCTGGCATTGGATCAGGTAGGAACAAGAGCCACCACTTAGCAAGGAGATACTAAGAACACCGAGCACATTGTTCGAGTAATCCAACTTATGTTTACAAACAATGTAGGAAGATCTATTCGTTGTGTCTTTGCTATGTTTATTGATTAGTCAAAAGGCGTTATCTTGAAGGCGAGCCATCAAAAAGCTTTTGATTCCTTGGGCTTCAGTTAGCACCAAGCTAATTCTCACTTGGGATCTTTGCAAGGCCAAGCATCCTCACATATTGCGCAAATTGCCTTCAACTTTTCACTAATTATTTAATACAAGTCATTTCTCATCTTTTGATTTGTTATTCCCTAAGTAACCCTCTAACCATATTCCAATAATATGCAAGTATTTAAAAATAGTACTATATCCAATCCTTAATATAAAAAATAAATAACTAATTGGAAAAAAAATTAAAAAATTAGTTAAGTTAATTATTTGTAATAAATATATATTAACTTTCCTATATTACCATCTTTAATTATATGTATTATAATTACACATTGATCAAAATCTCATAAAATCAATCGGAATACTTTGAAAAAAATGTAAGACCAAAAAAATTGAGATATTATGTTTAGGATCAAATCTAATTCCTTAACTCATTTTTATATTAAGGATTGGATGTAGCATTTATTGGGGATAAAAACAAAAATGCTTTTAACTAATTTATCTTGGCTTTGATGAATTAGTTAAATGCAATTTATATGATTTAATATACAGGATTGGATGGAGTACAAATCAATGATTCGATTGATAACAACTCTTCTAATTTAAGTTAATAATATAACAGTTCACAATGATTTTAGCTAAGCTAACAACATTCAACATTCTCTTGTTAATACTGTCTCCAGTTATAATCGTTCACCATCCTCCTAAGACCTCACAGGTGCTGCTTAAGCAGTACTGGCTGCAACGGTTTCTGCAGCTTCAGCATGACGTTTATGGAGGACTTCCTCAGGCAACAAAACTCTGAAAACAGCATAACGATGATTCAAGCTTTTCTCTCCCTGTAATCTGTGAACACTGCCCAAGGCCCCGGCATGAGGGTTTGGAAAAGCATAAAATATCCTTCTGATTCTCTGATGGACGAGCGCCATAGCACACCTGACATCAAAGTGGAAGGCAATAATATCTCAGAGAGAGGTACAATAGAAGAAGCACAGGGGGGGGGGGGGAATCTATTAGGGTCATTTCAATGCTCCAATTAATTAAGACCAGGTTTGAAGAGGTTTTGATTTTATGGAGTTTTGAGAGGATAAGGAGAATCAAAAGTTTGGCCATTAACTTCTAAATCCTAATCTGGTTGGTTGACACTGGAAAGAGAGAGAGAATTCATTACATATTGTAGTCTCTATTATCATTACTCAACAACAAATATCTGTTTTTATTACCAGTCAAGCAAAAAAATCTAAAGGACCACAAGAGAAATAAGAATGCATCAAAATCAGAGAAGTATTTTGCATACAATCTTACATTGTGCACGGTTCCCAAACAAGAAAGATGTCATAACCAGTGCATAAGTAAGGTCGTGCTGACACTTGATCAGAACTCTGACTAACAGCATTTAGTTTTCCATCATCCTCAACCTGAAACACCATAAGCCAATGATGATATAAAATTTTCCACAAATTAATCTTCTCATGCTCAATTTTCAATGTACGCCAGATAATTGATGTGCACCCACATATTTTTGTTTCTGTATTGCATCTGTTATTTTAGCCACAAATTATCAAACCATAGAGTCGAATGACCTTGATAACACAGCCAGCAAGAGATACGTGTTTCATAAACATGAGGACTCCAGACAACTAAAAAATAGTATCCATCAAACCCGGTTCTGTTAATATGCCTAATATCAGAACTTTAGGAAAAACTTACATGTTCAGGAATAGTTCTCTGTCTCTTTGGAGGAGAGGCCATCCAAGAAGTTTTTTCATGATCCAATTCCAAACATTTTTCATCAATGTCGCTAACAGAAGGAAAACAGCATCTATCCCTGGCGGCAGAAGATTCTATAGCTACCATAGCAGCGTGCCGTAGGGGGTGCCACTTATAATTCTGCGTATGTGACTTTTGCTCAGCCCAACGCCAAGGGTATAAGCAAGCCACATCTGCATGAGGTTGTCTGAGTTGATTGGATGGCTTGTTTGAAGGCAACGAGTCATTGGCTCCTACTTTATTAGCTAATGGGATGGCAACTAAAGAATTCTGGTGTTTTTAAGCAGCAAGAGTCAGTGCTGCAACTGTCTTTGCAAGTGTTGGAAACAAAAACCTCGTCACAAGCACTTGAAATCACCTGTTTAGTTGAAGGATCCACTATCACTGCAGCATTGACTACCTGCAGGTTAGCAAGTACAATCAATGAGATCATTGCTCCGTCCGCTCTTATACAAATGAGTTCCTGCTTCAGTTGAACATTGGACACAGTAGTAAAAGGCCTTCGTTGATCTACAGTTGGTTTCATTCAAAGGGACATCAAGAAACTGTAGAAGATATATTTGCGAGGAGAAACCTAACTAGAACAACTCATTTACAAAGCTATAGCATTTAATATTTATGTATATTTCAAAGAGCTTAATTTTTTCTATCCTCAGCTTTCTATCATTACATCTCACCACAATATATACCCAGGCACATATTTATATAACAACATATGTGTTTGTGTGTATCCATATTTTGTTTATAGAACATATGTTCCTAAGATTACAACATTTATCATCCTATTACCCATCGGCAATTTTATATATTATTGTTTTTTGTTTATAACATAATAAAATCTAATTTATAAGATCTACCTCATTACAATCTAGTTCCTAAAATCTATTTATAAAATCGTCATATCCCAAAATCTATAAAAAAACCTGATTTGCCTGAACATTATTATTCATTTAATATATTCAAAATATCTCATAACAGTTATATACAATTATTTTAAAATTGATAATATTATTATATTTTTGAGGATGTCACGTGCATCATATATATCAGGTGTAAGAAGCTGATTGCATACCAACCCAGCCTCTGATGTTGTCAACTCAACAGCTGATTGCATGAACTTGAAAATTAACTGGGAGTCTTCCTCGTTGAATCCAGTAATGCCATCGATGTTACTGTAGTTTGAGTAAGAAAGCAAAGCCAAAACCAGAACCATAGTCAGCTATTCTTCTAATGGCAGCAACAATGCCACAATTACAGACAATATATCTAGAATAAATAGAAAGCTTACTAGGTCCTGGGATGATATGATGTTGGCCAAAATTTGCATTGCTCTTGCCACTCTTCTTTTGATGTTGCGGCATATTTGCAAACCTAAAAATAATTAGATTCAATTCAATGCATGAATAACCAGTACTGGAGTCCCTTTACCTCACAAATTCTCCTAGCTAATGCACCACACCATTAAGCAGTTGACATAAATAATTATAGCACATTTGTTATATGCCAGTTAGCAGTTTCAATCAGTGCATGGATAAACTCACAAGTAATGAGTAGGTTCAAACTTCAAAATCAATATTTTCAACTTTCATGACATATTTTCATCTTCTACATTTCCAATAATCAGAAAAAAGCACCACATAATGAAAAAGGAGAGAAAATTAAGAAGACTCACTTTTGCGATAAAGGGACTCAATTGATAGGAACTAATCAACCCCTGCAGATGAGGCGGGACACTATCCAACTGGTTGTCACCATCAGATGCTAGACACAGGATCACAGATAACTGTATTTGTCCTGCCAAATATTTCCATTGTCACCAAAAAATGACTAGGTATTTCAACCACAAGTCATAATGACAAAGAATGAGACCCATGTACATTTATACCAGTGTTGAAGCAGCAATATTTACCAAAAACTGATGTGTAATTGAAATTAATATATTAGATGATAATGGTTAGTTATAGTTATTAATAGTTACTTAGGGGAATAAATAATAGCAGCCGTTAGCTAGTTGAGGGAGGTTAGACGGTGACTCCCATATAAAGGAGACTAAATGTACTCTGAGGATTACATTTTGTTGAATAATCAGAGTACTATTAAGTTTAATCTCCCCCACCCCCCCCCCAAAAAAAAAAAAATTCTCTTTCCTTCTCTCCTTTTCTTTCCTCTTTCTCTCTTCCACTATCTGAAAGACGTACAAGATAGATTTATGCTTTTAAAACCATGCTTTCTTCTACATTCATTAGTGTTCTTTCCTTGTATCATCTATAAAGTTTGATAGTATGATTTCGTCAATGAATACAGGTTGTTTAACCACCCAGCTATTTCAGAACGCAGATTACTCACGAAAATTTTCTCTCTATTGTTCATCACTGTAATTGCTAATAGAGTGAGCTTAATTTATGCATTTCATTAGTGGACATGATGATTGAAATTAGCAACAAACTCAAGTATATACTTCATTGGCCAAGAAGCACTTGTTAAAAAAAATAAAATAAATAAATAATTAAAAAAAAAAAAAAACTACTCTCCCCTTGCTGTGCTACATGTGTTGAAGTATTACTAGTATAGAGGTTCAATACAGGAAGGCCAAAGAACTACAGCAATTGAAACTTCAAATGTAATTTCTTTATTAGCTAGTGACTGTGAGTACCATATATAAGACCTGAACTCGGATATACCATTCAGGACGGAATTTGATGCTAAATGAAATCATTTCAATGGGGAAATCCCTCCAAAGCTGATGAGCATAAATCTTATGAAGCAGAACCATAGCATGTTTAAAGTCAAATCCAAAGGGCTAATGAAAAGAATGGTGCTAGAAGATAAGAGAAATAGAGGCGTATAACAAAGAAGATAAGTGTCCAAAGATATTCTTTGTACATGATAATCATTACAAAGAAAATTATACCCATATATACAGAACCAGAACAATGGTGTTAAGGACTCAAGGCTCCTTAATGTTCAGCCAACCTATAAAAGAGGAACGAATTTGAAACTCAATAATAACCAATCTGAAAATCCTCCATAAATTCTAGATCCCACAGCCAGCCCTCACCCAGTCCCTTCGACATTCAATGTCACACTCTGTTCAATAAGAAGCTTAAGGAACTCGATATGTTCTTTAGTTTTAATTTTCAAGTTCAAAAAAATGAATATAATTACAATTTACTCACCTTGAAAGGTTAAAATAAAAAATTGCACAAGATAAATTTTTCTAACACAAAAAATGAAAATATAAGACCGCTCATCTCTTGATTTTTATAACTTCCATAATTTAATTATACATATGGTATGCAGTTGGACGATCCAACAAATATAACATGCCAGCATAATGCACACATGACAAACCGTCAAACCTGCTTCAAGAATTTTCTTTTGAACTCGCTTCACATGCCGGAGATTTTCCAGTGGTTCTATTCGATTCAAAATCCTAACAACAAATTTAAATAACTTGTACAGATTAGCTCACAAAGCATAGAACCCATAAAGCAAAGATATGCGAACACTGGTTATGCCTCCATACAAATATTGTGACCAAACAAAATGAAAAGGCCTAAAACAAGTTTAGCTGGTATGAGAAATCATAAAGTAGAAATGATTGACGGAGTGTGAGTTACTTTATTTCACATGCCTTGAAAATTCGTTTAAAATAGAAAGGAGGAGAAAGTTAGAAGTTTCAACAGCAAAGAGGTAAAAATATTTTTTAAATCAACAACATTTTAGCATCAAATTGCAGATACAAAGTGGAAATTATAAATAAAGGATGAGGAGCTGACCTTACAATGTGGTTGGCATGCTTTGGATCAATGACTGAAGCAATGACTTTCTCTGAACACAGAAACACAAAGCAACAAACAAAGCACTATTTCTTTTATATCTATTGAGTTCATGTAATAAGTCAACAAGGAAAAAGAAAACAGTTAGACTTAATGGACTCTAATAGACTGACCAGTGGGTTGCTGGTGAAGGGGATACTGCTCCTCGTCTGGGATGTGAACAATCTGGTACATAGCCATGTTGCTATCTGCCATGCATTTCTTACTTCTTTCCTGTGTTTCTTTCTGTTTCCCTAGATTTGTAGTAGTATAAAAGTCAGTGCAAAATTATGCATCAAGGCCGGAAACCTTACATTATTTGGTTCGGCTGCGTAACAATGCCGGAAAGCACTATAGCACTGCCGCCAGCAAGCAGCAACCACCACTACCAATGAACCTCGAACCACCCTATAGCCTCCCCATTCTATTTGCGTCAAGACCAAATCCTCTGGTTCTCTCTTGACGGCTCGACCCAGTGCCCACGCTGAGAAGAATTTAAATCACAAGTCACAACTCACAAGGCGGACCGGATGATAAACTGAATCTGGCATCGGTGACATAATACTACCTCCGGTCCTTAATATAAGACCCCGTTTGACTTTAAGTTTGGTCCTAATTATAAGACCCCAATCCATTTTGTCTCTCATATTTATGTATTTTTTTCCAAAATAGTCCTTCTAATAATGATAGTTCTAACCAACACACTTAATTAGCAAGGATATTTTAGGAATGACAACACTTATTTGTTACAAGTAACTAACTTAACTTCCTTAATCTCCTCAAATTAGTCAACTGGGTCTTATAATTAGGACCGGAGGTAGTAATTAAATAAAAATAGTAGTACATACCTATCTAATAATATATAAATATGAAACTTTTACATAACTTGAAAATAAACATGAACAAGTTCAAATGTAACTACATCTTTTCCAAATACCAAGTCCTAACACAATATAATCATTGTAATACATAACAAAAGTCGACAACTTAGGTAGTCAGCATAATGATATATAAGGAGCCAAACTCAGACATTTCTCCAAAAAATGACGATGGCTCTACTATAATTGAACAGTGGCAATCTGATCTTGAAGCTTCAAAGAAAACGAGGCTGTACAGGAACTCGAAAATAAATAACTCTGAATCTTAGACATCAAAATTACATTTAGATAATAACTTACAGCAAACCCCAACAGACATGGTGCATCACACAGTTAAAAGCTACTAAGAATTCGGTTTCCAGTAAGGAAAAACCATAATAGCCCAACTTCCCTAACTTTCTATGCCCGTCTGCATAATAGAAAATATGGGAGGATGCTGAGCAGAGCATTCAGTCCCTACCTTGAAATCAGAACAATGGACGGGGTCGGAGGAGGACGCTTAAAGCTTGAACAGAACGACGCTGACGAAGACCCCGTGACTTGCGTGAGTAATGGAGCGGGTCGAAGGGTCTGAGGGTGCGAATCGAATGGAGGGTCGATGGCGTGAGTGTGACTGCGTGAGTAAGCAATAGAAGAAGTTGGAGAGGCTCTTCGAAGTTGAGATAACGAGGTTTCAGTTGAGAGAGGAGACTCTACTGTTTTTTTGTTTTTGAAATAAAAACCAATATACCACCTGCCTTGGTACTTAACATCTAGTTCACGTTAAGGGCTGAAGGCAGTATGTGTTATTTGGCAGGGCGCAGTACCCTGACATTTTTTTTTGTTTTTGTTTTTTGGGGTTTCAGATGCCTTTTTAAATTGTAAGGGAGCGGGTTTGAACTTGCATTACAACACACCCCCTACTAACACATAATCTTTTAATCCTTAATATGAGACCTATTTAACTAATTTGATTATATTAAGAAAGTTAGGTAAGTTAGTTAATTATAAGAAATATGACATGTTTTTCTTAAAACATCATAATTATTTTTCTTAATATCCTCTCTTCTTCTTCTACTTCTGTAGGAATAATTTAAGAAAAATTGATAAATATGATAAATATGTTTTATATTTAGGATCAAAATCAACTTAATAATGAGGTTCTATATTAAAGACAGAAAGAGTACATAAGTACCACACGGCCAAATAGTTGGTGTTAGATCCTTTGATCTTCTTCTAAGTGTCCTGAGTTTGTGATGTAATTTTACTAATTGACTAGCTTTGATATTAAATACAAAAGCTAGTTTTATATTAATTTTTATCTTAAGTATAAGACACTAATCTATTTTGTTTCTTACGTCTATTCAGTTTTTTAAAAATAGTCCCAATAATAATTTTACATCTTAAAGAGTTAAGAAGGATATTATAAGAAAGATAGCATTCAATTATTACAAATAATTAAAAAAATATTTAATTATTATAAATAATTAATTTAACTAATTTTTTAATATTCATAAATTAATTATTTGATTCAGAAAGTAGTATTAAAAATGAAATGTTATCCGAATAAGAGTGTACTTGATTTATGAGAAGATTTGGGTAGTAAAGGAGGGGATGGAGATGGTAGAGTTGGAGGGGGGGGGTTTTATCTTATTTAGCTTTGTTGAAGGGAAGGAGAGATATTTTTAATCATTAAAAAAAAAAAAAGAGGGAAGGATGATAATAATTAATTTATTATCCGACTCTTACATATATTGATTTACACCTTAATTCAAATTGTATAATTTATTAAAATTCATTCTTATCCTAACTTATTTTTAATATATGTATTAAGAAACTGATACAATGATTTTTTATTTCTGATTAATATAATAATATATTTTGAAAATGACATATCAGAAAAATCTAAGGTCAAAACAGTCAAGAAATTTTAATTTTATTTTAAATTAATTTGCGCTTCGTATCGAAAATGAGTGAAGAGTTCATTTTTGTCTTTCTTATGGCATTAATAGAATATTATAAAGTCCATGAGAGTGAATATAGTCAAGAAATTTTTATTTTTATTTTTACTTTAAATTAATTTGCCTAGTGAAAAGTTTGTTTTTATTTTTTTCATAGATATTAATAAAATATCAAAAAAATTATAAGGAGCAAATTAGTAAAAAGAAAAAAAAATGTGGCTCCGGTCTAAAAATATTTAATTTGGAGGGGAGCCACCACTCCTCCTCCACTCCTAAATTATTTTTTTTAAAACTATTTTACCATTTATAAAATTACCCAACAAAGCAAGCTCATTATTCCTTCGACATGGAGGTCAAATTAATTTAAAATAAAAATATTTTTTAACACAGATTAATTTAACATAAAAATAAAAAATAATATTTCTTGAATATTTTGCTCTGATAATGTTTGTGTTATTTCATTTTGAAAATATATTATTATATTAATTAGAAATTAAAAAAAGGGAAAATGACAATAAAATACCACTTGAATTTCAAAAAAAATAAGGCACCTGAATAAGCAAAATGACAAATAGGGCACTGGGTACCAATCTGGAATTCATATTTTCGGCCAAAAGACCAAAATGCCCTGATGAAATGCGGGAAGACCGACGCAGTGAGAGAAAGGAGAGAGGAAGACCGACGCTGATGAAATGCGGGAAGAAGGAAAGAAGAATGTTGGAAATGCTATTATCTTACTACTTCGCATCACCATTCTGTAGAGATTGTTGATTTTGGTTGTGGGAAAGAGGATTTGTAGTGAGAGAGGGAGTGAACCGAAGCGGAAATCAGAAAACAATGGCAAGCAATTACGTAACATAACTGCTGTCATATGCCTGCTGGTTTTTGATAAATCCCACTACGTGAATGGTAAATTTCACTATACATGTAGTTAATTATGAAAGTTAATAGTTCAATGTTTATTGTAACGTACTTCAAATGCACGTTCACTGAATGATTTATTTATGCTTATAAGTTGCCTTTCCGGTGAAAACAGGTTTACAAAACCTATTGAAGAAGTAGTCACTTTCACTATAAAAGTTGTAAATCCCAGTATATGTTTTGTAAAATTCAACGTGAAATTTTATTGGTTTTTACAAACAAGTTGCCCGTCCCTTGAAAACTGGTTGCAAAAACCATTTAAGAAGTAGTCATTTTCACTATAAAAGTTGTAAATCCCAGTGTATGTTTTGTAAAATTCAGCGTGAAATTTTATTGATTTTTAGAAACAAGTTGCTCATCCCCTGAAAAGAGGTTGCAAAACTTATTTAAGAAGTGGTAATTTTCACTATAAAAGTTGTAAATATCACTCTATGTTTTGTAAAATTCAGTATGGAATTTTATTGGTTTTTAGAAACAAGTTACCCATCCCCTGAAAACTGGTTGCAAAAGCCATTTAAGAAGTGGTCATTTTCACTATAAAAGTTGTAAATATCATTGTGTGTTTTGTAAAATTCAGTCTGGAATTTTATTGGTTTTTAGAAACAAGTTGCCCATCCCCTGAAAACTGGTTGCAAAAGCCATTTAAGAAATGGTCATTTTCACTATAGTGGTTGTAAATTTCACTATACATGTAGTTAATTATGAATTTTACAAAATATATATTGTGATTTACAACTTTTGTAGTGAAAGTGACTACTTTGTTAATGGGTTTTGCAACATGTTTTCAGGAGATAAACAACTTGTTTGTAAAAACCAATAAAATTTCACGTTGAATTTTACAAAACATATACTGGGATTTACAACTTTTATAGTGAAAGTGACTACTTCTTCAATGGGTTTTGTAAACCTGTTTTCACCGGAAAGGCAACTTATAAGCATAAATAAATCATTCAGTGAACGTGCATTTGAAGTACGTCACAATAAACATTGAACTATTAACTTTCATAATTAACTACATGTATAGTGAAATTTACTATTCACGTAGTGGGATTTACCGAAAACCAGCAGGCATATGACAGCAGTTACGTTATGTAATTGCTTGCCATTGTTTTCTTATTTTCGCTTCATCTTTCCCACAGGTTCATCTTTCCCACAGCTTCACATTCTCTGAAAATGGTTTTATGCGAAGAACAGAGACAGAACCAAAATTTTTTAAAGAAATGCTAGGCAATAACATTTTAAGCTGTGGGAACCCATCGAAAATCAGCGTCTTCCTCTCTCCTTCCTCTCTTCTTCTCGATTTCATCAGCATCTTCCTCCTCTCTCCTTCCCGTATTTCATCAGTGTCTTCCTCTCTCCTTCCTCTCACTTTCAGACAGGGCATTTTGGTCTTTTGGCCAAAAATCTGAATTCCAGATTGGTACCCAGTCTCATATATGTCATTTTGCTTATTCAGGTGCCTTATTTGTCTTTTTGAAATTCAGGTGGTATTTTATTGTCATTTTCCCTAAAAAAAATCAGATGTGGAATTAGGCGCCTCTAATTTTATATGAATCCTCATACTCCATCCCGCAAAACCTGCAAGTGTGCTGGTCAAAAAAAAGAAAAGAAAAAAAACTGCAAGTACTTCTGTTAAATGTCCATGGATATCAAAGCTCCTAATTCTCTCGTCTTTCGGAACCAGTTCGCCGAGAAGAAGAACCCCTCCTTCAATTGATTCTACTTCTCCATTAACATCGGCGCCAAATCAGAGAACCGCCCCTGAGAAGGAGCATTTCCCTTTTAATTTCAAATCAGTAAACCAAAGGAAGTGGTGATTCTCTGCTAACGTAATGAGCCAAATCTGAAACTTGTCAACAACAGAATAAGGCAAATGCTCCCACCATGAGAAGTGGAAGGAATTTTCACCACTCAGAACATTTCTGACAAATATTTTTACTTTTTTCAAGAGTAAAAAAAAAAAAAATCCTTGCTTTAAAATTCATCAATGAAATAAGTACTCAATATGTCCAAACTATCGTGAAAGATATGATGTTATTATTCTTGTTTATAAATGAATAAACTTCGATTGTAACAAACACCTTGGAAATTCAAGAAACTCTCTTTAAGTTTATCAGTGAATATCAAACTTGGGCTTCTGTTACAAAATACAGTACTGACTTTGAAATATCATCACAGATGCTAAACCAGCAAGTGTGATCATTTGAAGTGAAAGTTGGTTGCTATGATCTTTTCTTACTATTCATGGACCCATTTGTCTCTATTTTCCTGTCTTCAAATAAGTTTATTGTCACCAAATTTACTCAAATTTCTAGTTCGGAAACCTGCCTCAGGCTTTTCTTATCCCAACAAACTCTTCTATCAGATGTTCTACCGTTTTCCTTGGTGTAATCTTGTCAATCTCAAAAGCCTTCATTTCTTTGTTCAGACCTGCAAGAACATGGCATGAAGAAGTAAAACCTAAGCGAGTTACAAACAAAGCATACTGACAATAGACTCCTCTGGTCCTTAATATAAGATCTATTTAACTAATTTGATTAGATTAAAGAAGTTAAGTAAGTTAGTTAATTATAAAAAATATCACATGTTTTTTCCAAAACACCATAATCATCTTTCTTAATATCTCCTCTTCCTCTTCTACTTGATTATAGTTGAGGGAGTATTTATAAAGGTAATCTAGAAAAAATTGATAATATAAGAAATAGGTCTTATATTTAAAACCAAAATCAACTCAACAATTAGGTCCTATATTAAGGACTGGAGGAGTATTTTATATGGAAAAAATGGAAAGGAAATATTCTGAACTAAAATATTTTGGAAATTATATATTTTACCTCTCTGAACTCAAGCTTGATTATAGCTTTAGTATATTAATTTTAAAATGTAACAGAAAACAGAAAAACCACAAAGCATCCCCTCTCAATCTCATTTGAACCCCTGGGGGAGGGGGCTTCATATCTTTTCTGAAGAAGTATTTTGTTACATTTAAAAGTTGAAGTGTTAAAGTTGTGCTCAGGCCTTAGTTCAGGATGGTAAAATGTACTTCTGTAGTCTATATTGCCATAACGGACCCCTGTTTCTTTTGTTTGCTTTCGTTTTTCCCCACCAAAATCAAAACTAACCTGGTATATTTAAACTTTTAAGTGGCAGCCGGGATGCATTGAAATCGAAGAAGAAGATCATGCTCTCTAGTAGCTTCACAGATTCAGCAGAAACTAATATTTCTCTCTGAACACGCAGTTACATGTGCCAAAAGGTTGATTAGTTTGATGTCTCACAAAATGGGAGACAATATTGCATAATCATTAGGGCGGACAATAGAAAAACATCAATCATCAATCAGTAGAACAATTTGATGACAATATCTAAGTTACTGTATCAAAAAAGTTAGAGATGCTCCATATACACTTAGTAAAACAGAGTAAACTTGATGCGGGAGTCTATGATCTAACAGGTTTCACAGAAAGAGATCCGGTTTTAGTTCTTAGCAATACTAAACTATGCCGTTTCCAAAGTTAGCCTTTATGTTGGATGGGTTTTGACCACTGCTAGATGTTCAAGCCTGACCTGAATCTTGTGTATTTATCCTCATCATTAGGTTAAAACTCGAAAGAATTAAATACTTATAGAGAATAATTTTTGTTTAATTTGTTTGCATGATTTAGCTTCCACTTAATTGGTGCTACGAACATTGTCAGATTGACTGAGATAGTCAGTATAAAGTGTTTCAAACCTTGAAGTTCTTCTCCTCATTGTAGTATCCAGAAACAATGATAAGGGCTTTGAGTTTCTCTGATACTGAAAACAAAACGTGATAAGTGATTGTAGTAACAAAATTAAAATTGATATTTGGCATATGCATAACATGTAGTTTGAGGACGTCATGCAAACATTACATTCGAAAGCAAAACGAGTCCATAAGAGAAGAGAGGTAACTTTATATGCATGTGGCTTTCGCCAAATAATAAACAAATGGGATTCAAAACTCGTTAAAATAATGATAAATTTGTGGCTCCATCTCAATTTTTACAAATAGAAATATCTCATTTATGTCATTTGATTAACTATTAAATCAGATGTCACATTTAAAATACTGATAGTAGATTGGTATGCCATATGCATCACAAAATTTAATTTGATCGTTACAAATGATTAGGATGAGATATGTTATGCCCATTTTCCAGATAGAGAACACATTTTCTGAGCACTAAGAAATTATGCTAAGCCATGATATATGACGCCTAATCCTCCCATTAGAAAACAAACTTTAATAAGAAGGTCTAATTTTCATAATGCATTGCACATGCTGACACATCATAAGACAGAGCAACTTTCTTTGGAAAAGAAGTGGTTAGAGCTCTTGCTCTAAAAACTATAGACCCATTTGGGAATCGATTCATCAATTGCAAGCAATGACTATTATTATGCTATAGTAATCATAACTTGATATTGATAGTATCTAATGTTAATTTTTAAAGTAAAAGCATGAGAATTACTTTCAAATCATTTTTTTCCCCATTCCCTTTACCAAACTGATCATTTTCTCTTCTGTGCATCAGAGGAGCCTCATAAGATATTGAAGGTCCACTCCTCTCTCAAACAAGGTTCTCATGTCATATGAAATTCAAATCAAGGACACCTTGATATGTACTAATGTATCAAATCCAAAGGTTTCACTCTTGCTATCAGAATGCGACAATTCCTGTCTTCTTATTTATAGGACTCTAAAAATTACAAGATAAACAGTTCGCAGTGATAAAGAATAACCAAGAGTCCTAGACTAATAAATAAACTGTGATACTCTAGTTAAGAAAAATGCAAATTTCAGACAAAGACAAAGTCTTAATCCATTAGGAGTTCGACTTAAGCTTCTCAACATGATCTACAATGCTCAATCCTTTACCTTTCTGACATACATTCCTCTGTCCCAAAATTTAGAGAGATGGGTGTCAGTTACAAGTAAACTTTGTGAGAACACATTCTAAACGAGTACTAATTAATGGCAACCCAAAGTCCCAAACTACAAAAAAACTCAAGTAAGTTTAGTAACTGACTTTGAACAATGCAATGATAATTTATTATTTTGTCTCAGTTGTCATATTCAAAATTGAAAGAATTACTATCGCCATAGACTTCTTTCAAACCACATCAGAATAATGAGAAAATGCATACTGGTATATGAGATCATATCTCCAAGATATAGATAATTATCACAACAATGATTTAGTTTTGCTCAAGAAACAAATATTAACCCAAGGTTCTCATACTCACATAGGAAGTATTGTATTTCTTGCACTAGATGTTCAGGATGGGAGAGAAGCTGTCCAATTGAAACTCCAATACAACTCATGCCAATTTCCGACGGTGATCTTCCATCAGAACTTTCTGTTTTACCACATAAAAATTACCATATTAGTGGGTGCAAATCAATTAATTCATAACAATAACAAGTATTCATTTGATGATACAACATGGATAACCAACTTGATAATAAATTGAATGGAAGAATTGAGTTCCATTTCAGATAAAGTAGCAGAGAAAAACCAGAAACAATTCATTGGTCTCAAGTACAAACTGAGATTTTCAAGGCAATTCAAGGCAAGCATTTACATAAAGATTGAATGTCACTTTGTTCGGGATAAGATTAAGGGGAAATTCATTTCTACAAGACATTTGACAACTAGAGATTAATTGGGTGATCTGTTTACAAAAGCTCTTAATGGGACTCATGTTGAATATCTTAGTAACAAGTTGGGCAAGATTAATCTATGCTCTAACTTGAGGGGGTGTGAAAAAAATTAGAATATTCTTTCACTAATATAAATAATGTAATCTATGTCATGATTATAGGATTGGATATTGTTTGTTAGGATCCAAGCATAAGCCGTTAATACCTAGGCTCCTCCCTCGTGTATATACACCTCATTCTTGATTTTGAAATGCACAAGGAATTCAGATGTATTTCTCTGAATCTCAATAAGAATTGTTAGGAAAGAACATAGTTTTGCTACAAAATTGTTTCCAGGCACTTTAGCTACTTAGGTTTAATTCATTCGAATTGCAACAAGTTCAACAGCATTTTTCTTGTTGCTTTAGGACAAAATAATACTATACATATTGACCTGATGACTGATAAACATTTTTCTGGGAACCAACTGTTGTAACTTTTAAGCTTGCAAAAGAAAAACATATTGGTAAGAAGGTGAAGGAAAAGTCTTATGCTCAAAATAATTATTCTTGTAGCTGCTATTTAACGCTCTTGCCATGTAGCAATTACTCTCACCCACAGATGATCCTTTCCCTCAAAAGGATTCATCTTCTATAACTTAGTGATTGGTCAAGGAGGTTCCATGCATTGACGTCTTCTTCATTCTTAGCTCCTTAATGCTTTTCTTCATTGTGGTGACTCTAAAGTCACCTTCCATTTATTACATGTTTTGGTCATCATTTTGACCCTAGACTTTCTGGAAACCATGCTCTTTAGGCTATTAAACTGAACTTTGGTCGAATTCCTTCTTTCTAAACCACCATAAGGACAAGGTATCCTGACCAGTGGTGGTCTGTGTGTATCTACCACATTACATCTCCAATACTTCAGGCATCCTCTATAATTGTTCCTCTATTTGCATCAGAGAGCTTCGTATGTCAGTAATGTTACTTTCATTCATACTCACCTTTTGTTTGAGCTCACTAAGCTTTATCCCACAGCTCCTTTATCATCTTGTAGAAACAAAACAGGTCTGATAACAATTGGTACAAAAGAAAAGGACAGCACTTGGTTCCAATTCAGTCACCCCTAATAATACCTTTGTAACTTAGTTATACCAATGAAGGTGGCCATCTAACAATTTTACCAACAAACAAACTGCTAACTGGATATTTGCTAATGCTACAAATAATATTCTCACATGACAAGACACATCTTGATTAAGATTTACAATAAATACACTAAAATGCACACCATCAAAAATCTATCAACATGCCAAATTCGACATCCTTCTTCAAAGCAATAAAGCTAATCTCTCTATGTGGCTTTTGTTACAGGGCAGGCAATTCAAGCAAAAAAAGCTAGAGGACCTTTCGCATGTGATATCTCTGAAAGGTGGCTTTGGCTAGTACTAGTGGTGACTAAATTTAATACTGAGATTGGGTGAAAATCACATAACTATTGGCTATTTCTCATGCGTACTTCATTCTCTCTTTTGGAAAAATGTTGCCTTGTGGAAGGAGCATGGTTTTATTCTTCTGATAGCATTTACTTCCATTATATAACATTAAATTAAATTTCCTAAATTAAAATATTGGTTGCTTTCTAATTTTGACGTGTCATTTAATTAGTTTACGTCAACAGAAGCTATATGTAGGCTAATTAATCCACCAACTTAATAGGGCAAACAATAGAAGCAGTTTGTCCTTTTCAAGCTTGAGGTAACTGAAGGTGGAGTCGTCCTGCCATTTGCATGTTATATTTATATATTATACAGTAAATTTTTTCACATATATTATTTATGACCAGTTCTAAAATTTTCCAATATTAGTTAAACTAATACATTCTTTAAACAGTTTAAGTAAAGCGATGCACATGAATCAAAATACTAAGGGAACACATTATAATTTTTATATTCCGATAACTTAATCATCTTGCCCCCTATTTTCCTCGAACTTACCCGTTTTCTGTAATTTTAAATTTTACATATATTTTGCTGAAGAGATTAAATGTTAATGTGGTTGTTTATTGACCTGACAGCTGATGGCCATATAAGCAATAACATCTTTATTTCACACTTGTGTTTTGAGGGGGGGGGGGGAGGGTAAAGGGGTAAATAATAATCTTGATAGTATGTTAATGAATTTTTTAACTACAGTGACTAAGCAAATTATAAGCAGAAAAGTGCGATGAATTCATATATGGAACCAACGTTCGCTCCACAAACAGTATGCATAATTTCAATTATCAAATGATAAGTAAAACCTTGTTCCTTAATAAACTAAAAGATGAATTAACAAGCTCATATACCTAGTTCTGTCCACTTCTTAAAGTCTTTTCGCAAGATATCGGCTAGTTGTAGAGTAGAGACATCATGCATCTTGTATTTCACTGAAAATCGTAAATGCTTGTTAACAGAAGATTGAAATGATAAGACCAAGTTTACAAACAGATACATAAATTCACAATGAGCTTCATTATGATTGATCACCTTACCATTCAAATGGAACTTCAGTACTTTTATGACTTTCAAACTACCAAAACTATAGCACTGTATAAGTCAAATTATGTCTACTTATCTTCCCCATTCTTTTCAGTAAAAACATAGACTTCACATCATAATAACGGAATTCAACAAATGCACACAGACTTCTACAACGGCCTTGTATAGACCAAACCGATGGCTGATTATTTATTACTATCAAGGGTTCTGTCTAGGCTTGATGTGCTTAGTTGCAACCTCAGTATTTTCAACTTGTTAAATCTAATAATTATCATGAGTCTAATTTATCATTTGGTGATCTCATAACAAATAGTAACTCAAACTAATTGAATTCTTATCATAATTATTAATCTTAATCAGACAGTCATAATTGATCTGGTTTAACTATATCTTCTTTTTTAATTACTGACTTGGATGACTTGATAGAAACGTTTATGAAAATAGAAATTACTATACCATAAATATTGAAAAAATTCAAATACTTAAACATGAAGCCCTCTTTCTCCTTCAGAGATGTTTAAAGAGGTAGTGAAATATTTTTTATTTTTTTTCCAATATGGCTATGTGATTGAGTCAAATCCAAGCGTTGTTGGCCTCAATTGAAGGTAACTCTCCTAAAGACCTTTTTTGCATTTACACGGATTCAAAGCCGAGATCTCGTGTTTAAGCAAACCGAAGCCCTTTCCACTAGGACCAACGCTTGTTGGTTTTTTTTTTTTTTTCTTTTTTATTTTTCATTCTATCATAATGAAACAAAACCGTATAATAATGCCTTACAAAATATTTTAACTTCTAGTTATATTCATTAATTTTCGTTTCTGCATAAATATGGCCTAAATATTTTTATTAATAACCTTCTTGATGCATGCCCTAAACTTTTGAAAAATTATTTCCATCGTATTTGGTTCAGAGAAATGAGTAATTAGGTAAGAGTAATGAAATCTATACCAAATACAGACGGAGGGAAAGCGGTGCCTATAACCTGCATATGTAATATTTGCAGCACCCAACACTAGCAAAATGCCAATCAAATTGTAACCCCAAAAAAAAAAAAAAAAAAAAAAAAGAAAAAAAAAAAGAAAGAAAGAAAGAAGAAGCCCATGGCCAATTGCACTGTATTCAATCAGAATTGACCTGTATCACAAGAACTAAACCAAAGAAGAAATGGCGGGAGGCTTACATAATTGGTAGAGACCATTGCATCCAAATCGGCCAGCGCCATTGAGCAATAGGGAAGTCATGTACTTATCTTTGGAGGTGCAACGAGGGTCTTTCAGATTATCAGTATCCAGAAGGATTCCAGCTAACTGCAGGCAGGTGTAATTAGCAACGTAAGGCAGTCAGGTTTGATGTTCAGGAAGATAAGTTACACACAACAATCATAATATTTTTAATGACTCCCAGCTTTTATCTCCCATTAAAATAATCCCTGAAACAAGAATGAGATAACAGAAAAAATGAATTCTATATTAATTAAGAAGAGAACCCTAATAAACAAGCAGATAAATTGCGTATAGGGGATTTGGATTCTCTAAAGCAATGTATTGAAGACCAAACCAAATATTGAACTAATGAGGTGAGCAGTTTGCAGTTAACTTGTTTTGATTTTAAGAAGTGCATTTACAACAGGATATTGAGAATGACATAAAATTATGGTTAAGTTATAAATATTATAAGTTATTTTCCTACCTTGGTCCGTTAGTTATTAACTTATTATCATTTCCATGATATTTTATCATCTGGGAAAATTCAAATCATAAAAGATATAGTGCAACAAAAACAAATAGGTATCAAAATCCTGAGCTAGAATTATTAAGTACCAAAAGTCTACTGAACGATCTGCAGGCCAGCATTTCAGGCGAATACATGGCAAACTTCTCAGCTATGGCAGTACAGCATGAGCATTCCTGTATTCATAGGTACATAAACAAATGATGGATTAAAAAAATTACAGCAAAATTGAATTTGCACTTCGTGCTTGTAGGATATTTTAAATTTTTGCCCACATGAAGCCACTTCATGTGAGAAAGATATCATTTGCTTTAATTTTTAATGCATGCATAGCTAATAAAATAGATAACAAAAGGAGAAACATCTAACTGCGGCACAATTAGTTGCCACGTTCACATGATTCCACATTAATACTGTAAAAGCTCTTATATTAATCTATATTTACCTGTTCTTATTTATGGCACCAACCTTCGAAAGTATAAATTACATCAGTTATAATTTTAAGCAAGCATACCTATCATGCTGTTGATTTAGAACATTGAAATTAACTACTCATTCCAAGAGGGCAGAACTTGAGAGATGGAAAGCTCAAGAGCACATCAAATTATCATAATATGATCTATTCAATCTTATAGGAGGATGTCTTGGACTTTGTTAAAGGAGTCCTTACTGGATCAATATATCTTTGAGGAAGCTTTTCCTAATTCTCCATCAAGAATCAAATCAAGTGCTCCTTTATATAGGAGAAGAGAAAACTCATCACTCATCGGCCAGAAACTATTGGTATTTTTTACTATGTAATCATGTACAGCAGTAGAAGAGTGCATTGAACTTTTTAACCGTTTTGTCTACACATGCATGATAATTTGGCATGACCATGTATACTAAAGAGTCCCCAGTTAAAATAATAGTGTTGAGCTTGCATGTGCGCAGGCGCCCTAGATCTGTGATTATCACCTACAATTCAGAGAACACTAAAGTTAGCATTTAAATTTTCACACCATACCTCTCCTCTGGTGACAGTTTTAACCCAAGGATATACAGTGTCACCCTGCAAAAGAAAAAACCAGTGGTTTCAATGGTATGTAGTAGTTTGGAGATTTTTGGACCTTAAAAAGCTAATGTAAAATAGAACCACACTAAGCATGGTAAATTCACCTTTATGCAGTGAAAGATTTCAACCACTGCATGCTTTAACTTCTGTTGCCAGAAGAATAAATATCCATCAATCCTCATAGAGTAGAAGAAAAGGAAGAAAGTGTCAGATGCATATTTTCTTACCTCTTGCCTATGGGCAATTTTGCTGCTCTTCACCAGTACGATCTTAAGACTTCCAAATAGATCATAATATGACAGATCAATCTGTTTTGAATTCAGAAACTCTCAGTTGGCTAAGCATGTTGAAGAATTAGATTCATCCAGATAAATTGAATAATCTCTCTATAAACACTGCATGGTATGGTTGTTATGAGGATGAGACAGAATGGATATGGTGAAGAAAAAAGTAGACCAGGCTTATGGTGGACACATATGAACCTACTTCCATTGAAGTTGAAAAGTAATTCAATATTACTAATCCAAATCAGCATGCCCAAAAATAGCATTGAAAATCATGCAATAGAGTGGTGAGAAATGTTAAGAGATTATAACAGAATTATTCATAGTCCATAAACCAGTTTATTTAAGTTGATGTCCCTGAAAAATTTATTATAATATCTAATGATGGGTATATCTGCTGCAAAAGCCCATTATCACTGTATTTTCAGTTTCTCTTATTTTGAATAAAAGAAATACAAATCTTAAGCAATGGACAGTAACAAAAACATAAAGTGCTCTTTTCTACAACTAGTAATAAAGTATGGACGAAGTAAGCGGAAACTTGTTCTCGTTTGGCAACCAGTAATTAATTCCAGGAAAAGATATTGTTTAAACATTTCTCTCATAGGTTCACAGCCACAGCTCCATATTAGATCTATCATCAGGAAACCGAAGAGGAAACTCTCTGTAGTGTATCTTCAAGTCAGATTTGTCATGTAAACTCCTTCTTAACCATCTTGAAGTCTATCTTACTATCCAAATGTCAAATGAAACTGGTGTTCATTGAATTCCTTGAACTAACATAAAACAAACCTCATCTGCAAAAATTAAGGATGACTGATCAATTTGACATGAATCAAGCAACCACTTGAGTTCTGCATGGGAACCAAGATTTGCCCGCTTAATGTTAATGACTGGCACCGTGCAGAATTGAGCACTTCTCAAAGTTTCATTTAGGTAGAAGGCATACATGATGGTAGAAGCAGCAACTCCAACATCTGTGAATAGTTTACGTAAGTACCAATCGGACTTGAGTTGGGGTGAATGGTGATGATAATGAGAAAAACCTCTAGAAACATTTTCTAGACCATAAAGTATAAACAAAGTTGTAACTCAAGATTATTCACAAATAGCACCAATCCTCATATACTATGCAGTTTAATTCCCTCTTAAAGTGTTCGAGATTCTTAGATAATTATAAATTATCAAAGCATACTTCCTCACCTTTGATTGAAGCTTGATATTGAAATGTAAAACTTGGAAAGGATAATTGAATCAAATCCTACATCTAACGAAAAACCTGGTATCGAACCTCCTTTATGAACATAATGTTACATAGTGCCATTTTTTCTATCAATAAACAATTACCAAGAATTTTGAATACTTTTGTTTTTGTGGGCACAACAAAGTGATATAACCTAATAGTTCAGGGGAAAATGACTATAAATTATAATGACTGGAAAAATTCAATATTTTTCTGCACAAGAAATTAAATTTGTGTATGGACTACTTGTGAAGAAAAATGGAGCCAAGTAGTTCATGGAAAGATAGGGATTATGGGGAAAATTAAAATACTCTACTTGATGGCAATTCATCTAGAAAAGAAATTAAGTTTCTCCTTTCTGATGACATTAATTTTCATCAGTGACTGGGGAAACTGGAGCAAGAAATTCAATGAAGGCTGACCTCAGTTTCTGATGAGTTAAACTTATCTAAGAAATGGAAGATCAGATTACCAGCATTATCTATACCCATAACAGCATGTAAGAATCTCCCAGGGACACCAGCATTCACATCATCTTTTCTTTCTCTCAAATATGCATTTAGCTTGATAAGGCTTTCACATGATTCAACAATTTCCAGTTTTGGTGAAAGCCCATTATAATAAAGGCCAGCAGATACTGGAAATGAGATGCCTGACAGATTTTCTTTTGTTTCGGAGACAACGTATGTCTTCTCAGGATTCCTAGGGCTACAATCATCACCAAGATATTTTGAATATAATTCCTTCACTGCAGACTGAATATCTAGGCTCTCAGAAGAAGAGCGTTTAACAGATCTAGAACTGAATCCCGAGACAGCTAAATTTTCCAGTGGCAAGTCCATGACCTCTTCAGGTATATCTGACAAAGATCTGAAAACATTCCTGCTGATTGATATTCCTTGAGACTCCAAGGGACCCTGGTCATCAGCTTTTGCCAGTGTCGGTCTTACAAGGCCATCAAAGAATGGATTATCTCTAGAACGAATATATGCATGCTGCACATTAGGAAAAGGTCTTTATGAAATTATAGACTGAGACAACAATCAGGTATCTACAAAAGCAAATTTTTGTTCTCACTAAAAACACAGAGCAGAGAATTATTGGTAAAGAAAAAAGAGTTCAAAAAAAATATTTGAGATGAAAAGCTTGATGAAGAATTCAGGTTTGGCGGTATCCATCAAAACCAAGTTCCAAGGCAATAATTGAGGATATTCCATGCGAGTAACTAATGAGGCAATTCTACGACACGCTTGATTATAATCTCATTAACAAATTGAGGACCTTTAACTGAGCAAGACATAATTTTCCGAAGGAAAAATTTAAAAAAAAAAGATAGAAAATAATAATACAGTATGCATATTGATATGCATGCATTAGCTCAATTCATTACACAGATCAAAAGGTTCAAAAAAAAATTCAAAACGAGGAGCTAGATTATCATCTAACCTGTTGATTCTGTGCAAATGCATCGAAATTGCTCATGTTGGAGATGAAAACTGAGAGAAGAAAACAATGAAATTAGTGGGAGTTTTGAAGCCTCGAGGAGGACGGCAGAGTATCTCGAGAAAGGAAGGGAAAGAAGAAGACAAATCGGGAATTGTTGGAGGCTCCGAAGAGCTGAAACTCATTATCAATTCGTCACTTGTTCTTGTCCGATTGAGTTCTATCGAAATGCAACCGCATATACGTACAAGTGCAATGGAAATGGAGTATGGAGCGAACGGCACAACCATCTTGCTTCCACTGTGCTCTCAGTGTTCTCATGCATGAACATGAACCTCTGTCCTTTATGCTCCCATTTCCTTTACCAAAAAAATAATTATTTTGGGGTGGGGGGGGGGGGGAGTTAAATAAATGCATCAAGGAAGTAGAACTTTGATTCATAAGAGAATGTCAGGAGTTTTTTTTTTGCCAACGATTCTTAAGAATATTGTTCAATGATTATTTATGAAATTTTTTATACTCATATTAAAAAGAATAATTATAATTACAATGAGAAGTGACGACAATTTTTTTATTAAATGAGATTATTATTTATAAAAAAATTACATTTGATTATTAGTTTTAACCATTCTTTATATATTTTGTCCTAATGATTAGTAATTTATTGCTTATAAAAGGAATAAGGAATAGTAAGTTTTAGTTAACATAATATGGATATGGAAGTGCCAAGTATATAGTGCTTATTTGCAATTATGTTGTGCTGTTATTTTTTAGGAAAAAGACAATAAAATATCCTCAAAAATGTAAAGGATAAATTAGAGTGAGTGAATTTTAAAATCTCAAATCAAACCTTTTTGTAGTATTTTGAAATTTAAAAAGTTATGAAATGACAATAGTGTCCTTGTATTCTTATTGACTACTTTTATATAGTAATTAATTATTTTAGTTTCATTATTGACTACTTTTGTTTTCAAAGTTTTAATGACTACTTCTATATGGCTATTAACTACATAAAAATAGTAAATAACTTAAAAAAAAAAAAAAAGTCACTAGATACCCAACAATACTTAATGCATTTTTTAAAACTTTTGGGGAAAAAAAAAGTAGTCAACAACAAAACAATAATAATCAATAGCTAAACAAAAGTAATCACTAAATGTTCAAAAATGAAAGTAGCAACATTAAAGTAGTGATAGAAGTTTTAAAAACAAAAATAGTCAATAGCTAAAAAAATAGTTAGTGCGTAAGAAAGAGTAGTCATTAGAACTCCGATAACCAATCGCTAGAGTTCGATAACATGTTGTCAAAGCTCCGTCAGCCCAAAACTGGGTGCTGAGGAGGAAATCTTAAAAAAAAAAAAAAATAGTGAAGGGTATTAGTGTCATTTCATAAAATTTTAAAATTGTACAAAAAAATTTATTTAAGATTTTAAAATTCAACCACGCCTATTTATCTTTTAACAATTTTCAAATCATTTTATCGTCTTTTTTTCTATTTTTTTTAAGACAAAATTTAGGTTAATTTGCTGACATTCATTAGCTTAAGTCCATAGGTAAATTTACAAATACATATACTATCTTAACAACTAACAGTAATGAAATAACAATTGTTAATATTTCATATGTAAATCTATAAATGCACATACACATTCTAACAACTAATAGTAAAGTAATGTTGGCAAACAAAAAAAAAACAATAGCAAAATATCGAGTATGACAAGAGAATTTGACCCATTGAATATAGACAACTTCACTCAAATTTTGTCCCCTTTTTATTAATGGGTTGCAATTTTGACTAATAGAGCACATCACCATTTTCCTCAAAAGGTTAGTTATTGGGGAATGGGGGTGGCTATGATCATTCTTGTGCCATGAGGTAGTCTCTTGTTTGATGTATTTTCTTGAATTTTATTGTTAACGTGGGGTATTGGACTGAAAATTCAAAGGGTGTTTTTCTTTTTGATCACCCCTTATTATCTTTAATATAGATTGTTGTACTCGTATTAGTTCTTAGAATATTACCTCCAATCCTAATTATAAGATTTTGTTTATAGTTTTTTCAAAGTTTGATGCTTTTCATAACAAAAGTCAAATTGTGACAAACACCGTTAAGCCCAGAGATGGCACTCCCTCTTTTTCTGTGAGTATTATATGCTATGGCAAAAATGATCCGGTCCTCAACATTTTGCTTCCCCAAATTTTCTTTTGTTGTTAGACTTTGGCTCAATGTCTTGGATCCCTATCTCTGCAAGATTTTAATTTAGTTTCTCAATTTTAAAAAGTATATTTTCATACCTTTAATTTTAAAATCGCTAATCTCAAATAATGATCTTGTAACAACCATTATTGAAAATTAAACTTCATACATTAGCATTTAAAAATGTTTTATTAACGTTTCAAAATATCAATATTAATGATTTTATAGTTAAAAAACTCAATATACTTTTTAAAGTCACGAAACTAAATTTAAATACGAGTATACTTTAACCTCAATTTATTATTAAACTTCAAGACATTCATTATGTAAACCTTGGTCTTAATCCTTTACATTAATCACTTGAGTCAATCCTATGTTTATCCTCTTAAACCTGGTTTATCTACAAGGGCGTTGCAGCATGCACAAAAGGCTCAATGGATTTTGTACCAAGGTATCATGCATGAGCCAAGGACGGCAAGGCAAATGAAGACGCAAAGATAACCGATTCACCCATATAAAAAGAATCAATTATGATTTCTCTAGTTTGGTATAAAGGAACATGTAAACCAAAGGATGATTTTAAAACAAGATCATTTTAAACATTTTCCAAAAAAATTAAAACATGGAATAACACCAATCAAATCCAATGAAGCGGCTCAACCACAACCTCTTTATTCCAAAGCCATTAGTGAAGACTCAATTTTTTTTTTTAAAATAATCATATGATATTCAGAATTATCCCTTCACTCAAATTCAAACATTATGATTCAAATGAAAGTAATTCTCCAACATTTTTTTTTTTTTGGTTATTTTGTCCATGCACATGAAATTTGACATGGAGGCCTGAATACTAACAAGGACCAGGACAGTTTAAAAGAAATCTAACTAAAATAAAAATAAAATTACTAATACATAAAATCCTCTAACTAGATATCCCGCCAAAAAGATGCCAAAACAAAACAAAACTGCATGAGACTCTCTCTTTCTACACCAACCTTTTCTTGATAGCACTGTTACACTATGAAATCAATCTGTGACTGCTAAACATCTAAATGCTCACGTTTCATAACTAATCTGTGACTGCTGCGTTTTGCTGTCCCTTCCGTGTCCTCTTTCTCTTCCTGCTCCTTTTCTTGTCTCCTTCTGTCTTTTCCTGCACCAGAAAATCCCTTGAAGAAACGCTCAAAACACACACACACACATCAACTCTATCTTCCAATTTGCTCTTGACAAATAGAACTATAGAATCATATATAAAAATATATATATATATATATATAGATAACAAACTACACAATTTGATCTATGAATAGTTATGGCGGCTCATTGTGAAAATTCTACGCAAGACATGAAGTCAACACTGTTATGCATTCTTTATATATTATAAAGACTTGAGAAATTGTATGATTCATGAGTCATGAACAAAGCCAAATTTGTGCAACAGACAGAACCCACAATATTTTGTATATTTATTAATAATTTCCACATGCCGCTGCACAAATTTCGGGACTAAATCCTCATCAGCGAGGAAAAAATTTCTCAGCTTCACTTGAAATTTTTGCACAAAACCATACCCTGTTCTTGTGTATTATATACCAAACATGATTCTTAAGCCCCATCCATTTGAGGAACCCCCACCCCACCAAAAAAAAAACAGAGAGAGAGAGAGAACACTTGACATGAGTGAACAAATAAACAAAAAATTTGTTATGAACGTTTATAAATCACTAGCGATTAATAATGTTAACAAGGATTCAAGATCAGGAAAGTTAAAAAAAAAAAAAAAAAAAGGAATTATAGGAATTCCGGAAAGATCACCTTCAATGAACCAGCCTTGTGGTTTTCATTACCATTCTTTTTCTTCTTGCAAGATAATGGGTTTGGACCCTGCAAAATTGAAAAGTAATATAAAAAACACAGTGCTGGCTGAAATTGCTATCAAATAATTAAATTCACTATAATTTTAATGAACTTCAACTTTAAAAAACAAAGTTGAACAAGCAAATAAATACAGCATTATAGTGAATTAACCTTTGCTTTCTTTCTCTTGAACTGAGGTCTATCCTTAACACCCATTTGGTTCCTCGCACTACTGCGATTCTTTTTCACTGGCTTTACATCTTTAGTTTGATCCCCTAAATCCTTCTCTTCATCTGCAGAGTTTGCAGCTTCTTCATCATTTGATGTACTTTGTAATCTATTTGTGAGCATTTTATACTCTCTGTCAGTTATATGTGATCTTGCTTCTTCTGAAGTTTTAACAAATTCTCTCTGGAATGCAGATACAGGCTCGAGGAAAAGAGCATTTCTGAGACCATATATAAGAGGCACACCAGGTACCTACAAGACAAGCAAGTAAACAAGAACTACTGTCAATTTAAGGGTAAAATTCTTAAACTATTGCGGGACCATTAACATATAACATGCTACAAGACAATTTTAGAAATTTCTAATAGCAAAAAGTTTGACAAATTTACTTTTTTGGAAATTAAAATTACAAACTTCATCACAAATTGTCATCAAGGAATCAAGTAGCCAAGTGATAGCAAGATCGATTTCATAAGGTACAAAAGGCAACCTAGCTGAAACACAGTAATTGAAACAAATTTACAACATAGAAAATAAATTAGAATGACCAAACATTATAGAATTTAATAACCCCTCTTCCAGGGGATAACAATTAGAAATGATCTAAAACTACTAATACTAAATTATGTGATAGACAAGTATAAATATGCACATATTAATGAACAAAATCCCAGTCAATGAGAGTTAGATCTAGGCATCATGATAGAACCATCTTAGATAGCCAGACCTACAAGAAGAAACGTAGGAAGATGCAAGAAAGGCCAGACCTATAAGAAGAAACGTATAAAAAGAAAGGTAGGAAGATGCAAGAAAAGCGAAAAACACTTTCTAGGGGTCAGGGAGTTGACTTTAAGACGTCCCCCATTTAGAGAAAGAAGCTGAAAGGTAGAGTAGCTCTAGGGGCGCTGTTAAAAAACGTCTTGGGGACTGTGTTGGTTACTTTTTGGCTTATATTAGCCCTTAGTTTCTCTGAATGGGGAGGACTTGCTTTGTATTCAGAATGAATTATGGAGAGGACTGGCCACTTGAAAGCCAGGCTAAGGGTGGAGGAAGAGTCCTTCTTCATCAGTTTTATAAGTTAGTGAGTTGAGTGTTCTGTGGTGTTTCCTGTATGTGAGCTGAACAAGAGATATCTTGTATTGTAACAAGTGTTTTGCGGAATCAATATCAGTTCCAACTCTATTTTCCTACTGTTCTACCTTGGTTCCTATCACATCATCAACATGCATCCACCTACATCCCCCATTTAAAACAATGTTAATACAATAATCATGAGCTATCTCAAAATTCTTCAACTTTAGAGACCTAATGCTGCCATTCATCTAATCAGAATAACCAACACCAACATTAAAATGAGATGCAGATCCAGAACCCTACCCCATCCAAGTTTGGAATTAACTGCTTTAGTTCCGTTCTGGCAGAACCAGTAAACAGTATGCACATTGCACAAGAAGATGCAATTTGTCTTCAAAGTATGTCTAGATGAATCAAATCCTAAACAATCAAAAAAAGAAAAAGAAAAAAGAAAAAAGAAAAATCTTCACAAAGAATACAATAACAGGACAAAAGTATTCCCACAAAGAGAAGAATGGATGTCTCAATTTTTAAGCATCTACTTAACAATTGTGCCAATAATGTTTGCCAAGATTTCATTCAGTCATAGAATAAATAGAAACTAACTTGCCAACTTAAAGTAATTGAAAAGTGGAAAACCTGTTGCAGCTTTCTCCGCAGCTCAGTATCTTGACTACCAACAAAGAAGTGCTGCGAATTATTTTCTCCAACAACGTCCATGATGCATTTAGCAGCATGCTCGCATTTTTCATGCTCACATCTATATAATAATGTTTAAACTCAAGTGAGAATAGATATAGCAAAACTAGTATCCAGATATCTCAAAATTTGTTAGCATGAACATCAGTCAAAATTGATCATTATTAGATCATGGGAATCTTGAGTTAGAACAAAAAATGGCAGGTCCATTTCTATGTCAAAATAAAGGGTACCTCTCTTCCAAACTCTTACATCAAATAAATTGGAAATGAATATTTTTTAGAGACACGTTAGGTTGGCACTCCCTCTGCATGATATTGGGTATTCAGAAAAATAAACACGTCAAAATGTATTAGTGATTTTGAGACATGCATGTAGAAATTCAGTTTTTTCATAAAAATTAAGTTTATCATCATGAATAGTTGAACACCAAGAACTAAAACCTGTACATGAAAGAGCATTAAGCCAAGTGTATGGGTTAGTAGTTCAAACTGTTTTGATATCCAATGAGAAATCTGATATACGACATCTGTTGCCGAGATGAACAATAATACCTTTTTTTTTTTTTTTGGCATGGGTGCCGGGTTTAAATAGAGTTACTTAACTTTGTTGTGTAACTCAATTATTGTCTCAAAAAAGATAGGGGATGGAGAACCTGGCAATTTTAAGCTGACGAGCTGCCTCAAGGGACTCAGCAAATGAGCGACCAAGTCGTTTCAACTCCTCTAGAACACATCTGCATCAAAAACTCACAAGAAATGAGAATCAAAAGTAAGAAGAAAAAGGGAAACTAAACCAAACAAAAGGAGATGACATATTTGCACACAACTGAGATGGGTTAGCAATAGAACAGAGGTTAAAAACTAATTATTTTTTAAAATATAATAATCAGAAATACAGACAGACCTGGTTGTGAAGAGCTTGACATCAGAGTTTAGAATATTAGCAAGAGAATTGTCAGCAGGAGTTATCTTATTCTGAATAAGGTGATGTACGAAATTTCCATCACACAAAACCTTGAAAGGCTTCCGAAAACCGCAGCAAGAACTGTAAAATGTGAGACTCTTCCTATGCCTCTTCAGCTTGTTCACCTTCATCTGCAAAAAGCGACCAAAATGCCAGGATCAACACATAAAAGGAATGCCCGAAAAATTGTACAAGGAACAATTTGAAGGGACAAACTGGCAACCGACAGACCACTCACATACACAGAGAGTTCAATCTAGTGGGTCAAAATTCCGACAAACGCAACAACTAATGGGACATAATATTAAAGGTAAATTCAAAACCTTTCCACTACAATCTTCTTCTTTTTTTTTTTAAAACAAAAATTCATTAAGGAATTAACAGCCAGGCAATTGCAAAAGAACATAATATTTTAACCTTCACAGAACAGGATAAAAAATACCGTGGGTTACAGAGCGAAGCAGAGAACCCTCAGAGAATAACGAGTTTTTTGCCTTCCGTTCCTCTTTGCTCTGGGGTTATCTCGCTCTATTCCTTCTTCTTCTATCTCTAAAGCTCTCTCTCAATCACCCCCCTATGTAACACCCTCCTATAGTCGAGTACAGCCAAGAATCACGCCCAAAATTATCGGTGTATTGCTGCGTTTCTTACTCACTTCCCTTCTGCTTCTTCTACTTCTGCGAATGAAGGGACGCAAGGACATACGAGACGTGGACAAAACAGGGACGAGGGTGGGCAACAGCCACTTCAACGGCATTAAAGACTAAAGGTGGCTAAGGCGGCTAGAGACAATCGCCGGCTGAGGGCTGAAGGAAGAAGTGAGGAGGCCCGCGACGGCTGTGGATCAGCAAGGGTATTGTTTGCAGGCAAAAGCAAAAAGGGCCCGGTTTGGTAAAGGAAACAGGTTTTTAAAATTTAAAGGGTGTTTGGCAACCTTAAAGACCATGGTTTCAGAAACACTTTTCTGTAAAACGAGATAAATTTCTCTACATATTTACTTCGTAAATCATAAAAGCACTTCTAAAACCATGGTTTGGTTTCTATCCAAACACCCCTTTAAAATCATTAGAAAAGTTTGGTTTGTTTATCACGACTCGTTTGATTTTTATTTTGATCTTAAATATAAGATTTTAATTCACTTTGTCTCTCATATTTATTTATTTTTTCTCAAGATAGTCCTTATAATAGTGATATTTTCAACCAATACATTTGATTAATTAGTAAAGATATTTTAGGAAAGACAACATATATTTATTAGAAATAACTAACTTAACTAATTTTCCTAATCCACTCAAATTAGTCAACTAACTTTTATATTAAAAACTGGAGGTAGTACTACACAGACTAGACTAGGTTCAGGAATATGGCCTATTTCCACCCCCACTATTGCTTTACATCCCTTTGTGTGTCTATTGATGTTCACATTTGGTGCTCAGCAGCTGAGTGCTCATTAGCTCAATGGCATCGTTTAGATAAATGAATACAATGTTGTCACGTGCGCGGATATGGACTTGTCATTTTCACTCCTCTTTCTTCATCTCTCCCTCTCTCTTTCTCTCAATCTCTCCCTCTCAAACTAGTGATTATGAACATAACCCCAAGCATCAATTCAATTTTATGCTTCAGGTGAAATTATTGTTTTCTTCCTCTCTTTTCCTCTCCGCGTTATTCATTTCTGCCTCCCCCACTTCTCTCGATTCTCTTATTCTAGCTAAACTTCTTCGATTTATTTTCATTTATTCTGCTTTTTTTTTAATGTATGGGACTATGGTTTTTAGATGGTGTGGATGATGTGATTAGCTGAAAACCATATAACGCGAAGCTGCCATGGGACTCAAAATCCATAGAGTGGTTCTCCTAGCCGCCTGTGCTGGGGTTTCTTCCGGAGCTTGTCTCCGCCCTTCCCCTAGGATTAGCCCGGGTTTTTTTTTCCCCTTTCTCCTCTTGGGTGTCTTCTCTGTTGCATCTGTTGGAGAAGAGCAAAATGGCGCTTAGGATGTGGCTCGGTCCGAGTGATTGGTGGTTTGGTGATTGGGAACGGGTAAAGGTAAGGAGGATGGCAGAGATGCTAATCGAGAATGCTGATGAGATTAGCGTGCTCCTTATACAGCTGAAGGAACCAAAGATTTGGGGCTTTCTTCTGAAGATTTCGCTGGCTGGAAAGGGAGCTACTGTGAAAATGATGCTAGGGCTCTCACTACAAATCACCGCAAGTCATAGCTTAGGAGGTCCTCTGGAAGCTGCTAGAAAAAATGGTGGTGGCTGGGTTGCAGCCACCGAGGAAACATGTGTTCGTTGACTTGGAGGTGTCGGAGTTTGGGGGCTCTCTAGCGGTGTTTTCTAGTGTTTTGTGTAACGTACAAAAAATAATAATAATAATAAAAGAAAATATAATATTTTATTAAAATAATATTTTATTAGTAAACCAAAAAAAAACCAACCCCCTTTTTTCCACGGAGAGTGGAAAATGGGAGGGTTAATTAATGCAAAGGAAAAGAAGGGGTAAGGGATGACTGAAGAGAAATAGGATAAGGCGTAGGAAGTGGAAAGTTGGGGGCAATTAACTAAGATAAGAATATTGGAGGGTGTATTAAATGAAAGGAGAATTTGGAGGAGGAGTAGTAAATGATGGAAGAAAAAGAAGGAGGGAAGGTACGGATGGAAGTGGAAAATGGGAGATGGGCGGTAGAAAATCAGACGTGGGGGTATTATATATATCATCATTCAGGTTATTTCTTTCAAGTCGGAGCAAGAGAGAGTGGGAGAGAGAGAGAACGAGAGAAGAGAAAGAGAGAGCGAGAGGAAGAAAGGAAAATCAAGAGAGTGGAAATACATGATGTTTGGAAGATAAGGAAAGATGTGATGATCATTTAGGTACACAAAACTACTTCTTCTTGTCAAATTTTCTTTATGAATATTTCCTATATATTTATAGCTTTATATTATTAAATATTTATGTGCAATTTTGTAGACTCTTGAGAATTTTGGAGTAATCTTTGTGTGAATATTTGTAAGCTAAAGAGTACCAGATAACTCTGAAAATTCTTTCTTGTACATGTGAATTGTGTATGATTATATTATGGATTTACTAATTATTATATTACTGAAATATAATATTATGATTTTTTGTAAAATAAATGTTTTGGTATGTTACCTGATTTTATTAAGATTTGTTACTAGTAATTATGATCAATATTTAAATATATTAATAGCTATGAAATTATCATGAGTTACTGTTAAATGGTATATGAATTTTATTGCTATCTTATTTTTAATAATATATTTGAGAATCTATTTATGATGTACCATTATTTGCATATGACATGCATTGTTGGGATAAGGATAGAAGGAGATTGCATGGATATAAATTACTATGTGGTATGTCATCACTCGGTGCACAGTGGATGGCACTTGTCAGGGCCCCTTCTTCCATGTTTTCCTTTGGCCGGGAATTCATTGGAACTGTGGGACATGTGACACCTCCCTATTCACAAAGGAGGGGAGCCATAGTCCGAGCTTGAGCTTTATATCTTTGGCCGGATATATCTCTAGTATCGGTGAGCTTGGAATAATTCAGTAAAATGGATTAGTTCCTATCGGACTATGTGTTAGCCTATGGCTCTAGTCAGCGATATAAGGGTGGACGGTGATATAAGGGAGGCAGCATATTGTATTATTTTTGGATATATTGAAAAAAATGAAATTGAATTGAATGTATCAAATCCGTGATTTTTACTATATTTATATGCACACATATAAACAGACTTTTGGTTTATCATATATGGTTTGCTTGTATAGGTTAGAATTTCAGTAGTTACTGAGACGTTTGATCTCACCCCCTATATTAACAATTTTCTGACGAAGGATCTAGTAGGAATCAAGGGAAGGCACCAATAGAGTGAGCCGTGAAGGCTTTTGTGCTCCTCAAGCACATGCTATGTTATATTTACATTTGCCATGACTATAAGGCTTTAACAGCTTTTTGTTGTTATCTCAGAAATATTTTGAAATTATGACTTATTCAAAGTGTTAGAAATACATATGGACTTTTAAATGAAATATTTATCGCATATATGGATATGATTATGTGAGGTGTTACATTTTGTTCACCCCTCCTTTGTTTTAGGCTTTGTCTTTGTAGCTTGTTATGTTTTAGCAATAATCTTATCCCTTGGATTCATTTTGTCGCTAGTGACGACTGGTTTATGTCTGTGATGATTTGCTTTTCACCGGAAGTGATTAACTTTCCTTTGTTTTCTTCTCCCCCTGCGATAGCAGGGGTGTTTGGAGTTGCCTGTGTTGCAGTTTTGGCACCAAAGATTGTGGGCTTCTTTGAAGCTAGTTCTTGGACTATCACTCTCTATCGCCACTTCTCCAATCAAAGCAGATAGAAATTGGTCATTGCTCTTTTTAATCCTTGGGTCTTAGGATCTGTTCTTGCATCCCTCTTCTTTGGTTTGTGTGTTTGTGTGTCCTAGCATAACTGTTGTTGTTTAGGCTTCCTGTTGTTTGCTGTTGCTTCTTTAGTGTTTGTAGCTTCTTTCTCTATAATGAAAACTCTTTTTCAAGTAAAAAAAAAAAAACAAGAAGAAGCTGCCATGGGATACAAGGAGACTATAATGACACTGTAGCCAAAATGTCTATGCTTCTTTGTAGTTTGCTTGCCAAGTGTTTGATGAAATGCTTGTAACAGTCTCTTTTTTCTATTTATGCGATTGGCTTAGTTAGAATAAATGTTAGAATTGTGGTCTAAGTTGTTTTTATCTTAATTGGAATTGAAACATTGATGGTAGGTACGTTTGTAACTTATCATTGTTGCAAGCATCATGCCTTGAGTTATAGATCTCTTTGATTGGAGCCTTAGAAGGGAATGGATTGTGTGATCATGAAAAAGCCTTAAACTACTACACTTTTTGGTTCTATTATTGCAAATCCAGTCTATGTTCTTTTATGGCAAGACCACTGTAAACGCCACATTTTGTCCGAGCACACAAAAAAAAAATCTAGTAAATAAGAAATCAATAAAAATAGAAAAATCATCCTTGATTCTTTCTTGGATACCAAGTTTAAAATCTCTCCAAAAAAAAAAAAGGAAAATCATGCAAGAAAATCTTCCCCACCATAATTGATAATAAAAAGAGAATATGTGGTTAATGTTTGACTGACTTCTAAGTTAGGAAATATGAGTGGATACATTAAAAAGAAAAATCAAAAAATTAAAATCAAAATATATCATTTAAGATGACTAGTTCCTCAATTTGGAAATATCCTTTTGAATAATAATTGAGAGAAAATAAAAAACAAAAATTAAAAGAAATTTAAAAAACCCTAGCTGGAGAAATTTTGTCAAACTCTAGTTGACTATTAAAACAATATGGCCTTTTATGGTGCAACTTAATATAGTTTTCCTTTTGAATCTTAACATAGTTTTGAATCTTAACATAGCTTTCAATGAAAAAGCAACTTTTGTCTAGATACATATTTATAGTATGATGAATAATGCCCTCTACTCATAATTAACTGGTGCAATTTCAGGATTATTAACAACAGTCCCAAACGAAGTTCTATTTTAGGGTTAATTGAGGAGAACACGACTTATACTAGAGGATCTAACTTATACATCTCCTCTTAAAGAGCAATAACAGTTGACACCTTTTTTAAAGTCCTATAACATCAGGCACCTTCAAAGCCTAGTAACAAATAGCGCCTCTTTTTAAAGCCCTATAGCTGCTAGCACTCTCAAAGCCCAGCAGCACCTGGCATCTCTCTAAAGCCCTGTAGCAGTAGGTACTCTCAAAGCCTAGTAGTGGTTGGTACCTCTTCAAAGCCCTATAGCAACATACACTCTCAAAGTCCTATAACGGCATGCACCTCTTCAAAGCTTAGTAGTAGTTGGCACCTCTTAAAGCCCAGCCACGGCTGGCACCACTCCAAAGCCTAGTAGCGGCAGGTACTCTCAAAGCCCACTAGCGGCAAGTACTCTCAAAGCTCAATAGTGTCACATCCACTAATTTTAACCTAGAAATGTGAATAATAAATTAGACAAAAGGTCAAGTAGTGAAGTAGACTCAGAGCCAGAGCAACTTTTGAGTTGAGATTTGACTCTTGTCTGGACATATTTTTGAAATTATCAGTCTAGGAAGGGCAAAATGAGAAAATTGGAGAAAAATTGTAAAAAATTTCCAAAAAATAGTAAAAAGACAAATTAGGAGGTTTGGAACTCTATTTAAGGCCCTGAAAGTGGAAGTAGCATGAAAATAAATTATTACAGAATTTTTTGTAAACAGAGGTTTTTCCAAAAAACAATTAAAAATTAGTCAAAAATAATTATTTTAAATATGTAGAGGTCTCAATAATTTTGAAAAAAATATAGGAAAATTATTCAAGGATTTATTTCAGTTTATAAAATTATTTTCAGGCCTTGAAAGTAGAAGGATTAATTTTAGAATATTTATTACTGAAATCTATTTGGTAAAGCCTGATTTCAGAGAAAATTCAATACAGATAGTTAGAGGTTGAAATAAATTCTAAAAAAATTCAGGGGATCTTTCTATATTAAAATATGATTTTGTATGGGTAGAAATAAATTTTTACAAGTCCAAAAATATTATTAAAAATTAGATAAAAATTTTAGCCTATACGACAAAATCAGCTAAAAAAATGTTTGGAAATGAAAGGTAATACTGCTTCCTTCTTTTTCTAGCCCATTGGGTACTATTTTGGGCCAAAAATAAATAGTAAATTTGTGGCTCAAGTGATCCACATGATTATGAAATAAAATAATGCAATTAGCATATGATTTTATCTAAATCATAATTGCACATGGGACACTTGGCTTCATCAAGTTTTCAGTAGCTTAGGAAGGGGGACACATGGCCTTAACACCCCAGATTTTTAAGGGACACTTGGAGGCAAGGGAGGCTGAAATTCGCTCTATAACTACCCCCTTATACCTTCAAATTTTGGTTATTTTGGCACTTAAAGGGAGGAGGTTTTGCTGCAAAAAAACTAAGTTTTGAGAGCCAAGAACACACAAGTTTTAGCCAAGATTTATCAAGCAAGAATCAAGGATCAATCAAGGTATGTTAAAGCTTTAATTTGACTATGTTTCTAGTTTGTTTGAAATGGAATTTGGTGACAAAATTCCAAGGTATCATACTGTCCAATTTTTGAAATATCGAATAGTTATTAGGGAAGGATAGAAACCATGATTTAGAGCTTGGATTAGCTTGCTTGGTTGGTGTTTGGATTGATTTTTAGAAGAAACTCCAAGTTCCCTAATTCTTGTGATAATTCAGCCAAGCTTGGTTCAAGAGGTTAGAAATTGTTTCAGTTTAATTTGATGATTTCAATGAGTTTAGAATGTGTTTTTGTGTGGGAATATGTCAAGAGAAAGTGTTTGAAAGAATTAGAATAAAAAATGAAAATTCTAACCTTAATAAGCATTCGATTTGGCCAAGCTTAATACAATAAGGTGATGGAGTTTGATTTTGATGAAACCAAGTTGATATTTGGATTCTGCATGAAAATTTATGTAGAAATAACCTTTGAGACTTGTCAAAACGAAGATAAAAATTAAAATCAAAAAGTCAAAAAAAAGAGGGTTATAGAGTTATCTTAACACCTAATACTCCTCTAATCCTAAATATAAGACCTCTTTCGTAGTGTAAATTACAATACAAAAAGGCTCTTATATTTAGAACCAGAGGAGTAGTATTTTATGTGTTATGATTGATAATATGGCGTGTGTTTATTATGCATGAATTGATAGGTATGGAGTAAGAGAACAAGAAGGAACCTAAAGAGACGAAAAAAGCTTTGGATTAAAAGGAGGTAGCATGGAATTTACAATTTTCATGTTTACTTGCTTGGTTGTTACATAATATGATTCCTCGAATATATGCCTTGTTGTATTTGAAATTATTTGATGATGATGACATGTTGGTTGGTTGCATTGTATGCCTTGGCAATATGTATTAACATGTTGATTTTGAATGGATTGGAATGATACTTACATGGCATAAAAGTAAATAAATGTTTATGAACTAGTTTGTAATATGCTTTGTTTGTTTGACATTATTATTGTAATTCCTTTGCTACTAATATTTCTATAAAATCTCATTTCTCTATATGTTTAAACAATACCAATAGGACCCTCAAGTGATAAAAATTAGTGAAGTTTGTAGAGGAAGTCACTGAAGATACTTCTTCATGGTTGGTGGCAATGTTGAGTGCCATTAACAAGAGGTTTGATCACTTAGAAGCTCAAGTTAGACACTCTAACAATAGATCTATGGGAGTGAATGCTATATATAACCCATGTGATTGTTGTGGAGATAGACATGCTACTAGACAGCCCCTCATCTCTCAATAAGGAGAGATGGTGAATTATGCTGGAAATTACTATGGCAACAACCACAACAATGCAGATTCAAACACATACAATTCAGGGTAGTGCAATAATTCAAATCTCTCTTAGAAGCATGAGGCAACCATAAATCAGGCCTCAATTTCTAGTGCAAAGCAAGTGATTCCTCCTGGTTTTCATCACTTAGAAAAGGAGTATATTCCAACTCAAAAGTCTAAACCTGATCTAGAGGCAATGATGTCTCAGCTCATAAGTCTGCAATTAAAGAGTACTCAAGATCAAGCTAACACTAATACCATACTAGATTCATCTATTAAAAATCTTGAAGTTCAAGTAGGACAAATTACAACTACAGTCAATGCATTGCAATAAAGGGATTTGCCAAGTAACACAATTCCCAATCCTTGTAGAAAAGAAAACAAAGAGTGTAAGGCTATTACCCTTTGAAGTGGTAAAGAGTTGCCTGAGATTCCATAACCAGCTAAGAAGTCTTTAGATTCTAGTATTCAAGTAACTCTAGAGGTTATCATAGAAGATGATGAAGTGGCTATACAGATAGCTAATGGAAAAGTTAATGAGGAAGCAGTTGAATATGAAGCTTCAAAAAAGAACAAAGATAAGGAAAAGTTAATAACTACTGGGCATCATACTTGGGTGGCCCCTTTACCTTTTCCTCAAAGGTTTCAAAAGAAGGCTATAAAACAAAATGTTCTTGGGAATGTTCAAGCAATTGCATGTCAATATCCCTTTCATTGAGGCTTTAGAGCATATTCCTCAATATGCTAAGTTTTTAAAAAAGATGTTAAGCAAGAAAAGGAGACTTGGGGACTATGAAACTGTGGCCTTGACTAAAGAGTCCATGGCTATTCCGATAAACAAGCAACCTCCTAAGCAAAGAGACCCAGGCAGCTTTTCAATACCTTATATAATTGGAGAAAAGTTTTATGGTGAAGTGTTATATGACTTAAGATCAAGTGTTAACTTGATGCCACTTTTTATGTTTTGAAAATTGCATCTAGGTGAAGCTCAACCTACTTCTAGAACATTGCAGCTAGCTGATGAAAGTTTGACTTATCCAAGGGGTATCATTAAAGATGTTTTAGTTATAGTTGATAAGTTCATTCTGCCTACAGATTTCATTATCTTAGATTGTAATGTAGATAGAGATTTACCACTCATTATTAGAAGACCTTTCCTTGCTACATCACAAACTCTGATCGACATTGAAAAAGGAGAAATTAAGCTGAGAGTGAATGATAAAGAGGTTGTTTTCAACATGAATAAAGCATTAAAGTATCCTAGGGACACTAAAAATTGTTGAAGGGTTGACATACTTAATGAGGTTATTCAAGAGACTTTGGACTCTTATGCAATGAAAGAACTGTTAGAAGTTGTGCTACTTAGGGTTGACAAAGTTGATGATGAGAATAGAGCTGAATGCAAGAAATTACTTAAAATGTTGAGTGATTTGATGGTATGTTTGATTTCTCCCTTTCCATGGCATATGAGCATGAAGGTATGCATGATATTTAGTTAGTGACTTATGGCATTCTTGCCTTGCATGTTTAGCATAATTATGGTTGTTCTTGCTACTAGGATGTCTTTGAAATCTCACTCCATTTTATGTTTAAATAATCAACAATCTAGGAGTTGGAACATTCAAGGAGAAGGGCAAAGAGATCATGTTGGGATGAAGAAGTTTATACTTGTAAGGCTTATGATTTTATGTGATCTTTTGTTTAGGCAAACTTGTAATAAGTATGTATGAAGTTTGGATACTTGTATTAATGACCTTGATGGCTGTAATGGACTGGAAATATTATCCTTGAACATGTGATATGTGAATGGAATAATTATATAATGCCAAGGGAAAAGAATAATAAAGATAAGGTATGAAAATGGTATGAAATAGCCTTTTTAATGGCCAAATTTTATGCCAACATGATTCTGGTCAAATAACTTAGTTTTGAGCTAAAACTTAATAGATTTATAGATCATATTTTTATCTTTAAAATAAGGGGTAACTCATCAAAATTGGAGTTTTGTACAAAAAGTTATGCCTATCCAAAGTTAGGCATAAATGATAAAAAATTAGAAATTTACCAAATGAACAGTGCTTCTATGAATGAATTTTGGGATTCATTAGCAGGAGCTTGATACTAGAGAGCATTTTTTTTCCTCTAAAGATCATATTCTGAGCTTTAAGTAGAACTTGAAACCACCTTATTCTAATTTTTCTAGAATTAGTTATGAATTTTCAAAGTTTGGCCTTAATTAAGGGTTGCATGAATAGTAACCCGAATTTAAATAATTTTTAATTTTGAATTTTTCTAACTTGAGGCCATAAGAAGGGGTTCCAATTAGTTCTATTTGAAAGGTTATATGGTCTAAAAAGAAGGCGTTACAAAGATACTCCTTTAACTTTAATGAAGAGTATCTAAAGGCTTTTGAAGAGCTCAAAAGAAGACTAGTTTTAGCTCCTATTATTATAGCTCTTGATTGGTCACTGCTGTTTGAGGTTATGTGTGATGCAAGTGACTATGCTATTGGAGCTGTTCTAGGACAAAGGTAGGACAAGATCTTCTATCCTATCTACTATGCAAGCAAGACTCTAGTTGCAGCACAGGTAAATTACTCAACTACTGAAAAGGAAATACTTGCTATAGTTTTTGCTTTAGAAAAGTTTAGAGTTTATCTAATGGATACTAAAGTTATTGTTCACATTAATCATGCTGCAATTAAATACTTGTTGGGAAAGAGAGCATCAAAGCGTAGATTAATTAGGTGGGTTTTATTGTTGCAAGAGTTTGATGTGCATATAGTTGATTGGAAAGGAACTGAAAATCAAGTTGATGAACATTTGTCCAGACTTGTAAATGCTTCTGATTATGTTCATAACTTAGTTAATGAAAGTTTTCATGATGAGAAATTGTTTATTGTGAGTAGTTAGGGTTTGCCATGGTATGCTGATAGTGTGAACTATCTTGTATGTGGAGTGTTACCACCTGATTTGAATTTTTATCAAAGAAAGAAGTTTTTACATGATGCTGCTTACTACATTTGGGAAGAACCATTTCTTTTTAAAAGATGTGATGATTTGATCATTAGATAATGTGTACCTGAAGTGAAGTAAGAGGTAATTCTGAATGTATGCCATGCATCTGCATATGGGGGACATTTTGGGGGGCAAAGAATTTTAACAAAGTGCTTGAGTCTGGTTTTTGTTGGCCTTCTTCGTTTGAAGATGCTCACCAGTTTCAAGTGTGAAAGATGTCAAAGAACATGGAATATTTCAAAGAGACATGAAATGCCTCAATCAGGGATCTTCAAAGTAGAGCTGTTTGATGTGTGCAGAATAGACTTCATGGGTCATTTCCCATCTTTAAGAGGAAATAAATACATTCTTATTGCTATGGAGTATATGAGTAAATAGGCAAAAGCTATTGCTTGTCAAGCGAATGATGCTAATATAGTGATCAGATTCTTGAAAAAGCATACTTTCACAAGGTTTGGCATGCTTAGAGCAATTACCACTGATTAGGGTACTCACTTAAAAAACAAGCAATTCCAAGCTCTCTTATCAAAATATGGAGTACATCACCAAATGATACTTCCATACCATCCACAATCTAATGGATTGTGTGAGTTAACTAATAGGGAGATTACGAGGATTCTTGAGAAGACTATGGCTCCTACTAGGAAGGATTGGTCTGACAAATTAGATGATGCTTTATAGGCTTATAGGATGGCTTTTCATTCTCCAATTGGAATAACACCATATCATTTCGTATTGGAGAAAACATGTTATTTGCCACTTGAGCTGGGGTATAAAGCCTAGTGGACACTAAAGAAGTGTGCAGGATGGTGTTAACAAGTTTTCCCAATTGAATGAGTTGGAAGAGTTAAGACTTCAAGCATATGAAAGTGCTAGACTATATAAAGAAAGGACAAAATGGGGGCATGATAAGCATATCTTGAGGTGTATTTTTGAACTAGGACAATTGGTTCTTGTCTTCAATTCAGGACTTCATCTATTCTTTGGACAACTCAAATCAAAATGGTTTGGCCCATTTAGGGTAATTTTGTGTCATCAAAAGGTGCAGTGGAAGTTAAAGATGAGAAAATAAGAGAATGTTTTCGACCAAATGGGCAAAGATTGAAGCATTATCATGGTGGTGAAGTAGATAGACAAACTACAATTCATTGTTTTGCTCAACCTCCTTGATTTGCTGATATAGTCTAGCTGAAGACTATAAACTTAGCGCTTCTTGGGAGGCAACCCAAAGTTTTGATAATTAATTTCTATTTTGTTTCTTTTCTTAAGCTGTTTTGATGTTTGCTTTGATTTTGTAGGACTTTATTGTCCCCCGATAATGTGATTCAGTTCAACTATAAAGGTCAAGAGCAATTTAGAGAGTACACAGCACAAACAAAAAAGGGAGGCTCCTTCCAATTTAACTTGATTAGCTTGATTTATTACTGATTGTTTATTGCTAAGAACTGAGTGCTGATTATAATGTGGATTTGCATGTGATTGATGTTTGATGTTGGCCGTTGTTTCCACTCGGTGCACTTAGGTTTGCTTATTTTAGAATTCTTGGAATTTATGATTTTTCCTTGCACTTAGATATGGTTGAAACTGTTATGATTTTTAGTGGATTGTTGTCTTTCTTCCACTGTTTTGATTTTGACCTATTCCCATCTTTTAAGGGAGTGACAGTTTTGTTTTTCTCCTTATTTGTTTATCTAGTTGATGTGCTTATACACATTGAGGACAATGTGTCATTTAAGTATGGGGGTGAGGCAAAATCATTGCTTTTGCACAAACTTGTCAAGTTTTTGGTTTTGGTGTAAACATTTGAAAATTTCTTTGTTCTTGTGAAAAGTTAAAAAAACATTTTCAGGAAAATTTTGAACAAAAATTTTGTTTTCTTTCAAAGTTTGGTTTTACTTGTGAACATTATTAAAGTTGGTTTTAGTTTAAACTCGAAAAGATTGGGTTTGGTAAGAACTTGGTCCTATCTTTGAAGAATGTTAGTAAATTCACAAGAACTTGGTTTTCGTAAATAACTTTAGGAAAAAAAATAAAAAATATATGAGCATTTGAGCCTAAATTTTAATTTCTTTCAAGAGAAAGTACATTTATTGTGATTTCATCTCTAGAACTTGTCTTGAATTTCTTTTGAGGCTTAAAATTCCTTTTGCATGCACAAAAATGATTAAGACATTCATTTTCATAGCCATTTTAGGCAAATATCCATCCCATTTTATATTAATCCTTTGATTTACTCATTTGAGCCATAACCTTTCTTTTAAAAGAAAATTGCATGGTTCAGATAGCCTTTTGTTTGAGAAGATGCAATTTTTCTTTCATTTTCATTACTTTAGTAAGTGCTATGTAATACCTTTTAGGGGGAAAAAAGTGAAGGAATTGACAAAAAAAAGTTGTCAATGCTTTGTTATTTTGTGTAAATAGGAGAAGAACAAAGAAATAGAGGGAGAAAAAAAAAAAGAAAAAAGAGATGTTATGAAGGAATGCTTGAAAAGAAGAGTTAAAAAAAAAAAGAAAAAGAAAAGTGTGAGAAAAAAAGGTATAGAAAGAAAAAGAAAAATGAAAAGAAAGAGGAAAGGAAAAATATGATAGTTAAGGGGGGAAAAACAACAAAATCATCATATGAAAAAAAAAAATGAAAACAAAGGGGGGAAAAAAGAGAAAAAGAGAATATAAGTATGTTTAATATATACTTGACGGTTTTGATCAATAACCATTAAGTATTTGGCCACAATAGTTAAAACTATCAAGTATTGTATCAAATATTTGACAGTTAATAACCGTTAAATATTACCAATATAAATATTTAATGCCTTCATATTTGACGGTTATAAATCGTCAAGTATGGCCAAAAATAATTATCAAGTATTTATATTTTTGTTGTAGTGAAAATTGTCGGGTTTGTTTCTCTATGAGTGAAAAAAGTTTTCCCTATAGAAACTTCCATCGATTTCCTCCTAAAAAATATTATATTGCCATTTCATTTATTTCAAATATCTTAATATATTTCTTACACAATAATCCTTAAATAAGTTATGTAAAATGTACAAAATATCGTAAAATATACTTTATTATAGCATGATTATATTGATATTTCCTTCTAATTTTCTTTTCAATATCAAATTCCACACCCTATTATAATCTAAGCAAAATTTTCCATCCCTTTTCTAGCAAGGCTAATCTATACTTTACCTTTAAAGCCTCCTAAAACCCTCGTTATAAAAATTCATTAGGACAAACCTATTTAGACCACAATCATATTGCTTTATAGCAAATTTGTCTAAATTTCCTTTTTAATGCTCTTTACCTTACCTAATATTCCTACTTACTGAACGGTCAAAAAAATGGTTTCCACTTATCTCCTTAAATTTAAGATATAGGCAAGTATCATAAGCTTATAAAAACTGGGTTTGTGCTTGTTGAAATTATTGAGCAAACAAAGAAAGAAGTAGCCCAAAATTAGAATAATCATATTTTTTTTCAGCATTACTTTTAAGTGCCTGTGTGATTGAGTAATGAAAATCAATCTTTTGCATGAACTGTGATAGACAACCATATATTGTTCACATTGAAACTAGTAAATAATACAATTGATTCGTGATCTAGAGAGAGAAACGGATTTCATCAATACCCACTCCTCTTGAAATCTCAACCAACAAAAGGCTCTTCAAGTGCAAATTGGGAACAAAATTCATTGGAAAAGTATAACCGCTCAATGCTATATTGGTTGAATGTGCAAACAAAGATTAATTTTCTTATTGAAGATTTAAATTTTAATAATCTGAATCCTAAAAGCAGGATCACAACAATAGTTAATTTCATCACACTAACCATCAATTAATGAAATGCCAATCAACAAGTCATGAACTGTACCCTCTGATCTTTATTATGGGGCATCTACTTTTGGAAACAATTTTTGGTGGGGATAAATTAGAAAAAAAAAATTCATCAATTTAGGACAAATATAAGGACTTACTGTCATTTCTTGAAAAAATTAGTTGAGAGTGCCTTGTAATAAGGGCAAGAGGGATTATTAAGTTTTACCATGCACTTAGGCAAAACCATACCTCAATTAGCGAAATACTCCCTCTGGTCTCTTATATACGTAACATTTTTTCACATCGGGTCGTAACAATTTGTTTTTGTCTAAGAATTTAATGCATTCTTTCATTTTTCCTTCTGATTAATTACATATTTCTTTTATTTTTTTTTCACTCATTCTTTTCCATCTCTTCTTTTACTCATTCTCTAGGTCATCCCCTCTATAAATGATAAGAGTATACTTCGAAAAACATTACATCTTACACAATTGTTAATTTTAACAAACAATTTGGTTTATGTGATTTGATTTGTTGTTAATTACTTTTATATGGGACTGGAGGGAGTGATCACTTCATTGTTTGCATAATTATTCATATCTAATACTATGATAGAATAACATACATACAAGTCCCTTATCCGCGGATACCCATGATTTATTTTTAACGGGAGGACTAACAAACTAACTAGTAAGGCGCAAACTACTAAGCCATTTATTGCATAGCATAATCCTTACCCCAATTTTCAAAATAACTACTCAAATCACTAAATAATTGAACAATATCCATTTAATCCCTTTCATGTTCTATGATATCTCAACAAATTAGAATATTCAAACTACCTTGGCAAATAAGCATATGTGGGTAATGATCTTTATTACCTTTCAAGAAAATGATTAGAGTTTAATCTAATTTAGATTAAGATTTAGATTTAAATTTTCCATTTTACATCATTAAATAGTGGTTCAATATTTAGTATTAATTCAATATTCCAAGTATGATATATAATATTAGTTTATTAAGTCATCATAATTTTGATTTAGGAAGAGTGGATCTCATGTAGTCGATTTTCACTAGAATGAGTTGATGTTGAGATTTAGAAAACAAACATAATATTTCAAAACATAACGTATATTTCAAACATATATAAATTTAAATATATAAGGTTTATTGCATTATTTTTAATAATTTGTGAGTTATGAGATATAATATTATGTTAGTTTATTAAATCATCATGATTTTGGATTATTTAAATGTATATATAATATTATTTTTATTTAACTATTGTAATGTTTTGAGAAGAGCAAAGAAATCTTCACTGTGTAATATTTATAGTCTATAATTTTAGGAAGTGCAAAGAATAAAGGGGTTATTACTAGTCACCTCCTCATTTGAATTGAAGCAAAGAGATTGCTGAGATTTCATTATAAAGTAAATGCAGAGAGGCTTCGGATAGCCTTCTTAATTAAAGGAAGAAGTTTTCTGATCCCTTTGATTTTAGAACAAAACATTAATGTCATAGGTAGGTGAAATCAATCTATTGGCTCACCCCTTCTCTAAGTTATATATATCTTCCATACTTCATTTAACCAATCCTTGTCGATCCAAAAAAAAAAAGTCTAAGAGTAACGAATTATAAGTGTTGTTATATATACATATATGCATATACAGATATGTATATATAGATTTATTGAAGTAAAAATATCATAAGAATTGCAAGTTAGTTTTTGCACTTCCACATGTGTGTGTATGTAGATGTGTATGGGGCATGCGTATTTGACTATTTGTTTACAAGGTACTAAATATATTTAATAACCTAGTGCATTTCTCACGGAAAAGTTTAATGGCGTATGTTAATTATTTATGAAACCCATTTTTTCATTCTAGAAAATATGAAAATGAACTTATATTATCTTAGCTTCTTAATTGTAGTTATTCAGTGTCAGCCAATACAAATTCCTTTTAGATGAGTTGTCGAGAAATATTAGGGAGTTCTGATTTCTTCTTTTTAAATTGAATAAAATAAAAATGCATATTGACAAAATATATTTTTTTATGTGTCTTACTTTCCAGCTATAATTGGTTCACGTAATTTGATCACTTAATCCCCTTAATTCCACGTGTAGATGTGCCACGTAATCTGCCTTTTCATAGCTTACTGGCTTAATTGTGTTTTAATGATTGACCATCCTTATTATTGTGAGATTCATTTGTAACCAGGCCACTTTTAAGGAGAGAGATTATTTTGATTTCAATGTAAATAAATGCAAAGAGAGAAATAACATTAGAATATAAGACGGAAAAATTCATGAATTTGTGATCATTGAGGATCATACGGGATTATGCTTGGACTGTCCTTCATGTAACTTCCCATCCACTTGTGACTTTGTTTCATTATACTCCATCTCTTTTAATAAGCAACAACTGTCATCCCCCTCTTTTCTCTAAATATAAGCAATATTTGCAATTTGTCTTAAATTTTTGTAGTAAATTTTCTATTTTGCCCCTATTAATTACTTATTTTAATATCTAATATATTTATTATCTCATTTTTCGAGCTATCATCTCTCTCCATCCACATTCTCTCTTTTTCATAATTTTCCTTATTATAATAATTTTCTTATACACTCCCTCTCTCCCATAAATAAAGGTATTTTGAAGAAAGAACTTTTATTTTTTACATATTTATTGTCTTTAATTAATTTTTTGATCTCCATAATGGAGTTTAAGGTTGCTTATAAAAAGAAATGCAATAAGTATAAAATAAATGCTTTGAGGAGAAAATTTAATTTTTTTTAATAACTGAGTTATTAGTGGAAGAGATAATAATACATAACAGGAAAATAAATTATGTTTTGCAATATAAATATTGTATATTTAACATGAGAATAGGGGGGAAAATAATAAATATTTTATGGACAAAACTTTTAGTAATAACCGGTAACGAGTGACGAGTGTATTACATATTTTACATGTTAAACTAAGGATTTAATTAAATAGTTTACGATCTCAATTTTTGAATTATATGAATTATCATTGGGTGTATTTGAATTGACTAATATTTTCAGACATACATAAGGATATATATTAAGTTGCCACATCTCGTAACTTATCATTGTGAAAATGGAAATACAAGTTTCCTTTCGATAAATTGTTGAGAAATATTAGGGAGTTTTTATTTTAATTTCTTATTTTTAACCTTTTAAGTCTCCGCACGTTCTACGATGTGGTTGTTGGTCTTCCTTCTTCAAAATTGAATAATAAATAACAAATATTCTATAGTTAATGAGGAGCATTCCATAAACTCTTATAACATTCTTCTAGAAAACCCAATCTATTTTAAGAAAATCTGAGGGACAATGAAATGTTTGAGACAATGAATATTCATGTACTTGAATTACATTAAAATTAAAATAGTCAATAAATTGTGATTTTTACATTTCAGCAATATCCATGTAAATGTCAACAATCTCCTTACTTAAAATTATAAATTTAAAAGTTGCCATGTTATATTGGCCATAAAACTACTTAGTATTCCAACCATCATTAATGATTTTTCTTTGAACTCCAACCATCATTAGGGGTGTTTGGTTTAACCTAAAAACACTTTTAAAAAGTACTTTCATACAAATCGAGATAAAACTCTTCTTACATACTTACTTTGTATATCATAAAGTCATTTTTAAAAGCATAGTTTGGTTTCTAGCAAACATTCCTTTAATTAAAAATTCATCGTGAGAGAAAAAAGTAAAAAAAGAACTCCAAGAACCAACTCCAACCAAAAGTACAAACACTTCAATAATTTAAATTTACAAAATTCATGAATGAGAAAATATTGATTACACACATGAGCTTCTCAAAGACAAAATAAAAAAAGAGAGAGAAGCTCTAATGAAAACACAATGATTACAATTTCATTTCTGGGACCAAAACATAAACTCCAAGAATATTGATGAACAATGTTGTTCTTCAATCTCTCCCATCCAACCATCAAGTTTCATACCATCATGTCTTCATGCCTAGCAATGTCGTAAACCACTTTCATGCGTTTTGGTTGTTGGTATTAGCCTAATAATTCTACTTGGAATAGCTTAAAAAACCAAAAAACATTACGTTAGTATAAAAATGATTGAGCATATGAGTGGAGCAATTAAAAAGAGCAAAAACCAAAACAATAAACCTAAGAATAATCAAGCATCAAATGATCAAAATACTTATCCACCAATTAAGTGGGAGTTCGAAGGGGAAAAAGAAAAAGAAAAACCTCCATGAAAAGACCTCATAGAAGCTAAAGTACCCATAGCCACCAGCAAAAAGGATGAAGAAGGAGAGAAGAGCTCCGTATCAACGGTTGCCTAGCAAAAAAAATAGTCATGTACCCTTTGGATTTGTGGCCACCAATAACCACCAGAATCTACATTAATATATTATTTAATTAGGAAGTAAAAAAATCATATAAGGATCAGTGAAATGGCAACACAAAACAAATGCCCCCTAACCACACTATATTTATAGTATCATCAACTGGGGAAAAAAAATCTTACTCTCCCAAAACATAGGGAAAAGGAAAGACCCACAATAAATAAAAATAAAATCATCGATGTAGATGCATGCACCAAGACTAAAAAATGAGACTCACATGGACACCCAATAGCCAACAAAAGACTACTATATGGACCAATCACAAAGTCGCTACAAGGTTTAGAGGATATATAGATAGATAGATTTTTATTATTTGATTGTCATAATTTAATGTCCTTAAATAGCTATTTTGTAGATTGAATAAAATATATCCTCAGAAATATTTTTCCAAAGCTCATTCTTCTCATTTCCATTTTCAATTTTCTTCCTAAAACTTTCAAAATCAGATTGAGAACCACAGAACTAGTGAACCAATGCATGTATCCACAAGTTCTTTGCCATTAGACTATAGAACCACAATTTATAAATTATCATTACTATAAGATAGACATATTTAGTTGTACATTGACCAAAAAATACAACAAGAAGAATGAAAATTGTCCAACAAAGGATGGAGATTGATTTTCTCTGTTATGGTTGCAGGGGTAGATATATAATGTGAATTGAAGCAAAGAAAGTGTCATCCTACAAAAAAAAATCCTACGCTCCCAAGGAGAACATAAACAGCATACAAAAAGTGTCCAAGAAGCTATGCAATGCTGGTGCATAAAAAAAAATAACTAGAAAAATCTATCTTGTATGAAAAAGAAATTGTAACTAGTTAGGTTTATATCATGTGATGTCGAAATGTGATGAGACAATCTTTGTACTAAGCAAGCAAGTGTACTGGTGTATAATGATTTAGATTGTAAACAATAATGTTGAAATGAATAAAAGATTATTCTTCATTTGATTACTTTGTGAATAAGTTACTGCAATGTCTATGGTTTCAAGTGATGGGTTTTATGTTTCTTCAGCCACCTAGATTTGCAAATGTCAATGGTTTTGTGTTAATGGTATGATAACTATATTCAACTATTAGTAGTAACTAATTTATTGATTCTTACCATCAATAACCTTGCAAGTGACAATGATTAGGATGAGGATGGTGGAAAAACATGTTGAGTTAGAAGTCTTAAGTAGTTATATTGTAAACAATAATGTTGAAATGAATAAAAGATTATTCTTCGTTTGATTACTTTGTGAATAAGTTACTGCAATGTCTATGGTTTCAAGTGATGGGTTTTATGTTTCTTCAGCCACCTAGATTTGCAAATGTCAATGGTTTTGTGTTAATGGTATGATAACTACATTCAACTATTAGTAGTAACTAATTTATTGATTCTTACCATCAATAACCTTGCAAGTGACAGTGATTAGGATGAGGATGGTGGAAAAACATGTTGAGTTAGAAGTCTTAAGTATGACAATGTTGACTCTTGCATTTATATAGGTTCTGTTGAAATTGTTATAGCCTAAGATGGTAGAGCCTCATGTGTTGGTGCATCTTTGTTTTTTGAATCTTTTGTTTTTTCCTTGATGATAAAGCCCCTTGAATGCCTACAAAAAAAAATATAAAATCAGTAGCAATTTTTTCTTTTGTATAAATATAAATTAAGTAAAACTAAATACCTCTTGCTCTCTGGTAAGTCATCTTCTTATCATTAAAATTTTTTCCTCTTGAGCTTTGTAACGTCGCTTTCTCTTTCTTCCTTCTCTTTTTTTGAATCCCTTAGGAATATTTTTTGACTCTACCATTGGTGCTCTATTTGGTTTAGAACAACATTCATGTTTTGGAATTTTATTTTCTATCTCAATGATGTATTTGTCAACACACTCAAAACTTTTATGACTCTTAGATGCTTTTGTTGCCAATCTTACTATCTTATATAATAAGTGTCTAAATCTTCATGTGATTTCAAGTTTAGGATCTCTTTGGATCTCACTTACTCTAACATCATATATAACATCATTTCTTGCTCCCCTAGTCCATCGCTTAATAATGTATTGCTCTGACATTATTCTCATATTCTTTGACCCATACACCTTCAATGTATGACAACATAATATCCCAGTAGTCTTAAACATTTCACAAGTGCAAGATGTTTCATGTGTATCAGGTTTAAACTCAACACTCCATTCCCCTTCTTCATCAATCATGTAGGGAATATATATATATATATATATATAATTATCCCTTTTCATCACGTTGAGTTAATATCACAAAGAATCAGAGATCCCATTATGCTTGGAACATGTCAAATACACCAGAAGTATAAGTTAGCACAAGTTGATGCAATATAGGTGTACTCTAATTAACCATCCTAGGAATTTTTTTTTTTTTTACTGTGAATGAAACTCAAGTTTCAATTCCTTATCTTGCTTCTCTGAAACAACTTTATCAAAAGTGGTAAAAAATACATTGATATCTAAATTTGGAGTTGTGCATTTTTTCACATCAACATTCACATTGTTCCTAAGTTGTTTACTTCTTATGCCTAGTGTGCAAGCATTCTTTACATAGCACCAAGCCCATTTCTCCTTGATGCTATACATGGAAGTCAACCATGGATTGTTGTGGACATCATAAAAGGAGATTAATTAGCTCTATGCTTCTTCAAACTTTTCTTCCTCTAAAATTTTAGACATGTATTTATAGAAGGCGGTCAAAAAATGTGAGCCATTTTTCATTAAATATAAAAGGTGTTTAATACCATTTTGCTTTAAATGCCAAGTGCACAAAAAAAAATACTTTGTATTATGAAGAATTTCATTCAAAGCTCTTGCCATAGCTGGATCTTGATCTATAAACACAGTTTTAGGCTTCTTTTTTTTTTTTGGCATATGTGCTTCCAAGAAAGTTTCTAGTAGCCACTTGAAAGGCACCGTGGTCTCATACAACAATGCTACTTCAAAATGACTACACTTCTATAATGATTAAACCCAAAAAAGATTGCAAGAAGTCGATGATCACGGTTTTTACAATATGTTGTATCTAGAAAAAGCTCACAAAGACGTGAATAGTCTATTAGCATTTCAGCATCTACCTAAAGCACATTAGTGATTTATTATTCTATGTCTACCTGATATTTATGGTAGAATGTAGGATTCGCTGCAAGTTGCTTTTGAAAGTATTCCCACAGACATCTTACTTCCCCATACTTCATACTTTTTTGCCTTCTAGATTGCTAATAGTTTTGCATATCTACTTGAGTATATCCAATATTTGCTTTGGCCCCAACATATATACTCATTAAATCAAATGTAGCCTTCTACTAAAGTCCAGACTTTCTTGCTAGCTCAATTCTATATACATCAACTTTTGATAAGTTTCTTTGAGATGGTAACAATGTACTGTTTCCCATGTGTGAAAGGGGTTATTATACTCTTCATCAAATTTAGTGATCTTATACTTGTGATCAATAATAGATACTATCATTCTTGCCTTATAGCAACTCCCTATTTCTGTTCGGTACTTGGAAGAATATGTCTCCTATTTATTTTCTTTTCAAATACCCTCTTTGGAACATACATATCTATATGTAACAAGTGAGCTATATTTTCTACTTTTTGTACCATTATAATTCGTCGGCGCGGAATCTCTCCATTGATAAATATCTCCATTGAGCCTCCATTTACATAAAACGCAGCGTCTAACATCCTTTTTTTTTTATAAAAAAATATATACTGAACGCTGGCATGACTTGAAGGAAAATTTTTGCACCGCCGACCCTACTATTTGATGGGAACAGCGACTACAAGGATAATATGAGGCTCACTGCATGGAAATTTTCTTGAATTTTGCAAGAATGATTAATAAGTGATTTACGAGAACAAACAAACAAGGTTAGATAAAAATTTTCTTCAGCTGTTCTTATCTATGTTTTTCCTCTTCAATGTTAAAATTTGTCTTTAATAATCTAGAAACTCTCCTATTCAAAATTGTGGAATTGTTCGTGAATTCATGGATGCCCAGGAGGAATTTCGTTCAAGTCTTGCTTTTATATTTATTCTATTTTTTATTCAAATGTTGATTTTTCATAGTGGTCTACATTGATGTTTTTTTCTTTTTCTTTTTTTTATGTTTCTTTTTTCAGCTTATCTTTAAGTTTTAAGTAATGGATACCAATATAGTTCCCATACTTGGTCTTGAATTTAATAATATAGAAGAGGCATGGCAATATTGGGTTGGCTATGGGAGAAGAATGGGATTTGGTGTTAGAAAAGAAAACTCTAATAAGAGCAGAAAAGATGGTTCTATCACATATTATAGATATGTTTGTCATAAGGAAGGAGTAAGGAAACCAGATGAAAGAGATTTCAAAACTAATAAGCCTCGACAGGAGACAAGAACGGGATGTGAAGTCAGAATGATAGTTAGAAAAGTAAATGGAAGATATAAAATTACTGAACTGTTTTTGGACCATAATCATTCTCTAGAGCCTCATGAAACTGTTCATATGCTGGCATCACAAAGGAATTTACCAAAAGCACAAGGCTATGCATTGGAGATTGCTGAAGATGTTGGGATTAAGCAAAAGAAATCTTTTAACTTAATGAGTAAATATGCAGGAGGGAGGGCTAATTTGGGCTATACTAAAGATGATGTAAAAAGTTATTTAACATCAAGAAGGAAACGAAGAATGGTCTATGGTGAAGCTGGATGTCTATTTCGTTATTTCCAACGGCAACTAACAGAAAATCCTTCATTCTTTCATGCTTATCAAATGGATTCAGAAGAAAAAATAACTAATGTGTTTTGGGCTGACGCACGTATGTTGATAGATTATGCTTGTTTTGGAGATGTTATTTCATTTGATACAACATACTCTACAAATCGTGAAAACAGACCACTTGCCATTTTCTCAGGTTTTAACCATTATAGAGAAACAGTGATATTTCGTGCTTCTTTATTATACGATGAGACGATTCAGTCTTTTGAATGGCTTTTTGAAACTTTTCTAGAAGCACATAAGAAGAAAATGCCATTTACTATATTTACTGACCAAGATGCCGCAATGGCACGAGCCTTGGAAGAAGTGATGCCATATGTAAAGCATGGCTTGTGCACATTCCATATTAATAGAAACGCGGTGAAACATCTTGGAAATTTAATGAAAGGTGACTCTCATTTTTTGGGTAAGTTTAATTGGTGCATGTATCACTGTGATGAAGTAAGAGTATTTAAGGAAGCATGGAAAGCATTATTATCAAATTTTAATATAGCAGATAATCCATGGTTGATGTCTATTTACGAGTTAAAAGAAAAGTGGGCAGCATGTTATATGAAGGACTCAAAGACTCTTGGTATTAGGAGCACACAACTCAGTGAAAGTATCAATTCATTCATTAAAAATTGCACAAATCCTAAATGGGATATCAATCAATTCCTTGAAGCTTTTGAACAGGCTGTTATGGATAAACGGTATACAAATGAAATTAAGTTGTACACAATAGAAGTTAAGTTGCATAAAGTCTTTAGATCATATTTGCCAATTAAATTTTTAATGAGAGATTTATTTTCAATTTTTTTAATTATTTTCTTAATACCGCTTTTATTTTTTCCCAATATTTTTTTTATTTTCTTAAGACTGCTTTTATTTCTTTTCCCTTGAAAATAATGTTTAAATGCTGTGCTTCGTATAATGGTTTGTTTCTCTAAGGGCTTGAAGTCACGCCAGCGTTTAGTGTGTGTGTATTTTTTTTATAAAAAAAAAAAGGATGTTAGACGCTGCGTTTTATGTAAATGGAGGCTCAATGGAGATATTTATCAATGGAGAGATTCCGCGCCGTAAAACCAATTTTTTTAGCATAATCTTTCCAAATTTCCATGCTTCTTTTTGGCTTCCAAACCCTTTTCCTCACTTAGGCTTCTATTCATCCTCCATTGTAAAGTTCCTATACACAACAAAATCATTATATATTTAAAACAAATGAGATCTTCATTCTTAAAATAAATAGAAAAAAATGATAATTTCATTTTTTATGTTCAACTTTAAATATTATATATATGTATCAAAATGATTGTTAAAATAAGTAAGTATATTATATAATTATTATAACTATACTCACATTGCTTTTTGATGCATTCCATACAGATGCTTTGTTTTTGTGAGCATATGGTGGTCCCTTCAATATACATATATATAATATTAAATATTAGATTTGGTTTTAGGCAAGATTAATTTGGAAAAATAATTACCCCTCCTTATTTCTTCCTCTGGTCCACCATCTCTTCCTTCTCCCTCTTCGTGTCGACTTTGTTGTGTTCTATCTCTTATTTCTTTTTCTAGCCTAGCTTCTAACAATCATTCCTATCTTTCATCATCCTCCATTCTCTCGAACTAGTCTTTCCTTTCTTCCCTCTCTATTTCAACACAATCCATAGTCTCATTAGTTTTGATTTGAGGTTGGCGGGAAATTTGGAAAAAGGGGAATAAAAGTAAGGCTAATGCGGCAATGAGGAAGAGGAATGAAGAAAGGGGAGTGAAAATGATGAGTTTGCATCCGCATACGTGATGATGTCATCTTCATTTATTTGAATAGCGCCGTTACACTGATGAGTACTCAGTGCTCAGTACACGTTGAGCACCGAATGTGAACATGGCTCTATCATGTTTTGAACTTGTATAAGTTATATAAAAAAGAAAAAAAGAAATTAGGTCTACATAAAGAGCTAATCTTTCAAAACGTAGTAAACTAATATTCAAATTTCTCCTGAGAGAGATACCTATATTTAGTGCTTGATAATATCTCAAACAAACAAAAAAATCTTTTCAAATAATTATTTTAAAAAAATAATATTTGAAAAAAAACTTGTTACCCACATTTTAAAAAATAAAATTACAAAATATTATAGTCAAGCAAATAAATAATTGCTAAAAGAAACACTACAAGTCATAATTTAATTGCAAATGAATCTTATTAGATGTTATCCACATATGGGGACATGTCACAGATGGTGGTCATCACCGACAATACACAGTGGATGGTGCCCATTGTTGGTGATGAAGTGGTGATGGTAGCAGCAACATGGAATAGGTAGTGCGTGAGTAGGAAAATGTTTGTCCAATTTTTTTTTTCTTTTTCCTTTTTCTTGCCAAAGTTTTCTTAATTTTAGATAACAAAAAATAAAAAAATCTAAATATAAAAATTAAATATTTTTTGGTTTTTTAGTTTTAAAAACATATTAAAATATTTTTTTAAAAAACAACGAACTAAAAAAAAAAGCAAATTTTTTTAAAAAAATGAAAACAAACAAGCCCTAATTTTTTTAAAAACTTTTTCCCACTCCATGATGAGCTATAAGGTGCCTCTTGGGCTGTTCGTTTGTCTAGTTGACATTTTTTTTTGGATTTGTTGCCATGTTGAAAGTCCAATTTATCATGGTGATTATTTGAAAATTTGGGTTTGTTTTATTCCTGGACCTAAGCCTTCATGATAGGGAAAACGATACATAAAGAAGCAAAAAATTGTAATATTTTAATTCAGGCCTCTAAAATTTCAAAAATCCTGAGAAGGGAATGGTGCTTGATATGAGATTTTGAAATTTAAAAAAAATAACAAAAATGCCTTTAAAAAAAAAAGTACCCAACCCCCTGCTGAAGACCACATTAACACTAGAGTTTAATCCCTCAATTAGGTGGTTCCTAAAATTAAGGATGACCACTTACTACTGACTCAACAAGTCTTGTTAACATTATAATACAATGTGCGTGTGTGTGTAAGTAACTACTTCACTTTCACTCCAGGTCATGATAACACTTCATCTAGGAATAATAAGTCCTGATTGTGAAATAACAACTCTTAAGTTGGGATTAACAACACGTTTTTTTTATGCATAAGATATGAAATAATAAATGAATCAATTAAAAATGACAACTCAAGAACAAAACATATGAGACTTATTACCATGTTTGCATCCTATTTCACATGCTATGTAAAAGGAAAAAAGTGAAATAGGATAAAAATGACAAACCGACTATTGATGCCGGCCGATCGACAACGTGGTCTTCAACAAGCAGTTGAATACTTTTTTAGGGGAAAAAAAAGAGCATTTGCATTTTGTTCTTTTTTTTAACATGAAATAGGATAAAAATGACAAACCAGTTGTTGATGTTGGCCGATTGCCAACGTGATCTTCAGCGAGCAATTGAATACTTTTTTAGGGAAAAAAAAGAGCATTTTTGTCTTTTTTTTTAATGTCAAAATTTCAAATAAGGCAATACTTATTGCCCAAGGATTTTGAACTCTTAGGTTTCCTGAATTTAAATATCACTATTTCAATGTTCTTTATCTATCTTTTACCTTTACCTTGATGATTTGGATTCTTGTTAGTTGAATTGTCTAATATTTGTGTGTATATGTAGTTAGGGTGTCCCCGCTGACATGAGAGTCTACTAAGACCTTATTTTTACCTATTTGTGATAAGTGTTTATAAGTATTTTCATGTTAGTTGAGACAAAATTTTACTCATATACTTATGTCATATTTTGTAAACTATGATTAAAAAAATTATTTTTGAAAGATCCAATCATAATTGCAAATAGGGGTGACCACGGACCAGACCAGACAAGGTTAGGCATCAACCAGAGGTTTGGTTTGGGTAGGACCTCAAGATGAATAAAGTAGCCCAAGGTCTAGTCCAGTCCAGTGCCAACCCGAGTTTGGGTAGGACTGGACTTGGTCCCTTGGACTACTTAGACCAATCCAGGCTGTCTAGGTTCTCTTTTTTTCCCCTATTACCAAGTCCTCATCTTTTTTTGCCCTACTGATTTGTATCCATTCCACCTATCCTAATCCAAGTACAGAATTTGACATTTGAAAATATGCAATCAATAATCCAATAGCTTGCCCTAAGTATTGTTTTTTTGCAACCCAAAAATTCCATTAAAACTATTAAACTAATATGCAATCAATAATCAAAAAACCATTGTCTAAAAATATCCAACAGTATTGAATAACAACAAAAATACAAGTTATAATGATATAATCCATCATAACATCAAGTTACAACATTACACATAACAAGACAAAACAAACAATAAATGATTAAAATCTAATTTTCATAGTGTTGAGCATCAATCATCTTCTTTCATTTTTCTCCTCCTCCATCTGCTACACTTGATCCATCTAGCAAAAACATATACACACACACACACACATAAGAAGAAGAAATCAGTAATAATTAATGAATTATGCAATTTTGAATTGAGAAGCATATAATTCAAAATATTACCTAGAATACTAACAACATTATCAGTCTCTTGAAAGTTGTCAAATTCAGTCAACAAAGAGGCAAATTCTGATATAGATTGCCCAACAACTACCCAATTTTGAGGACCAATGAGTGCTTCAGTCATCTTAGGAGAGAGAGAGAACTCCTATAATCAACAACATGTCCTCTATTGCTAAAAGTTGATTCAGAAGCCATTGTATATATTAGTATAGCCATTACATCATGTGCAGTCATGGAAAGCACTATATACTTGGTAGAATCAACCTTCCACCATGTCATAATATCAAAATCACCATCATCAGTAGGAATGTCTTCAGATAAATTAGCTGATAGGTATCTATCTAACTCTAATTGAGTATCTACTGATGAGTTCTTTTCTTTCTAGGATGCCAACCATCTACAACCAGGGTCTTTTTTTACCATCATTTGCACTTAAAGTATTGGCACTACTAAAAGAAGTACAAGTGCTAGAACCACCAGACCTACTTGTTTCAGGACCAATCATTACAAAGTACTCCTCAAATAGGTAGTACAAAGTGTTTTTTGTCTTGTTTTTCATGGACATTCGTAGTTTAGGATTAGAAAAAAGTTGCTTAAAAACATGGTTGATGTAGGCAAGCCTGTATCAAGGATCTAGAATCACAGCAACAATCAACAAAGGATTCAAATTATCTGCTGTATGCCAATACTTATCATATTTCATCTTCATGCTTAAGGATATCTCTCTACAAAGAGAGTTATCAGACCAAGTAGTCTCATCTAATAGCTCATGAATTAATGCAATTTGATGGAAACATGTATTTGCAATAACTGTTAGTGAGCTAGAAAATAACAAGGTCACACCAAAAAACACTTTTAACAATGTAAAAAAGACCCATGCCTTATGCCAAGCTTGTTTGTTAGGATGACATTATGCTTAGCAACTTGCTTATGAGGAGCTTGCCTAGAGTAGGCATCTATGTTATTACCATCAAAAGGATCCTCACTAAAGATGTTTGTGATATCATGTCTTGAACTTTTGTTAAAGTATGTGATATTATCTTCATCTTCATCCTCCAAACTTTTAAATGCCTTTTGGAATTTCAAAGCAACATCCAATATTATATATGTGGAATTCTATCTAGTGTTAACATCTAAGTAGCACATATTTTTACACCAACATTTCCAATTCACGAACATTTTAAATTTTTGAAGATGTGTAGGGGAAGAATGAACATACTAACAGCATTTCGAATTGATTCAAAGGCACCTTTCAATTCCTTCAAGCCATCATTAACAATCATGTTGAAAATATGTGCACAATATTATAGTTGAAGACAATTACCACTACAAACAAGACCTTTCTAGTTCTTTAATCTTCTTTTCAAATATGTTAAGGCTGAGTTATTGGATATTGCATTATCCACAATAATGGTGAACACATTTTATATGTCCTAATCTAACAAGCACCTCTTAATTGTCTTTCTGATCGTGTCACCCTTATGATTCTCAATCACACAAAAATTAAGAAACCTTTTATGCAACTTCTAATCATTATCAATGAAATGAGCCGTGATACATAAGTAATTGAAGTTTTGAACTGATGTCCAACAATTTGTAGTGAGGCAAATATGATTAGCACATTGCCGTAACAGATTCTTTAAGATCCTAACTTCACCAAGATGTAATTGCCAACAATCTCTAACAACTGTTGTCCTTGAAGGGATCTGAAATCACGGCTCTAACTCTTTGACAAATGTTTTAAAGCCTTGCTTTTCAACCAACCTAAATGGCATCTCATCACATATGATGAACTCAGCAAGAGCCCTATGACATCATTTTTAATTGAACACGTAGGGCCTCAAGCTTCGCACTTGCCCACTTGGTCTAGTATAATTCAACATAGATTGTTTTGGTATTTGTGTAGCCATATATGGATTTCTTTGACATTTTCGCAAGTATCTTTTCAAAGATGTTGTCCCATGCTTGGTTGGTCACAAGTATAATCTATATTACAATAGTTGCATGCAGCTCTAACCTCTCCATTTATTTCCTCTAATAGTAACTTAGTAAAGTGATCCCATGCTTGTGATTGTTTCTTCTTAGATTGTTTTCTCTTCTTACTACCTTCTGTTGCTTCATTTCTGTTGTAGTTGTTTGAGTAAGGGGAGGACATTCTGTAGTGGTTTGAGGTAGGTAAGGATGAGGACTAAGACCACTAGGTGTAGAAGATGGTGCACTAGGGGTTGGAGTCATATTCTCACCAATAATGGGAGAATTTGAGATTGGTCAACACTGGAGGATTGCTCAATATCCATGCCTGCACAAAGATAAAGCACAAATAAATATTATTAAAATAAATACACTAAAGATTTCTTCAAAATATGCAAATGAAGCTACTGATTATATAAATTCTATTTCCAAATTACTTCACTCAAGTAAGATCAAAGGCAAAAACTTCGGGAAGTACTAAATTCAGTAACTAGTAAACCCATTTATTAAATCTCAAACAAGGCTGTGATTGAGAACTAGTTGTTTCAGCCAATCCCATTAATGCAAAGATACGAGACTCCACTAATGAACATTTAAATAGTCTATAATATTACTAGTGATTTTATTTTAATCTAGTTTAGGAGGTGGGTAGTTTCAAGCTTGGACATTAGCTTAAGTAAAATTAAAATATATACTAACATGCAAAATGAACAAGCCAAAGAAGAAACAGAAGTTCCTAAATTTGTTTCCTTTGTACTTGTAGTTTTAGTTCCTGAATAAGAATAAGAAGAAGCCAAGCCCTTAGTTACTGTCTTAGTATCCCTGAGGTATCAATTCCAACTCTCAAGGACCAATGGAAGGGATGAAACGAGGAAAGATAGGCCTAAAGATAAATGAGGGTTAGGATCACAGCCTCAAACTCAACTTGTTTCTTGGTTTTCTGGCTGAAAACCATTTGTTAGAATCGGCTAGTAAGGAAACCCATTGAAAATTTGAAACAAAGTTCAAACATTGTGAGTTTCCCTGCCAGCCGATTCCAAGTATTCCAACAACTGATAATACAACCCACATCTAAGACATAGAATCAGTAAATAACTAGGAAAAATCAGAGTGAAGGAGAAAAGTAGAACAAGAAAAATCGCTGATGAAAGGGAATAAATACCTTAAACACCACACTTGAGAGAAGCAAAGTCGATCAAGGATGACTGGAGAAGAATGAACATGCTAATGAAGGAGGACTAGAGTGAGAACGATGTTGACTATCAAGAAGAGAAAGAGATAAATGGGTTGAGGAGATCGAGCATTAGATAGAGAAGAGGCCGCCACTGCTACCTACTAGGGCTTCTTCAACCTTAAAAGTTCAACTGGGAGAGGGCAGAGGCTGAGAGCAAAGACACAACACGTAAGTTGCAATGCAAGCATTTAGGACTTCAGTTTTCAAGTGATAATCAGATCTCCAATAGGGAATGAACCAAACGACAGCGTTCTACATGAAACAAAATAAAAAATATATGTAACTTGGGCCAGACTAAATTAGACCAAGTGCTTTGATCACTTGGTCCCGAGCCCGGTCTAGCCTGACCAGTCAGTCTGGTCTGATTTTCTTCTTGGACTGATTTTACCTGGACCAGTTAGATCGAGTCATCTTGGGTTGGACCAGGTTACCTAGACCATCGGGTTTTTTGCATAGCACTAATTCCAAAGCAACCCTAACTGTCTTGCCAAGAGATGAGTGCCACTTGTTGAGCACCAAAGAAAAGGCCTAAACTTGATTGCAGAATTGCTTTTTGTAAATTGAAAATTTTATCCATAAATGGTAAAATGATTTTTGGGAAAACCTATATCAATTTTTAAAATTTGTACAAAGCTCATTTTACGTATTATAAAATTGAAGAAAAACTTCTATTTTTAAGAAAAATTGTGAATTTTTTTAAAAGTGGTGACACTGAATAGTTTGTAAACAAATATAAAGGATGGTCATATAAATTTAATCTTTTTTTAAGAAAAAATTGTTCAAGAAATTTATTAATTAAACTATTGTTTTTGTCATGCATTACACTAAAACAAATCTAGATTAACATATATGACAGAAAATATAAAAGGAATATACGAAAGCATTGGACCACATGAAGGAAAATGAGAGATAATTAAGAATTACTACCTCCAATCATTAATATAAGAGTTAGTTTGACTTTCAATTTGATTCTAAATATAAGATTCTAATCCACTTTGTTGTCATATTTATCCATCTTTTTTGAAGTAGTTCTTATAGTAATTGCACATGTTAAATGTTTAATCAAATGGTAGTTTCTACTACATAATTAGTAAGGATATTTTGGAAAAGATAACTCCTTATAAATAGGAGGTTGTAGGTTCAATCTCATTTATAACCTCAGGCTGTTAGTACCTACCCACTTAACTAAAACAAGCATTATTCATATAGTTAAAATTAATTTGAATTTGTATTATTCATTCATATTAAACATTCAAACTTAGTAATAAAGACAATTTTGTTTCAAATGCATGGTGGCTATGAAGGCACGTTACTTATAGTGTGATTCGGTTGCATTTTGGCAAACGCAATGAGTGATATATGAATTCTCTCCTCTCAATTCTCTTCTTCTTCCCGAAGTATATTCTTCTTTTTCTCCTTCTTTCTGCTTTGGAACTTGTCAGGAGCTTTCTTCAATTTCATAATCTGCAGCAAGAGGGGTTTTCTAAGAATTGAAAGTTGAAAGGGTGTCTTGCAGATGGGAAGGAGACACAAGGAGGATCAGCGTTTTTTAATTAAAAAAATAACAATTTAATCCTTATGTAAAAATAATACAATTATTATAAAATTATTAGTTACATAGGATGCCATGTAGGATGTGAGGTGTTTTTTTATTGATCTAACATGACAATTTCTGTTAAAAAAATAACAGTAAGTTAGCGGCAATGTATTCATAACTAAAGAAATAAATAAAATATTAGGGAAGTTAATTTTAAATTTTGAAATATCATGAGGTTATATGTAACTGGCCTAAATTTTAGAAAGATTTTGTATAATTTTGCTTTTATTAAAAACAAAACACTCTTTTTTTTTATTATTATTCTTTTGTTTGGATGGTTTGATGAACCCACTTACCACCAACATATTTTTTTGGGTTGATGGCACTACGCAATAAGGCCCTGTTTGTTACATAGGTCTACATTTTGAGGGATTAAAATTGAGATGGGGTTGTGATTGAAAATAGGAGTGGGAATAAGAATTTGGAATTATGTTGGGTATGGAGTCATATTTAGATGGAATATTTTTATTAATTTTATTTTATAATTAGCAATAGATTATCAAAAGAACTACAATACCCTTAGCCCTAACCCCAAAGCACTAGCTTTTCTTTCTTCTCGGATGCTAACAGAGCCGAAGTCCATCAGTGTTATCCTTCTTCCTCCATTATGACCCAAATCATCCACCAACTTCCATGGTCGTTCTCCTTCCTCATTCCTATATTGCATTATCCATCTTCCTTCCTCTTTATGTTCGTCAATAACAAGGTAACCACCAGATCTAAACCTTTTCATTGACTCTAATGGAGAGGTGGTACTGGGCAATCTCATGAAAGGGGATATTAGCTAGGTAGTCCTAGGATTGCTGAAGTCTTCATACCAAACATAAGAAAATAAGCAATCTCAGTACCAATGCTAGTGCCAATCGCTTCAGCGCCTCATACCAAATAAGACCTTAGAAGTTCGACCAGCCCAAACCCCATTTAGTCTAGACTAGACTTAAAAAAGGCCCAATAACTCAATAGCTACAATTTATTGTTGGCAACTCATCCTCTTCTATTGATCAAATCAAATTTGAATTTTTAAAATTTAAACTTAAATACTTTAATTAAAATATTAAAAAGTATGTAAATAAATTTAAACATTTAAAATTTAATCTAAAAAACTTACGAGTTAATGGAGCAAGAAGAAAAGCCTCGAAGAGAAGGAGCTCGAGAACCAACATAAAAAATAATAATAATATTATCTCCGGTCTTAAATATAAAACATCGTTTATGAACTATAAATAAAATCTTATATTTAAAATTTTAGGTAATAATAATAATTAAGCTCTAATTCATCATCAAGCTTTGCGTGTGTGGGGGGCAGACAAGAAGCCCAATAATTATTTAACTCGCTTTGAACTGAATTACTCTTTTTTTTTTTTTGGTCCAAGAACCGAATTACTCTAACAATCACATCAAACCATTGAGATTAACCAACGGCTTTTACCGCTTCTATTGGCTGCACTTGACCTAATTACTTTTATTATCATACTTTTGCCAAAAAGAATTTGCATGAGAGATGAACATCTGAATTATTCCATTTTTTATTCTCTAGGAGTATGAATATCAAGCTTAAGAGACCAAACTCGTTCTAACTCTGTCTCATTACCAATGATTTCAGAAATGGCGTTGAATAAGCTAGAAAACTAGTTCAAGATTAAATGGTTCACTCGTAGAGTGAAACTGATTTTAATTAAATTAATATAATTTAAAGAATATTTATGAAAAATCAAAAATATATTATCTTATGCAATACTTGTCTATATCATGGTCCTGCTTGCATGTTGAATTTATAGTCAATCACACAGTGACGTTAAAATAAAAATATTTCTTGCCTATTACAAATCACTGAAGTTGTCGAATGTGCCAAACTAATTGTCCAATCAAATCAGCACAAGGTTCCATAATTAGCAAGAACCACCAATAAATAATCATATATATATAACACTGAAGAAAAACCAACCAAAGATAAATAAAAATACAAGACAACATAGCTTTGGGTTATTAATTTTCCACCAATAAATAATATATATATATATATATATATATAGCACCGAAGAAAAACCAACCAAAAGATAAATAAAAATACAAGATTATTAATTGTCTTTTTAAAACATATTTCTGACAAGTTTTAACCAGTCACTTTTTGACCACTTTTTGGGGGTTTCAAACTAGACATAGGGATGGTTTCTAGGTGGACCCATCAAACTGGGTCGGCCCAATACAATTCTGACAACAATGCTCATTACTAATTTCAATTCTTAGATAAATTGAGTGAGATACCTCTAGTATCAGAGAAATCAGAAAATACCTACAAAAGTATTTATGTATTACTTACTGATAAGATCATCATATTAATTGTGACATTCAATCTCACACTTTGTAAGTCATCACCAGAATTTCCTTCTCCCCCCCCCCCCAATCTCCTTAACCGAGAGTAACACAAGTAGAACGGCACATGCATATCATCCAAGTAAGAGAATTGATAGACTTCCTCAAGAGACGATAAATTTTGGGGGTAATTTTGAATGAAAATTTTCACAAAGAATAATATTTACGTTTTTAATATCATCAAGAGATGATAATATAATAGTTCCCCCAAAAACACTATTTCTATTTTTAACAAATGCATTATAAACCACAGCATCCCTCAAGGTGAATAGCTAGTATCGCTACAAAAAAAATTAACTTTCAGCGGCGAAAAAAAATCATGGTTGGAAGTACAAAAGTCGCTGCTAAATGTTGTTGCTGAAAAGTCATTGTCGTAGTGACCATGGCTGAAAAGTTTCAGTGACAAGAAAAAAATTTGCTACTAAAAGACGTTTTCAGTGGTGACTTTTATCATTGATAAAAGATACTTTTAGTGGCGACATCTTGGTCATCTCCAAAAGTACTTTTAGCAGAGACAAATTGTAAGTAACTTTCAGTGGCAACTTTTTTATCATGCTAAAAAACAATGGCTTCACACCAATACCATATCATCACGCCGGTCACCATGTCCCCACCAAACAGTGCCACGCCATCACCGGGTGGTCACCACATCATCGCCACGTCACCACTCTCATGCCATGTCACCACCTTGCCGCCATATCATCGTCCAAATATTTTCAACTTAAATGTATCTTCTTCAAGGGTCAAACTCGTGACCACCTTCTTTCATGTCCAATCTTTTTGTTGTTGAGTTGGATTGAATTTGCTAATTATTATCATAAAATAAAATATATATTGTCATATTATACTTTCAGCAATGACGATAGAAAGTTGCCACTGAAAGTCTGGCCTTCAATGACGACTTTCTAAAGTTGCTATCAAGAGGCTAAATGAAGATCCTAAAGACTTTCAGTGGCGACATTAATCGTCACTACTAAAAGTCAACTTTTAGCGACGACCCTAGAAAGTCATCGTTGAAAGTATGCTTCTTAGCGGTGAAAAAAAAATGTCATCGCTAAATTTATGTCCTCTAAAGACATTTAGTAGTGACAGAAAAATGTCCTCACTGAAGGTCTCTCATTCAATGGTGACTTTTTGTGTCACTGCTGAAAGATACTTCCAATGAGACTTTCAGCAGCAACTAAAAAAATCGCTACTGAAAGTCATCTTTCAACGGTGACATTTTGTCACCACCGAAAGTCATACTTTCAGTGGCGACTTTCTAATGTCACCACTGAAAGTTGAAGTTGCCGCCAAAAGTCTCTTTTTTTTTTTTTTGTAGTGCATGTACTCTAAAGGAGAATTAAAAGTGACACTCGAACAAAAGTTATACCACATCTAATCTTTAATATAAGAGCTAGCTTGACATTTAATTTGGTTCCAAATACAAGACCCCAATCCACTTAATCTCTCATATTTATCCATTTATCCTAAAATAATCATTGTAGTAGTTGCACATGTTAAAAGTTTTATCAAAAGGTTGTTCTAGCTAATACACATAATTAATAAGGGTATTTTAGGGAAGATAACACCTATTTATTACAAATAACTAACCTAACTAATTTTTTTATATATTCAAATTAGTTAACTAACTCTTTTATTAAGAGTCAAAAGTAGTATATCAAACATAAATTCATAATTTTTGTTGTCCCAAACATCAAAGTAAGAAATATAACACTCTCAATCATTTAACTATTTGTTACTAGTAATACTAATTACCAAAAATATTGTATATACTACATAATTTCTATAAACAAAATAACACTGATCGAAGACAATGATATATCGATTTCATCATGTGGAAATATACACATCTTATAGTAGTTGCAAAGTAATTATTTTTCTTGAAGCGAAAGCAAAGGAAATATTCCAACCAACGCTCTCTAAGAAGGTAGTTGAAACCTTGCTTCAAGAATCAACTTGATTATTGTTTTTTTCTTCTTTAGGTAGAGATTGGTTGAAACTGGCTCTAGATTCTTTTGTAGAATGCAAAATAATATCAATCTTAAAAATGTCACCTCGATAATTATACAATTTTTAACTTAGAATGAAGATTCAAAACCAAAAACCAAAATAACAAGGTATGGACGAAACATGCATGCTCCTAATAATTAATCCAAATACGAAATTAGCTGGAAAGAAGAAAGCATGCATGATGAAGAGATATAGATATAGTCTGAAATTAAAAACATGTAGTAAAATAAGTAGCAGCAAATTAAATCCATATTCTCAACCAAAACACGCATAATGCATGGATGAGAAATATGCATCTTGACAATCTCTTCCTCCATAACATTAATCCTAATTACAATCCAAATCATAGACTTAAGCATATAATTAATAAGAAGTATCAAGAGGTCCATCTCTAATGACGTGAAAGTAACAGAAAGTGATAGAGAGAGGGATGAGTGGAGGAAGAGAGAGAGAGAGAGATCAGAACATGACATAAACCTAAGTCCTAACCATGGTTGGTGAGTGAGTGAGCAGTGAGTGAGTGAGTGAAGAACCCTAAAGGGAATCAAAATACCTCCCTAGGGTTTCATGCAAAGTGCTTCTGAGATCAACAAACATCCATTATTGATGCTGTTTTCTCAAGATGATGATGATATATACTACCAAAAACCCTAAAAAACACTGTCCCTCCTAAGGATTAGTGAAAATTGGACCTAAACTCCCATAGTTTAGGCACAATGAATTTTTACAAAAGAAACTGAACAAATGTTAATTAGTACTGATAAGAGATTAATATTTTCCCAGTTCCCTTACCCAAAGGGATGAGAAACAAGATGACTTATTGGTTTGGTTAAACCCTTTACCACCGTGTGAAAATTGAAAATTTAAAGTTGGTAAAGCATTTATAAAGACATGATCTTCATGACTTGAGACCTAATATTAATCCATATTATACTAATTAAAAACCCTAACCCTAACCCTAAACCCTAGATGTTACCATACAAAAAACTTTGGACATCCGTTGCCCATGATTGCTAAAACCTTCCCCTTCGTCCCAAGAGGGTGAGATCTAAGCAATATTTGGAGGGATTAATTTACTATTTTTTTTCTCTTAACTGTCCTAAATTGAGATTCTCTGTGATTACTGATCTTGATCATTTACAATTCCTTTTTCCTTGAAAAACTTTCACTGGTTAGCCCTTTCCTGAGGGCTAACAAGTTTTGTCCTAATTTCTATTCCCAACGTGGCTATTTCCAACATAGCCTGAGCTGGTGAAGATGATGATGACAATGATGATGAATTTACATGTCAGGGTTCTTGTCCTGAAGAACCCTAAACTGAGAAAAAGATATGCAAATGCATGAGACTCTTCAAAAATGAAGCGAACTTACAGATTTAGCTCCTATGGGGAGCCAGAACTGTTTGTGGTGTGTGAAAAAAAAGCCCATGAATTCCATTGATGGACTTTTTATGGTGTGTTAGTGAAGAAAGAGTGCGTGAGCGAGAAAGAGGAAGCACCATGGTTAGGCTAAAGGTTTTTCTGATGATGGAAACTTCAAGAAGCAATTAACTGATGATGGGAAGTTTCTGATGATGAGAAAATTATATTTTGATGATGATGAGTCTCTCTAACGATGAGGAATTGGGGGAGCTTGAAGAGCCATCTTCACGCCTGCGGCACAGCAAAACACACTGTCAAAGAAGTCAGTGTCTCATTATAATTCATACTTGAAACAATTTGATGGGAAAATGACCCTCATTTTGGAAATCAATCCACATATTCTTATATTTTATCTTGATTTTGAATCAGGCCTCTATAATTTATTTTGTTTGAATTGGGTCCTTATAGTCTGATATGTTATTAGCATTCATCCTTGAAAGTAAAACCCATTAATTTTAATATATAAATTCCATAAATTTTATGGAATTTCTTCCATTATATTTAACACACTGATTTAATTAATGCACATCCATTTCCTCTATAAATTTTATTAAATTTTTTAAGGTCTATAAATTAAAACCACCAGATCAAACAATAAGGATTCCAAAAAAAAAAAAAAACTGAGTACCTAATTCAAAATTCATGTGAACTATACTATAATGCCCTGTTGATTAATGTGTCCTTAAAAATACATGTCTTATTATGATTATAATGAAATTAATATAGCAAAGTGGTGAGCATGAGTACAAACCTGATTGCAAAGCAGGCGAAGGCGCAAGAGACATAGGTGGACCATAGTGCTGAGCGTAGCCAGCAGATGAAGTAATGGGAGAGTACTGAAAGAGCTGCGGTGGGTAGTAGACACCGTAGCCCTGACCGGAAGTGTAGCCGCCAGTTACACCGCTGCCGCTCCCTTCTCCGAACTGCAGATATGGGTACATGGTGGTGGCTGCCGCCGCACCACCGGTCATCATGCCTCCTGGTCCAGTTCCATACAGTGGGTACTGGGTCGCTCCTCCATAAACACTATAGTAGCCCTGCATGCAATTGTTATTTATATTAAATACTAATATATATATGTATATAGTGTATTGCCAAATAATATACATAATACATTACGTGAAAATAGTAAATAAAACGTTAATTATATTCTTTTTTAAGTTTATTTAAAATTATAAGAAATTTCCTTTTATTTTTAATTTTTAACAATAAATTTCATAAACCTTTGTTAGTCATTTAAATAATATATTTTTATTTTTAAAACTTAGACAAGTATGTCCAAAAGTTTTTTAAAAAAAAAAAGTAATTGCACATCTCATTTGAGATACTACAAAATGAAGAAATCTTCCATTTTTAAGAAAAAATTGTGAATACTTTTTGAAACTAGTAGTTACACAGGTTTATATAAACTTAATCTCTTTTGAGAAAATTTTTTTCGAAATTTTTTTTTTGCTACAAACTATTGTTTATGTCATACATTAAACCAAAACAAATATAGATTAACACATATGAAAGCAAATATAAAGGAATATACGGGAGCATTGGACCACATGAAGGAAAATGAGAGATGGTTAAGAATTAATTAAGAATATTATTTAAAGCACGGAACCCAACTTGAACTGGAAAAGAGGGAAAGTGAAATTGGGATAATGGACCACAAGCATCGCTGCTTTGAAGAAAAAGGGAAATAGTACATATAAGAACGGATTTGACTACTTTAGTATTTTTTTCCTCAGTTGATTCACACTACCACTAAACTTAAATATAAATTATTTCTAATCATATATTAATGACAACATTTAAAATTATTCAATTTATTATAAAATTCAAATGATTTATAATATGATGTTTATTTACTACATTAAACCCAATGTTAAATTGAATCCTACTCTCTCTCGGTGTCACGCACTATCTTTGCTAAATATAAGTATATATATATATATGTATATAATATTTAATACCTCTTAAAACTGTCAAATATATTTACTTTCTAAAAGATGTCTTATATATGTTATTAGAGGAGTATGATTTATTATTGTTTTGAGACAATCACTTTCAATAGTATTATCCAAACACAAACGCTACTGAGGGTACAATAATGAAGTTTTATGTAGGAAGGGAAGGACAAGGTACAAGTTGTTGAAGTTTTCATGGATTTGATATTATGCCCATTATTGTACGTACTAGCTAGCATTTATAGTTAAAATATATTAATTTCAATATATACAATACTTGCATCCTAGAAAAATCTCGCTATTTAACATCAATCATAACTAGCATAACCTGCAAGGAGCTTAAAGTATGCATTTAATTTTATTATAAAATATCAAAAAATTTGTATTGAGATAAAAAAAAAACAAGTTATCATGATGAAGTAAAATTTTATTTAAATGATTATATTAAAATATCTTTGATATACCTTTTTTGGTTAATGACGTTTATTTTGGGTTACAAATAAATTAAATTAAATTAAAATTTTAAAAAGTAAATACTTTGCATTACTCGATCTAGTGCATGTTTAAAGTAATTTATACCTTTTATTTGCAGCTTGATTTCATATTTCAGTTTGATTTTTATTACTAACTATTATTTGTTTTAATTTTATTAAAATTGAAAGTAATATTTTCATTTTTAAAATTTTTTAGAAGTCCAAAGAAAAAGAGTTTTAGCATAAATCGGACAAGATAATTGATTGATTGAGAATTGAGGACTACAATTGTCTGGAGATGTGGAAAAGAGAAAGAAAGAAACAGTAATACACAGTGAAAAGCGTTTTTGAAGAGAATTCAAAAGCTGTTGTCTCGTAAAAGGTATGTTTTTAAAAACGCATCCTAAGTTATAAAAAGCTACGAAGCAGACAAAAAACTAGTAAAGAGATGATTATTATTATTATTATTATTATTATTATTATTATTATTATTATTATTATTATTATTATTAAAGAAGAATAAATTAGAGAGGAGAGGAGGAAGATAGATAGGTACAAACCGGGTAAGTGTAATCTGGTGAGTATGGAGAGTACCTGAAAATAATTATCAACATAAAAAAGAATTAAACATTTCGTTAAGCACATAAAATATTGAAGTTAATTGAAAAAATAAAACATACAAAATCAGACAATTAGCGTTTGATTATCTGTTAATTAAACCTTTTCATTAAATATAATGCTCTTTTTCATTCCATTCCATCTCATGTATCCCGCCTTCTTCAGAAATTCTCTTTAATACCCTCATATATATTATAGAGTAGAGATATAGTAGGGCAGATAAAGTGAAATTCACAGAAATTGATGAAATTTAAAAATTAAAAAAAAGGGGGAAAAGGTGCATCGGACTTATTATGCCGAACAACCTGTCAATAAACCCTAGAAGATGGTAATCATAAATAATAGTTTTCTACTTTAGAAAATAAAATAAAATAGCAACATATATATATTTATATAACCAATGAGATTGTTTTTCTGGGGTTTTTCTCATGCTCCAAATGATTGAACTTGGTGTTGAGGTTTCCTTGTCATTTAACTGTTAATGATTTCATGCACCAAAGTTAGCCTACACACTACCCTCTTCAACACTTACACATGGGTCTGTTCCACTTTTCTTTGTCCTTGTGTGTGTGTGTGTGTGAGAGTGAGAGAGAGAGAGAGAGAGAGAGAGAGCACAAAACAAAAGCTGTAACAATCATGTGGAGGTTGATTCTATGATAAAAAGAATATATATATAAAATATAGAAATGAGCTAGCTAGCAATATAGCATGCTTGTGTTAGTGATAAAGCCTAACACACAACTTGTAATAATAACACACAATGTGTTGTTGTGAGTGTGTGGTTTGATTGTGCATCTATGAGTTGTCAATGCACGTGCCATTCCCCATTGATCTCAGTACACTCACGTGACTCACAGGGAAGACCAGAAGAGAGAGAGAGTGGAAAGAGAAACCGTAGTGAAGTATACATACACATACAGTAGCATGCATTAATTGATATATATATATATATATATATGTGTGAGATATATGGCTTACCCATAAACATTATAGGGTGTTCCTTGCTGGAGAGCATAATGAGGAAGTGTTGCTGCCGCTGCAGAAGGAAAAGTCGATCCTGCTCCTCCAAACCCTGTCTGAAACGAACCCATCACCCTGAAGTTCCTGCCTCCTCCTCCTGCAAATTATATCAATTTCACTCTTTAATTAGCTTATTTTCTCTACATTCACTAAAATGAATATATATATTCACGCTATAGATTCCGAGATAAGAAAACAACAAATCTTAATTAGAATCTGCTACATAAATAGTACAATATAATATTATTTTTGTGCTCTGTCAACAACAAATGAATATGGGGAGAATCCAAATCCTAAGAACGCCACGGGACAAGATACAATGTTGTTTTGTCCATTAGCATATAAATTTGCTTCAAGTCTCTCATGTATATATATTAAAGAGGGAAAACAATGAGATGTATGTGAGTGTGTCTGAGTAGCATAGATATTCATGTTGTTTAACTGGGTTAGGTGATTTAACCTTCAAATTTAGTAAAGACAAAATATAATCATGAATAATGTTGACTTTAACTTAACCTTTTAAATTAAAAGGTGATTAAACAGCTGTGATGCGTTGTTCTATGTACACTAAAGAATGCAAGTTGGCACAAGCAAATGAAATATGCCAATATATGGAGGAGTGGGATTAGTCTGATGAGTTTGATGAGAATCTTTATGAAACAAGACAGAAGTGTGTCGTGTGAAATGTCATCAGTTAGTGAAAAATGAGAGAATCAGCAAATGAGAAAGGAATAAATGCACATGCAGATAACAGAATGGAACTTTCCACTCTGGAAAGAAAGGAATATTCATTCATATTAATCAAACTCAGTAGTAGGAACAAGGACAGCTTTGTTTCTGTCTTCCATTCTTACCGCACAATACTTTTGACAGCGATCATCATCCATATATATTCAGATTTAGATCTATCTATTCTGATCTTAGTCACTCAATTCAAATACAACAAGAAGCTGCTATATATGCCTTAGTTTATATATGTATGGTTGGGGGGGGGGGCGAAGGAATATCCATGAAACTGGCTATGAACAAGAATAATGGAGCGAGAAGAATGAAAGCATCTTTTGAACAGTGATGAACTGAATAAGAGGAATTTATAAAGCTTTATGCCTCAGATCTTATCCATCATATCAAACTCAGATGATTAGAGACCCTGGAAAACTACTCATTGATATGCATATTGGGGGGGGGGGGGGAGAGAGAGAACAAATGATATATATACATACACACACACACACACACACAGACCGTGCTTTGGGGTTGATGGCTTGGATCTCTGGACACCCAAAGAAGCCAGGTTGCAGTTAGCCCTTCTGCCATCTATCACTGGAGCAGCATCCACACAAGCTCTCATGGCGGCTTCTGGTTCCCGAAAAGTTACCTGAAATGGAAATACCTTCTTCTTCATCATCATCATCACCACCACCACAATAGAAGAAGATAATAAATAATCAAATTGAACTATGAACAATATCACTTGTTTTTCCTTATTGATCATTAATTTAGCTAGGTCATCCGGACATTAAGTGAGCCAAACCTCATTATATTACTAACAACTTGAGATCATGTGATAATGTGAATGAAAATTGAAGAGAAAGAAGGACGAGGAGGAGGAGGAGGCGTACGAATCCATAGCCTTTAGATTTGCCAGTAGCTTTGTCAGTGATGACGACGGCCTCCAAGATCTCACCAAACTGCTCAAAATATTTCTTCATAGTTTCCTTCTGAGTCTCCCAAGCCAAGCCTCCTACAAAGACCTTTGTGTATGTTGTGTCACCAAACTGGCCTGCCAGATTCGCCGGAGTCATCTCTTCAACCTTAATCTTTTCTTCTACGATCACACACAATACTACTTTGTCTGATAACCCTAGAACACAAGACACTGATCTTCTTCTTCTTCCTCTGCGCTTCTGGTCTCTGAGATGAACGATCTATCGATGAAGATGACTGACGATGATCTTTGTTTATGCTCTCTAATTAGAGTAGTTGTCAGCTATATGGCAATTGGCAAAACTACTCCTGTGTGTGAGAGTGTGTGTGTGTGTGTCGGAGAGAAAGAGTGTTGTGAGTGAGTTGTGAGTATGGAGACAGATCTACTTGGGTGTGAGGCAGAAGAGAGGGGGAGAGAGAAAGACCCACAAGATTTAGAGGGATCTTGAAGTCTCTGGTTCTGAGGAGAAAGGATGGGGGGTGGGGGTGGTGTAGAGGGAGTTGATATTGATGAATGAACGAGATCAAGAGAGAGGGGTTGGAGAGTAGAGTAGAGAGTAGAGAGAGAATTAGGTCAGAGATCAAAAAATAAAAGAGGGAAAGAAAGAGAGGGAATGAGAGAGAAAATTAGGAGGGAAACAGAGAGAGAAGAGAGAGAAAGGAAAAGGCGATAAGAGAGAAGGGGAAATGGGAAAAAGAGGAAAGGGGCTCCGACATGAATTATATAGAAGACAGCCCCACCTGCTTGCATTATTTGAATCGCAACTTCCCCCACGTTCAATCATGGAGCGTGGGATACACGCGCAGATGATTTCCTTTGGCAGATATCATGAGATGTTTGGGGGGTTCCATGTGGGGCAAGTTCCAATCCCACGCGCAAATTTCCGTGGTCACTCTCTCTCTCCCCCCTCCCTCTTGAGAGTCTCTGTCAGAGGAAGGAACACGGCATGCGTTTAGGCGGATGACTTGTTTATCTAAATCCTGCAAAATATTTATATACTATTTTAATAATTACAGCTAGGAGAGGGGAGGATAACATTTTTCAAAAAATAAAAGATAAAAAAGAACCATTTGAAGGCACACTTTACTTCTCCCTAAATAAGGATTAGCTAATAATAAAAATAATAAATCTATGTATTACCTCTGCTGGACTGTAAACTAAATCTTATGTTAATGATAAGAGGTAATATAACAAATAAAAATTTTAAAATGAGAAATTTTAAATCACCATTTCATAAGTGTGGCTTGTGTTAGAAAGAGATGAAACCTAACATAAATATTATAAAATTTATTTTTTTTGTAGAAAGTTAAATGAGCACACACACACACACCCCTCCTCTCGGACATGCTACCAAAATCTTGTAATCTAATCTCTTAGCCTCTTTCCATAATTTTTTCTGCGTTTTGGATTTTCGTCTTAAATTTTAGACTTACATTTTGATTATTGAAAGTTTTATATACCTTTCATATGTCAGTTTGGTTCCTTAAATATATATTACCATAATGTGGATGATGTATTAAAATATTTGATTGGAGTACATAGTGACATATTTTCGTATAATCTATTATCTGTAAATAACTACACACACACAGATATATATCTATATATATATATATGCATATTTAAATTTATAAGAAGTCAATGGGTTATGACTTTCTAGCAATTTGGGCTGAATCTCGATAAAACTTGCTAACAACTCATTTTGGACAATAAAATTGTTTTTATGGTTGAGTTGGATCGGATTCTTGTCGACCTTGAGTCAAAACCTAGAATTAGACCAGAAATTGGAACAATTTTTTTAAAAAATTGGACGGTTTTTTGGGTTGACAAATTTTTTGAAAGAACTTATACAAAATTTACCCTTCCAAGAAAGTACCTAATATGCCACTCTGATTTCTATTATAAGGGATTTTTTTCCAGAAAGAATGAGTTAGTCATTATTACAAGTCATTAAGTGAGATATTAATAATTACATTTTTTTAAGAGTGCCCGTATTTAAAATTTGATGCACCCTTTTTTCACTTTTCAATGTGTAATTCATGATTTTTAAATAAGGAAAAATTAGGGGGGAAATATTTTAAAGCAAATTTAATGACTTAACCATCTCTCTGGTTTTAGCAAAATGATTAGAGATGCTTTATAATGGCAATTGGAGTGGGATTTCCAGACCATCTGTAGAGCTCTATGATGTTACTCCTCTGGTCCTATTTATAGGGCAGAGAGAAAAGATATTTTTTAGTCCTATTTATAGGGCACTAAGAGAAATTTTTTATATAGATGTACAATTTTACCTTTCATTTATTATTATGTTCATTTTATTTACATAAGGTATAATATATATTAAATAGGGATAAAGTTGAAATGTTGTTGAATTTGAAATGAAAATTAATGAAGTTTAAGATTTTTCTTGGTCTATGTGAAACATGTTGAAAGTGACTTATAAATAGAATCAGAGGAGTATTTCACTAACATTTTACATTGTGGTGTTGTTATGTTGACAATTAGATTATTGTAAATTTATTTTTTATATATATTATGTTATAATTATTTTTATTAAAATTTTATTTAATTATGTTGCATCGGTTCAACCCCGGCCCTATTCTAACCTATTATACATAAGAATCGTGGATCGCTAGTTTTTCTAGTTCAATATCTGGTCTAACTTTTAAAACAGTAAACAGAACCTATTTAACTTCCTTTTGAGCTCCATGCATGTTAAGGATGGGGTGGGATGAAAGGGAGGTCAAACTCAAAGATTCAAATCATCTCAATAAATATAAAAAGATTAATAATGTAAGACATATTAAACGTTTAAGGAGTAATTTTGTCTTGAAACTATTCACGAAAAAGATATGTGGGTATCCAAAACTCTTTTAGAGTCAATATCACCTTAGAAGTGTTAAAAAAAGCAGTAATGCCACCCTAATTGCCGAAAAACTAATGTAGACTATTTGTATTTTGTAACCATAAGAGTAATATTACTCACTTTTTAACACTCTCACGGTGATATTGGGTAAAAATTTAAAAAAAAAAAACTTCTAAATACTTTCAGCTCCTTCGCGAATATTTTCATGACAAAAATATCCTTAATCCTGAATTAAATTCTAAAGGAATTCTATCGATCTGTTTCCTTTTTTATATTTCATGGAATGCTAATTCGTTTCTATACGATATCAACTATATATATTATTTTAATAATTCTGCACGAATCAAATATTAATATAAAATAAAATGTTGATCGTTGAGAAAACTCTGATGGTATTGGACCAAATGACAGAACCATACAGACCAGAGCATTAAATAATAATTAATTCAATCCTATAAATCTAATTCTATTAATGTGTACACCATTAATTTTCATCAGTATATCTACCCAAAATAAATCACCAACAACTCAAAATAAACTTTAATTTTGAAAAGAATATATCTTGATTCGGACACTTTAGAAAAATTCATATGTTGTTGGCAAAAAAAAAGGGACAAATTCATATGTATTTTAGTCAATTAAAGTATGCGTTCAAATTTTTAAATTTATTATTTTCTTTAGGTTGTTGGGTAGGAGCATAATGATTTCTCTCCTTTTGCTCAGAGGGTCTGGTCCCTCCTCTGGTACATGCATTGAGGGGCTGCTATAAAAAGTTGCAACTTCTAAAATTATAATATTCTCATTTTTATAAGTTTAAGATAAAAAATAAGAAATAGTTACAGCAATCAATTAGTAGTACATATATATTTGTATATAAGATACAAAAATGTTTAAATTTTGTATAAATCACATATTATTAATGTTTTAGACTAATGGTATTAAAAGACTGCAAATATACTTTTTAATTTTAACAAATTAAACTGAAACTTGGTCTTAATATAGATGATCAAATATATACTTTATCCTCTTTTTTATATGTGTATGCATCATCCTATTAGAGATAATCATGTTCAAAATATGGTGGAGCATTATCTTTTATAATGGAGACTCAAATTTTGATTTGTTATATTGTGAAAGATTAACTTCTTTCTCTAAAACCAACCCTCTTTAGTCTAATATTATTGACTTTCTCTTAAAACTTGATGCAAATTTAGATGGATGTATGCTTTAATCCCTTTTTAATATGCATATGCATGTTTCTATTAGAGGCAATCATGTTCAAGATATTGTCAAATACTACCTCTCGTAATTGAGATTCAAATCTTAAATTGACATCTCGTAAAAAACTAACCTCTTCTGTTAAACTTAATACTCATTAATATGATATTATTGATTAACCTGAGCCATATTATTTATATATTATTATTATTATTATTATTATTATGGAACTACTTAAAAATAAAAGAAGGACAAATACTTTCTTTAGATTTTTAAACTTTACAAATTTTTCTTTTATTTTTAAAATAGATAAAATATTTATTATAAAATAAAAAATAAATTGCACAGATCTTTCTTAAAGATATTTAATTTGAAAATATACAGATCTTCCTTTATTATTGTGGGAGGTTTGTATATATTCTAAAAGTACGTTATGCGTTAATATAATTTGAAAAACTCAGAAAAACTTGTGTAATTCAATATTTAGTTTATAGGAGGCTTCTGTAGGTTTTAAAAAATAGAAATATATTTTTTCCAATTTTAGGGAAATTTGAAAAGGTTTTATTTCAGTTCAAGAAAATAACAGAAAAACCTTGGGTACTTTATTTCATTTTTTTTTCCTTATAAACTTCGTTCGCACAAGTTTCATTATTCCTTTATTTGCATGGCTCACAAGGGGTCCAAATATCAAATTTCATATTCCAAAAGAAAACAATGAATCAATATGGGGTCCGTCCAAAAGAAGAAAGAAATTAATCTATTTTTTCATCAATGACACAAACCATTTACACACTCACACAGCACCACGACTTTAATTCTGCCATAGGTTATTGCAATTTTAGCAATTGAATTTTGAAACATCACCTTAGTCTTCTTTGAATAGCTTTTTTTTTTTTAATTTGGATAATAAAACATTATATGTATTTAGTCTTCTTGTTCATAACTATACAAATGTTTTTAGCACAATTTTTATATGAATCATTTAAAATTTAATGAAATATCCATCTGTTTGTCTGTCTGTCATACTTATTCTACAAATCTTGTAAAAGTCATTTCATTGATCTAATTGGTCCTTCTCATTGGCGCTATTTCAACCATCTCATTGGCTTATTTCTTCTTCTTCTTTTTTCGTCCTTTCCTCTTCAAAGTGAGCATGGCTTCATTTGAACTCAAACCATACGTCTAATAGAATTCCCTTCTAGTATTTGGTGTTTTTCTTATATTGAGGAACCTTTAGCAGCCAAACACAAGTATCTCTAGAGTAAGTTTTAATCTTTCTCTATATCCTTCTCATAAAAATTAATTTATATGTTTTAGGAAAAAGCAATAATTTTTTGTTTGTAGCACTCGGTGAGTTGGAAAGGATACACCAGAACAAAAGCAAGAAGTTGAAATTTTTGAGTTGGCAATATATACTCATGAGAAAGTTTATTTCTTATATTAATTTGTAACAAACTTGGATGTTTTAAGATGTTAATTATGTATAATCTATTACATCTGTTAAAGCGTATAAGTTCTGACAAGAATAGCAAATTTATTTGATTGTGGATTCATATGATGAATTGCTTTTGTGTATTTATATGTATTTTCCCAATTTTCTGCTGCAATTTTAGAACTTCAATTATTTAATGTTAGTAAGTAACATACTAAAGTTAATATTTTCATGAAAATTGAGATATTTTTATTAATTTCTTTAATATCATGTCTACTATCAAAGAATGATCACCGCTACAAAAAAGGCTTTGAATGACGCTCATTCATGGTAGTTATTAAGAAAAACGCAGTAAAAAAAAGGTTGCGATATTTTTATAACTATTTGGTAGTAAATTTCACATTTCACAGTGGTTTTTCCAAAAAAAAAAACCCATCATCAAAAGTGATGGCACCCAATAAAAACAAAAAAAAAGAAAGCTGTTCAACTTATCACAGCATTTGTTACAAATGCCGTGGTAGGTTCTTTTTATGGTGTTTAGCCAACTAAATGCAATGGAAAATGCTTTTTACAGAAGTTTTATATAAAACCGCCATAAAAAGTGTTTCACAACTTTAAAATCTCTAACTCCATGTGATAGATTTTCACTTTTCATAGCAATAGTTCTTGATCTCCCATTATCTTTCTCCTCCCACCTTTGCCAGTATTTTCTTCTTGTTTTTGTCGTCTCCATCTTGTTCCTCCATCACTGTCGTGGCTGCCTCCTTTTCTTCATCTTTATTTGTGAGTTTTTCTCCCTTTCTCCTCTATTCTTTCCATGGATTTCACATTTTTGATGTTTTGGTTGCTTAAAACATTGTGGACATTGTTTTCTTTGATTAAAAACATGATTTTGACATTGTATTATGTAGTTTTGTTGATTTCTCACATTTGTATTCTTTTTCTGCAATTTGTAGCATGTTGGCTTGGAGATTGGAATGTTTTGATTGTTATTGGCATGAAATAAGTTAATTACTTGCTCTCCACGGCATGAGATGCATGTTGAAGGTTTTTGTAGTTAATCATTTTTCAAGTTTGTCATTTTTTCCCCTAAATTTTCAAACATTTCTGTCAAATTTTTGATAAAATTTTATTATTATTCTATTGACTATTGGCCAAAATTTTTTCTATTAGCAAAATTGATTGATGATGAAATTTTGTTTAAAATTTCATTTAAATGGATATCATTTGGGTTTTCATTTTAGATTCAGAAGTTTTAGTGTTAAGAATCTTTCTTTGTTAGTTTGATATTGTTGTTTTGTTTTGTTGGTTATAATTGCTGAAATTTGCCTCTTTTATTATTGGTTGGTTGATTAATTTGAGAATGGTGAAAACTGGTTGGAATTGCTTGTATTTAAGGAAAAACTCTGTTGAAATTTTTTAAAATAAAAAAGGTAGCCTATTTAATTTGTAATTAAGTATTAGTCAAGTCTATTTGTTGACTAATGCTTAATTATTTTATGTATTTGATTTAAACAAAGTAATATTTGAATTAAATAGTTAGAATTGAGCTTGATAAATATGCTCCTCGATTATGTAGAACAGTATATTATAGTTGGATAAAAGCTAAGAGAATTAACAAAGAATATAAGGATGAGGGTTGAAAGATTTTTTGAATTTGCTCAGAAAAATATGCCTAATAAAGTAATGGGTTGTATTGTCATCATTGCGTTAAGTACTTGAACAATAGCCAATGAAGTATTCCTGAGATAAGAGAGCATCTTGTTTGTGATAGGATAAATTTGAGATATACAAATTATATATGGCGTGACGAAATTAGAATGACTTTTATATCTGGAAAGAAGAAAGTTGTGAATGATAGCTTTGGTGATATTAACACATTGAATTATGGATATGTTTCTTGATATTAGAACATAGACCTTTGATGACATAAAAAAAAAAAAAAGAACATAGACCTTTGCATAGTTCTCTTCTACATGTGAAAGCTTGTGCGTAGTGATACAGAGATGCCTTTGTACCCACAGTATCAAGATGATTGTACAAGGTTGACGATTGTGTTGAAGTTAACGAACTTGAAAATCAGAAATAATTGGACCGATGCTAGTTTTGGGGAATTGCTTGAGTTATTGATTGATATGCTTCCTAAAGGGAATTCACTTCTAAACGAAATGTACGAGGTGAAGAAAATTGTGTTTGATGGTTTTGGAATATGCAAAGATACATATATGCCCTAATGACTACATACTGTACACAAATGAGTATGAAAGATTAAATAAATGCCCTAAAGATGGCATTTCAAGATATAAAGCAAAGAAAAATGATGGTGATTATGATGAGATGACCAAAGATCCTCCTTTGAAGGTATTGTGGTATCTTCCAATAATACCATAATTTAAGTCTTTGTTTGCTAATGCCACATAAACAAAGAACTTAATACAACATTCTAGTGAGAAAATGAGTGATGAAAAACTTCATCACCCAACTAACTCTCCTTAATAAAAGATGATAGATAAAAAGTCTTTTGAATTTGATAGTGAGCAAAGAAACCTTCGACTTGGGCTCTATATGGGCAGAATCAATACATATGGTAATCTTAGTAGCACACATAGTGCTTAGTCAATTCTCTTTTTAATTTACAACTTCCCTCTTTGGTTGTGTAAGAAGAGAAGATATATCATGTTATCTTTGATGATCTGGGAGCCAAAACAGTCAAGAGACGATATTGATGTGTACTTGTGCCTTTGATTGACGACTTGAAGAAACTTCTAGAGAAAGGTGTTGAAGTGTTTGATGTATATAAACAAAAGACCTTCAAACAACATGTGATGATTTTCACCATGATAAGTCAATTCTCGGCATATGAAAACTTGTCTGAATATAGTGTTACAAAAAGCGTGTCCCATATGTGAAGAAGTTACTTGCTACATATAACTCAAGTATGAAAGAAGGACAGTCTTCCTTAGTTACAAAAGGTTTCTTAATCGACATCATCCTTATAGTAGGTTAAAGAAGGAATTTAATAGCTCACAGGAATATCAAATATTTCTAATGCCATTAACTAGAGAAAAAGTTTATTAATAAGTGGAGAGAGTTAATATCATGATTGATAAGAAGAAAAAGAAGACTGCATGTGAGAGAAATATATGGAAAAAATGGTCTATCTTCTTTGATCTTCTATATTGGCAGAGTCTTGAAGTGAAACATAGTCTAGATGTCATGCTTGCAGAGAAAAATGTGTGTGAGAGTCTTATTTGCACACTTTTACAAATAAAAGAAAAGATAAAGGATGGAATTAATGAAAAATAAGAAAACTACTATACCTACAAAGAAGAGAGGGTTAGAGGGATTATTTACAACCAACAGTTCATACATTATCAAAAGAAGAGAAAATAGGCTTTTATGGTTGTTAAATGGTCTTAAGGTACCACAATAGTATTCTTCTAATTTAAGAAAGCTTGTTTCAATGCAAGATTTGAATATAATGAGAATGAAGCCTCACAATTGCCACCTGTTGATGCAACAATTACTACTAGTGGTTGTTAGAAGCATTATAAAAAATGATGTGAGGAGCACTATCACTAAACATTGCATGTTCTTCAATGCTATTTGTAGTAAGTTGATTGATCCTATTGAGTTGGACAAATTAGATAATGAAGGTTACTTTATCCTGTCCCAATTGGACATGCACTTTTCTTCAATATTTTTTAACATTATGGTGTATCTAATAGCTCATTTGGTATGGGAGATAATACTTTGTGGCCTTGTGCGTTTAAGATGGATATATCAATTTGATTGATACACAAAAATATCAAAAGGTATTTGAAGAATTCTTATAAGCTTGAGGCATCAGTTGTTAAGAGATATGTATCTGATGAGACCGCTGAGTTTTGTAACACATATCTTGATGGAGCAAAGATAGTTGGATTTTCTCAATCTCGGTAGGATCAGGGGAGAAGTAAGGGAACATAGGGTGTTGTAGTGAAGCCCATGTCTTATGAGATGGTGATGCAAGCACATCTAAACATTTTGAGTAATACAGATAAAGTTCTGTCTTACTTGAATGCTCATAGAATATGCAGAGAATTATGAACCAAAGAAAAAAATGATATGTAACTAGCTAATGAGCACAACAATTTATTCGTAGAATGGTTCAAGCAGGAAATGTTAAAGGATGGCAACCCATTGGAGACAACACAATTGTTAGCTGTAGGGCCTTGTTTTGGCCTTGTATATTGGGGCGGACATGATATAAATGGTTATCCTTTTTATACAAAAATCAAGATCATAAAAGTACTATGTAGAATAATTGGTAATAGTTGTGGTTGAAATGATGTATTTTGCTAACCCAATATGGCTAACCTAATATGGATTCTCTTATAAGTAAAATGTTTTGAACTAACTTTTATGTTCATAAATTTATTAGGCATAAAGTTAAATATTTTCTAATACATTCAATTCTACTTTTTAATTTGTTAGTACTATTGTCAATCTAGAGGTGTTGAGTGCGGATATTATGTGACTCATTATATTAGTGACATCATTTAGACAAGCATTACTACAAAAAAGAGTTTTCACGACGCTAATTTATGACGGTTATTAGAAAAAACATTGTAAAAAAAATATGACAGTGGCATTTCTGTAATTATAGGCGTACTTTTAATGGCGGTTATTTAAAAAACAGCCATAAAAAATATTTTAACAATAGTTTTTTAAATAACCACCGTAAAAAGTTTATAGAATTTTAAAATCCATTGTGCGATAGTTTTCACTTTTCAGAGTCAGAGTTCATAGTCCCCCATACTATTCTCACTCGATTTTCTCCCTCCTCCTACATTTGTCAGCGTTTATCCATTGCTTCTATTATTTCTGCCATGTTCTTCCATCATCGTTGCTGTTGCTGTTGTCGTCGCCATCGCCTCATTCTCTTCGTTCTTATTTGTGAGTTTTTCACCTCCATTCTTTCTGTGGATTTCATAGTTTTTGTTGTTTTATATGATTATTTTTTTGGTTAAAAATATGATGCCTAATATGAGTTTAAAGAGATCTTATTTTTAGCATATTTGAGTCTTTGATTTTATCTTTAGTAAACCTTCTTCGATCTAGTGGCTGAAGGTGAAGCTAAGTGACACTATTACGGCAGGAAAGAATCTATATTTACTCCATCAGAATGCTTTTAACTGGTGAGAGACTTCCTTTGAGGCTTTGTTCTCCCATTCCATCCTAATCAGTAGGGTGAAACGTAGCCTAAAAAAACAAAAAATTTTCATGGCGGTTATTTATATAACCGTCGTGAAAAGTCACATACCACGGCGATTCTTAAACCGTCGTGAAATCCTCGACATTTTACGTCGATGGCATAGACATTCTCAAAACCACCGTAAAAAAATCATTTTAACTGTTGTTAAATGTATTTTTTGTAGTAGTGAAGGAATTATTGAGAAATTAAACAAGATAAATAGAAATTACATAGTTATTTTGTGATCCTTTAATTTTTTTTCACTTTTTTCATTGTTGACTAATGGTTTTGTTTCTTTTAATTTGCAGGCATTTCAAAATGTTGAGGAATATGAACTAGACAAAGTCAGCACAATGAGGGATGGTTTGGCAAAAACTTTAGTTGAGTTTATGTGTTCAACAATTACTATAGTTAAGTTGTCAAAATGTTGGTAGATGAAAAACTTTTGGTTTATTCATTCACTAATTGTTCAATAGCTTTTCTAATTGATTATTGACTAGGTTTAGTTGAACTAGAGATTGGTTAAGTTGTTGATCAATTGAATTTGGATTGAACATTTTGATTATCATAGTGTTAGATTTGAGTTTTAGCATTGAATTGCCCATTAAGTTTTAGTTAAACTAGGTTTAGTTAAATTTTAGTTCACTTGTACAATTGCAAATTTTGGTTTTAGCATTGAATTTGTTTGCTAACTAGAATTGGTTTGTTTATGTTTAGTTCAATGTAGGGGGTTGTATATGAATTAAAAAAATTATTTAAAAACATATAATTTCCATGGTGGTTATTTAAATAAGGGATGTGGAAAAATATTTTCACAATAGTTAATAAAAAACTATCATGGAAAGTTTTTCAAAAGTGTAGATATGGAGGACTTTTCTATGTTGGTTTTTTACTACCAATTGCCATGGAAAGTTAATTTTGCACAGCAGTTTTGCAACCTCCATGAAAGCTTCTATTTATTATGTTGACAACATATATGCTATATCTAAAACTATTGTTAAAAGCCCTTTACTACCATAAAATTTTTTTTCCTGTGGTAATAGATAGTGATGGAAAATTTTTGTTATCTTTGCTTAGCAGACTCAGTGGAGGTGAGCTGGGGTCTAAAAAATTTCTACAAATATGAATAGTCAAATGGCAATTAATAGTCAAATAAAAAATGATATAGAAAAAAAGTAAGCAATCAAATGACAATGGATAGTCAAATAAGGAATGTGACAACACAATAAAACACGTGCAAAAAGTAAAAAGTATAGGGAAGAGAGCAATAAACAGTAAGTTTGTAACACCATCATTCTAGACCAGAAGGGAAGCCAAAACATGTTCATTGGAATCATATTGGGTGGCCTTAAGCATAGAAAATTCAACTTTGAAAAATTTGTTCCTTGGGTTACTATTCATTTAGTAACCCTAAAATTTTGGCTAATTTTAAAAAATCATAACTAATTCTAAAAAAATCAAATTGTGGTGATTCTAAGTTCTAATTGAAGCTCTTTCATTTCTATACTTTAAAAAAAATAATCACTTGTTTATTTTCTTTACCATTCGAGCTCCATTTACCATGCAAATAGTACTGTTTAAACTAGTAAATTTTTTATTTTCAACTTTTTACCATAACTTCACAAATTCATAAATTTTAACTCACAACTCCAAATTTTGTAATATATCACTCTATTTAAAGCTTAAAATTTGAAATTTAAGCCCACAAGTTTCACAGCCAAATTCAAACATTTGGGTAGAAAAGTGGTATGACCAAATTTATGGTTTTCTAAGCATTTTTACCCCTTATAATACTTCATTTTCACATCATTAAATCATGATCATGCAATTTTACCTTTTCCCAATCGTACTAACCATAATCATGTATGACATAACTTCTTAAGTAATGGGAATATAGTCCCTTGCAAGAAATCCTCTAAGTTATACAAACCACTAATATTAACCAGTGGTTAATAATTACATTACATAATTATCAACATAACATATCAAATATTCTTTTCTCATGTCTCCTTGTCTTTTCCTTTCTCCCTTCAAGATTATACCACATATCATGCCACCTAATGCACATGTAATCATAAAACCTTATTTTATTATAATTTAACCTCTTCTAATTATGTTCTTAAATAAATTATATAATTCCTTCCATATCTCCTCATTAAATTAATATTAAAATAGGGAGAAATCCCTCTCTTTCTTGACTATTCGTCCATCTATTTTATAATTTTACTTCGTATCAAGTACTTTTCCGAGTCCTGATTTACCCAGTAACACTAGGATATGTTGTAGCATCCTTTTTTCACCACATGATATTACATATACATGTACATAAAGAGATATGCTTTTCTCCTTGTCCCTCCATTAAACATTTAATAATATTTATTTCAAAGTAAACTTATCGAAATTCTTTCTATTGGTCCATGACTCTAAGAATTTGTCTTTGGGTACCACTAAATTGTTTTTATCATAAAATTTTTTTTGGATTTTCTTCAAGTCAAACTTTGACTTGTAAGCAGTTTATTTTGACTTTCCTTAGATAGTGTATAAATAGGTTTTAAATTTTATTAAAGCCAACCTCTATGCATTACACAAACAAAATTATTTTTAAAACCTGCAATAATTTCTCCACTATTTATTTCTTATTTTTCCTAATCCTTTGAGTCTTATTGGCATTTTAAATAATTCAATTTCAACTAGTAACTTATAATTAGCCAAAACTCTAAAAATTTCATAACTTGTTCCAGAGCTATTTTCATCATTTTTAATCTCATACGGGCCTCCAAACCTTTTTTTCTATTTTTTTAGGAATTTTTTAGAATTTTTTGGTATACTTTCTGTCGGCACCTTTTTCGTCCCAAAACTTTTCAAAATTACAATCAGGTCCTTGCTAGAATTTAGCTTCAAAAATACCCCTTTAAGGTTTCTAGCATGACCTTTAACTCATATTCATCCTCATTCCTCTTACGCAGCCCCCGAGACTTCACTGTAGCCTCTAACTTCTTTGTCCCTTGGTCCTAGAAAGTTTTCTCTTTACAATTTGGTCCCTAAGAATCCTTTTGTCCTTTTAGGGAACTTTTGGGACTCCTGTCAATTGAAGTCTAATAGCCTACCTATTTCAAGCTATTTCTTACACTTCTAGGTTCAAAATTCAGGATATTACAAAGTTTATCCTAATTTAGCTCCTTCATTAGTCTACATCTAGTTCCCAAACTTCTCACTTAAGATTTCCAAATATCCATTGTCCGTCAAATTTGATTTGGGAGCTTAAGAGGCTGATTACAGTCCTGTTGCCTATTTACTAGGTCAAGCATACTCCCTTCGCTAGAGTAATCAAATCCTCAATCTCGATATTATTACATGTAAGCCTTTTAACATTTGTTAATTTGGATTTTTCATAATGATTTTGAGAGGGATGGCTATACTGTTGATGTAATATATTTGAGGATTTTACACCATTCATCAAAACATTAGGGTAGGTGACTTTCCACAGTGGTTACAAAAATTAACTAAAATTGACTGAGATGAAAAGTTCTTAACACATGTCGTTTATAGCATAAAAATAAGGTGGGTTTGGAAACTTTTCATAATGGTTGTTAATTATTAACAACCTTAGTGAAAAATTTATTTTTTAAATATTATTTTTTTATTTTATATATAACCTCTTTGTATGGAACCAACACAAACGATAACTTCTAACAATCAGATAATGTAGTAAACTACCAAACTAACAGAAACATCCAATTTTATTCCAAAAATCAATAAGCATAGCATTCATAAGCATAAGTTAACAACCAAATCTAACAATAAAATAAAAATCTAACATATTCACCCTAATCTAACTAAAACTAATCTAATGATTAATTCTAAACTAAACTAATTATTGATCAACTGAAGTAAAGTTTGTGCTAAATCATCCCTTATTTGGTTGATGTCATCCATTTCATATGCTACTTTATTTTGAAATGCCTACAAATTAACAAAAATAGATTAACCAACTAAGAATAAAATATTGTGAAAAAAATTGAAGAATCACAAAATAATTGTCTCATTTCTATTTATCTAATGAAGTTTCTTAGTGATCCATGTCTCAACGATCTCATGGATATAGATTTTCAGGTTGACAACATTACTAAAAAATAAAAAAGAAAACTAAATGTGAAAAATTTTAATAAATAATATATACATAGAAAATATTTAGTTTAAACAACTTATTTGTAGCAGAATCCATATTGGTGGTAGATAAACACTCGTAATAGAGGACTTTTTCTTTTTGCTCAACAAATTGAATCCTTAAAGAGCATTGTCAACAAATGCCAAAAAAAAATGATAATATAAAACGTAATTATTAACTTTATGCCTAATAAATTTATAAACTTAAACCTACATCTTGGCGACATTCTTAGTTTTGTCATATGGCACTTCAACTAAAGAACCAAACCAATACACAATGTTTACATAGGGGAAAATAGAAGTAGTGTCCAATGAAAGCTACAAGTATAAACCATGTTAATTGTGTCTATGTGTCAAATACAAAACTATATATACTTTTCAATGTAAAGTGCAAAATAAATTCCTTTTTTGCTTTGTGTCATTATGGTTATCATGAACATCCTATACTCTTTGTGGACAAATGAAGCCATGTATGTCCTCGTTTCTTTGTTCCTTACTAGAGCAACCGAAATACCTATTGTTCAAATGAAAAAGAATTTAGCATATAAATAAAAAATGAAATATGAAAATAAAATTGCAACTTACAATATGGTCAATTCCATGAAGATTGAATACAACTCCTCAAAATTTATGAATTCAACAAGGTCCTTCTTGTAAACAATGAAGTTACAAGTTATGTTCATACTCACAACCCCTAGTAGCTTTTTGAAAGTAAATGCCTCTTCCATTTGGTTCACCATATCTCGAAGCAATCCTATATTAGTGAATCTTAAGACAACATCTTAATCAAGGGATTTAAGCTTAGGAGTTAGATGTTGCTTTAATATAAAAGTGTTAATACAAAGATTATCACAATTAAAGATACATAAAACAAAATATTCTGTACCCTTTTTGTTGTTGGCTTCTTTTAAAGGTGAGCAAATGGGCAAGATAGGCTAGCCCTAAAGTTAACCTGTGGCTTGCCTATTTAGTATTTAATAGACATGGATAGCCTATAGCCCATAAAGAACCCATTTAAGCTGGGCTTACTTGGGTGGGTTTAAACAGATTATGAGGAACCCATTTGATTTTTGTTTTTTTTTAAAAATAAAAGTCTTCATGTAACCTAAATATTCATGAAGCCAAATTTGTGTGCACTCACACATGAATATATTATCTATTATATTCCAAGGATTGAACAAAAAGACTTTAAATTATACATTCCACTATCTTTTCTTTAATGGCAAAAAATGGTGCTACATTCAATAGAGTATACTAAAATCACAATTACAATTTACAATTCAAAAGAAATAAAAACAAAGGAAACTCATGTTTACAATGATGGAGAAGCATAGATAGAATTCTTGATTTCCATTTTTGAGACCATAGATACCCTAATTATAGAAATAAAATAGGTAAGCAATTCAAGAATTGCAAACGGTTCTTCAAATAGGTCAGGGGAAGGAGGATTGAGAAAAACCTTTGATTGCAGCAACTCTAAATTGAAACAATGAAACCTATTCTCCCTCTCCAACCTCTATCTCCCTCGTTTTGATTTCCCATTTTGCACACATATCTCAACACTAAAGTTAGGAATACCAAAGCTGTGGTGTGATAAAAGGAGGGAGACAACATTTATGCAAACTACAAACGTTAAATGCTGAGCAAAGGGTAAAGGACAATGATAGATTCCAATGTTAAGCTGTAGTTTCAAAATCATAGAATGAGAGGTAGAGACAAAGAAGGAGAACAATGATAAGTGTAAATTAGACTAAGCAATAGGTACGTATAAGGAAGGAAAAAAAAAGACAAAATCAATGTTTCGCTAGAGAAGAGTTGTTTTGAAGGATAACATAAACTAATTTAATATGTCATAATATATGTTACATGGTATTTTGTCTAACTCAAGTCAAATATTCATGCACTTGAATCATTATGCTATCATAAGATACACTGTGATTATGAGTTATATGTTTTCTAAGATACTTGGATTAATCTAATCCAAGTCAAATTTAATTCAACCCAAGTTCATGCATATTCTTCAATTATATGAATCTCGTATCTTGCATTGAATTTTTTCATCTTGAGTCAAAGTTTGTACTGCATTGTCAATTTCAAAACATGCATCTTTCATAGCAAGTATTGAACTTTATGTTTGCACAAAATTGGAAGTCACATCTTTTCAACCTATATTGATCTACATTGGTTTGTTCTAGAATTAATACAAAATCATGTTAGTTGAGGTCAACTCGAGTTACTTTTTATTCTCAATAACATTCTCTAAATAAACTGAATCAACAGAGTCTTAACCTTAAGTTAGTACTTCATTGCATCCATCTCAACTTGAGGTTAATCTTTATCACCTTGAGTCAAGTATCTACTTTTCAATTCTAGCCTTTCAACTTGATTCAATCATGCTTAATTGGAAGTTATCTTCATTTTTTTTTCCTAATTTAAGCATGCTTACTTGATAACATCATTTAGATACATCGAGTCATTACTGCTCCACTCAAATTAGGTTGAGATCAACTTGAATTTGAGTTTGCTTTATGTTAGAATAGTGCTTTTAAATTTTTAAAACCTATCTAATATCAATTGAAGTTTTTCGAATGCTTCACTAAGTGTATTTGAATATATTGTGACATATAAAGATATATTAAAACACACTTTGCAAGTAATTAAGCAATAAATTAAGGACCAATTGGATAAATCACATCATAGTTGCATTTGTGTGAGAACCTCTCATGGTAACTTGCCATCTTAGATGGGAAGAAGAATTTGTAATGGGAAGAAAGACAAAACTTAAAATACATGCTTAACATCACTTATAAATAGAAGACCAATATAAGATAAAGCTAAGGACTCTTAATACATGTTGTTAAATTGAGTACTCTTCTTTCAAGTTTCATATTCTGTCATCTTGTATTTAGTACTTAAGATAATGCCCTTCAATAAGAGAGAAGTTCATTGATTGTAATCATTTATCAATTAAGAGTTGCTCAAGAGATGGTTTTAGGGTGGAGATTGTAAACCTACATATTGTAAGGGAAAGTGATTCTTAAGTACTCTTCTCAGTGGTGGATCAAGGCAAAGCTTGGCCCTTGCCCCAAGCAAAGGGATGGTGTTGTTCACATAGCTGAAAACAAGAAAATATTAATCCTACCCAAAAAAAAGATAGATTTCATTATCAATCAAGACCAAATACTTTGCATTCTCATAATGCAGCCTTCATTTGGCCTTCCATTGGATCAAACTTGAGGGATAATAGTTCTTAAATACCTATTGAGACATAAGGGGTTAAATGCAACTAGCTTCACTAGTACATGAATCAAACTAGTGATATAAGTACCAAAGCACTAAAAGCTCATATTGAATCTTGAGAGAATAATGAAATACTCATGAGCTTCTTAGAAACTAGACATAGGTCAAGTGGTTGGATTGAACTAGTATAAATCAACTATATGCTCTTTCCTTAAATAGAATTGCATGTTGAGTTTTGTCCTCTGAGTTTTGTTTTTTATCTCTAATTTTCTCTCTATCTCTTCTTCTTTCGTCCCTCTCCTTTTGCCCTTTCCTCATTCAATGTCAATTGCTAGAGACTATAGCTTGATGATATGTACCTTGATTTTTGCATATTAGCCTCTCATTATAGAATGTGTGTCACATCCCAAAAATTTTCATCTGGCCATAAAAGGATTAAAAATAGGGATGAGGGTCAATGTAGGAACTAGACAGGGAAGTGAAACAACTTTTGATGTGAAATCCTAATAATGTCCAGGCTGGCATTTCCGTAGTTATCGGTCTAGGAAGGGAAAAACGGAAAAAATTGGAAAAAATTCCTGAAAAATGGGAAAAGTGTAGAGTAAAGGTTTTGAAAACTCAGTTGAGGTCCGAAAGATGAAATTTCGGGGAAAATGATTTATTACGGAATTTTCCGTAAACAGAGGTTTTTCGAAAAAATGTTGAAAAATCAAAGGAAAATAATTATTTTAATTAGTTAGAGGCGTCAATAAATTTGGAGATTGATGAAAAATTTATCTAAATATTTATTTGAATTTATAAAATTGGTTTTGGGCCTTGGAAGTTCAAAAATTAATTTTAGGGAATTTATTTTTCCGTAGTGACGGTAATAGAGGCCCAACTGGAGAAAATTCAAAATAAATACCTAGAGGTGGCAAAAAATTCTAAAAATTTTTAGATCATATTCTCATATTAAAAGGTGAATTATCATAGAGATAAATGAATTTTTGGAGGTCTGAAAAAATTATGAAAGGTTACTAGTGAATAGTAACTGATAAAGTTTCAAATTGGTTTAAAATATTGATTTGGTTTGTGGGCCATCTTTTTGGACAATCCAAAACCACTTTTGGAGCCCAAATTGAGCCCAATAAGGGTCTAATTTTGTGCAGAATCTGGAGGCTTCAATTAATTAAAGAAAAATGAAAAAAATTAAGGAATAATTGTGTGGAAAATCTAGAGAAAAGCCACTTGTTCAAATCTAAAGTTAAGTAACACTTGATGGTTGCCAACACACCCTCTCATCTATCATTTTGGGCGTGCTAATTAGGGGGGAAATGGTAGATTGTTTGGTCTGTAAATACCCCTAGAAAATACCAAGAAAATGTTGGAAAATTAGGAAAAATAAGAGGAGACTTTGCCACTGTTCATCTAGCCCTTCTGTTCGAAATTCTTGAGGATTTTTAGGCAAGAAATCATCCAACAAATACCAAGAAAACATTAAGGTATGTCTAAGCATCATTATCCCTAAGTATTATATTGATTGGATTAGGATTTTTGGTTGGGAAAATGCTGGAAAAATACTGAAAAATTTGGTTGGGATATGTGATGCTTAGGGAAGGATAGAAACCTTAATAATCAAGTGGAATAAGGAAGAATAAGTGGTGTATGGATTGATTTTTGGAAGAAAACCAAGTTACCGTTTTGGTTCTTCATTTTGGCCAGCACTATTCATAGGGAAAGAGTTTGTTTTTCATTGATTTAACGATTCCAATAGCTTTAAAACATGTTTTTCTGTAGGGATATGTTGTTGGAAAGTGTTTAAAATCATTGGAATCAAAAATAGAAATTTTGGAAGCATATAGCCCCCTATTCGGCCAAGTGAAGATCATGGGGAAGGAGTGTAAATTTGAAATATTTGATTGCACCATTGGATTCCTCATGAAAAATTGCGTAGGAATGAGTCATGAGATGATTGATTCTAAAGAAGGAATCATTTTGTTAAAAATCAAAGAAAAGGGGAGAAATTATTAAGTTAATGTTAAAGTATTGGGACCAAGTTGTTTTGTGATTAATATGGCCTATATTTATGCTTGGTTTAATAGGCATTGAGAGGAGAAGCTAAGGAGAAGCATTGCTCTTTGGAGTAATCATTTGGACAAGCTTTTAAAAAGGCAGCTTTGAATTATAATTTGATTGTTTATCTTGCTTGTTTGTTGTGATTGTTGTTGCTTAGATTGGAGGAACTTTGTGGTGACCTTGATTGTTTGATTAACATTAGTTATGCTTTGGCAAAATGCTTTGTGGTATGTCGATGTGGATAATATGATGTTCCTCTCCTTGCATGATAACTAGTATGAATTCTTATGAGTTGGGAATGGTTTGGATTGCATGACATGTCACAATTAAACTTGCATTGATTTACATGATAATTATAATTCATATGCTACTGAGATTTCTTTGAAGTCTCACTCCTCCTATGTCATTTTATGTACTAATTAGGAAGTAGACCAAGCATGGAGCAAGGGAAAGAATTGGCCTTGGAATGAAATGGCTTGATGAATATTATGCTATGTTAGAAACTTTTATCAAGTGTACTAAACCTCATGTTGACTTTATGATAAGTTATGGATGATATTTTGGTGCAAATTATATTGTTATTCCATGTTTCAATGTTGGAATTATGCTTGATCCATTGTAGAAAGAATGTGGATGAAGGAAAAGAGGAAATAAATTAAGAAAGTGGTAATTAGGGGATAGAAATTTCCTAAAAAGTGTCAAACTTGTGGCACATAAAATAATAAGGAATTGTTAGAGTTTGGATCTGATATTTTGCATGCTAAAAGATCTCATTTTTAGCTTTAAAACAAGTGGTAATTTATTAAATTTGGAGTTGTGTGCTAAGATTTATGCCCTTCCAAAGTTGGGCAAAAATACTAATAAACAGTACACTTTGACGAATTTCCTGGAATTATTCTAAATGGAATTGGATCTAATAAGTATTTTTCCTCCATATAACTCTTAGCAAGCTCTGCATGAAAATTGGAACCATATCGTTTCAATTTTTCTAGATTTAGTTATGAATTTTTAAAGTTAGCCTATTTTCAGATAAACAGTGTACGGACAGAATTAAGGGTAAAATTTTGAAACTGAAATTTTTCATTCGGAAACGCTACGAAACATGTTATAATGGTTCTAATTGACGTATAATAGGATATAAAGAGAGGTGTGAGAGTGTGACTCTAGCTCCTATATCTTGGGAGTTTATGCACTTTGAATTCCAATTGGTGCAAGTTAGTTATAATTTATTAGTGTACAACCATCACTATTATGTAATTTGTCATATTTGATGCTTAATTCTTAACAATTAATGAGGAAACCATCGAATATTGTGAGGCGGAGATAAAGCAAACCATTACTTGATGATTATTTTATAATAACCACAAAGTAATTATTTGACAATTGGTAATTAAACCGTTAAATAATCTTTTCATTTTTTTAAGTAAGAAAATATACTAGATAGTTGTATTGGAAAAATTGTCACTATAAATGAACATACTTGATAGTTGCTTGTAAGGAAATCGTCAAATAAACTATTACTTGATGGTTAGTTTAAATTGATGTCAAGTATTGAATTTTAACCAAAAAAAAAAAACATTTTTCGCTTTCTCCGTTTTCATTTTGAGACTCTCAAATTTGAAAAACTTTGCAGCATTAAACAAAACCCCACACTGTCATTTCCTACCAGTGGCAACCGCTTTCCAATTAAACCCACCACTGCTCTTTGCCATGTGAATGCCCCCCTCATCAATGAAATGGTCTAAACGTCATAAGGTGTGTATGCGTTTTTGTCTCCTGTCTTCCTCTTTTTGTACCTCTTCAATGTCATGAGTTCTACCATTCTCCACCATCACCATACCAGTCTTTGTCGTCATCATGCATCTTCCTCTTTTGCTTTTCCTCTCATCATCTTCGTCATGTGTCTTCCTCTATTTCTTCCAGCAAGATTAGTTCTTCATTCCAACTTGATTGGTGATATTTGAGCTTGTTTCTCTGTCCTTGATAGTGAGTATGCATTACAGGGATATTTGGGCACTTAATTTATGTACTTAGCTAGTTCCTAGTCAAATAAACATTAATTTGAACCTAAGGTTGTAGGAAATTCACTGGGATGATACTTGAACTTTGAACTTCATACATTTTAGTGAGATTGAGCATTTCTTTTTCCTGTACATTATTCTAAAATCAATGCACTTTGCTCCATCTGAGAATTTCAATTCTTTTCAAAATCTAACTCACATTACCTGTGCCATTGACTAGAATTTGCTACATTATGTGAGGTTGGTGTCAATCAAGCATGAACACCATCTTAAACTATGGTCAAATTGCATAATGGCCTCAAGGGTTTTTTCACTAGCTTTCAGCTATGAATTTTATGCTTGTGAGTTGTTTTTGGTCATTGAAGTCAGTATTGAGATTCACTTTAGAAAATTTATTGAAAATTCTCACTGCTACTTTTTTTGGCAATTTGAATTTTTGTGATTGATTTGGTATGAAAAAGGTTAAGAGATGTTATAAAGTCTAGGGAATACCATTTTTAACATTTTACACTATTGATTTTTTTTAATTACTATTTCTTTGAATCACTGATTACATTTTTTTTCGCCTAAATTATTCACTCTAAATGGGGACTATAGATAGGAATGAATGTCGACCAATTATCTATCCAAAATACCTTCTTCTTTTTTTTTGGTGTGTGGCAGATCTTATTAGGTGTAAAAATTGAGCATGTCAAAGACCCATTAAAATTGTTTTTCCTTGCGTTTAATGTGGCCTTCTAACAAAATTAACTGTCAAATATTTACAATTATGTCATAGTACATATATTAAGATTGAGAACCAAGTGAACATTTATTTGATTTGAAGTAATGATATCCATAATGTATTTTTCCTCATTCCTATATTATTACTCTTATTATAAATCTGCACAGAATACTTGATTCTTGATGTTGTTATCTAATTGTTTAACATTTTTCATGATCGTTTTTTTTTTCTTTTGACGTAGCATAGGAAGGCATTTAGGATCTTCTAACTGTATTTGTTGGGAAGCCATTGCCTTGATGTTTGTTTGAAGACTAATTTTCATATATGATATAAACTAAGTTGTAAATTTCAAAAGATTAATTGTAAATCATGAATTTGTAAATAACAAATCATATTTCATAATTTACTGCTGAATTATTCATGCTTACGACTAAAGGTTGTGGATCTCAGTGTATGTAATATCATTTTTTCTATATCCATTTTGAACGATTTTACTATGCGCCCTCTTGAAAATTTTATCACGCACGTTTTACAGGCATAATGTCTTGACTTCCTATAATTTTTTTATTGGAATTACTTCCTATATTAATTGCAAAATCCAATTTAATATAACGAGTAAACTATATTAACAATTATTTAAAAAACTTTTCTTATCTTCGTATTTAAAAAAAAAGTTAATTTTTTTAATACTTTAATTCCCACCCATTCATTCTTAAAAATGTGATTTTTAGTTTTAAATAATAATACATATTCTACTATTTATATCACTTTTAATAAATAAAATTTGTGCTTTAAATTGAGTTGTATTTTATTTTTAACACTTTGAATTTAGATTTAAATTTTAACAATTGTATGCTTTCTAATTTAAAAATTATTAACTAAATAAATTTATAATAATTTTTAGAGTAAGATATAATGGTCTCCCCTCAATTTTGCTAAACTTATAGAGAACTCCTCTCTATTCTTAACATGTACATTTTGATCCAATTTTTAATACTGTTAAGAATATTTCGTTATAGATTCCTAGATACTTAATCTTATATAATGAAATTATGTGAACGTTTTTTAAATTATTGATTTGCTCTTATAATCTAGTTGTTTGCTTCCTCAAATTCAAAAAAATACTAAATACTTAATCATAGTAATGTTTAATTATCTATTTTAAGTAATATTATGCTTAAATTAATATAATTTAAAATAAAATAAACATAAATCATATTTACTAATTTGTCCCTCATTGTATTAAATCCTAGTTCACTAATTCTTTTAATTACGTGTTAGAAATTATTTTAGCTGACTTATATATTTAGACCTCAAATTTATTAAATAAATAAACAAATATACATTGAAATATTAAAATATTATCAAAAATTTAGGTTACAAGGGATATTTTTGCTCATTCATTTTATAATATTCATGTGATTCAATTATTTAATATTAGCAACTCGTCTAAGAATCACGAATCAATTACCTTGACCATATGTGAAAACATTTTTATCCATTAGATTTTTCTCCTCTTGAAAGTTAAAGAATTTGAAAAATTACCATGACGTGTTAGAGGAAAAAAATATGATCACGAAAAAAATTTCAATATACAAGTAAAATGGATCTGTTATTTTTTTGTGCGCCAAAACTTATCATTATATATTGTTCACTAATTATAAAATTTTTAAATGATTACATTCTTTCCTTACAGACCTGGTTATAATTTTTCCTGGAGACTTGTGATTTGCTACCAATAAACTTATTTGTCATTATGTGCAAAAAAGAAAAACTATGTATCATCAATTTCATCTGCTTTAGCATGGATATTAATTTCATTTTTTTTGCCTTCCAAATCAATTTCATTTATTGGAATTTGTTTCTTGGCCAACTTCATTTGTTGGTACTTATCACTTTAACCTATTGGGCTATTTGCTTTGTTAACAAGCTACCTACATAAGTACATATGATGAGACTTATTGTCCATAATTATGATAATTTAGCAAGACTTTAACTGGAGTTGTGGGCCGCCTCATGACTTTTTGTTCCTCTTTTTAACTTTTCTTTATTCAAATGAATGATCAAGATTCTTATATAGTATAATAACACGGCAGCCAATTGTACTACAGAAACACTAATTTATACACTCACGTACTTTATTATATAGTGTGCCTTCTTGTAATTTGTTATTCCTATCTGAAACAATTTTTCTAAACAAATCAATAAACTTAATTTTTTTCATAATTATTTCTTGCAATTTCAAGAAATAACTTTTTATAACCAAACCATACCTACAACAAACTCAAATAATGCCACGATCATATAAACTAATTTATTATATAATAATATTATCTATGATAGAAAAAAGTAGCAACTAATTATACATCCTATCACAGATAAAAGAACTTTTCTTAACTTATTCAAATGCAAACAATGTAAGAAAGGATTAGTCTTATATAATACGGTTACAAAACAAAATACTATGTAGCTCATAAATCAAAATATTAAGAATTAAGTCTTAATTCATATTTTATAATAAATTCATAATAAACAGATCACATGCGATCATAGGCCTCTGGCTAACTACCAATATGTATACTACAATAAAACAAATCAAAGGACATAAAAACATGATAATGCATGAATCAATTAAACATAGTTTATGCCAAAGTGACAATATACAGGAAACAACATAACTCATAAATCAAGGAGACGCTACAAGTCGCCAATGTAGCTTTACTCCTTCTGAGCCTTCCCTGAGATCCCTTCTCTAAAATTTTCATATTAAACATGTTAAACAACAAGGATGAGACAATGTCTCAATAACTAAATCCATACCTATCACACACACTAGCGTGGGCTAGTGAGGTGTCAAGTAGGATACATAGAGTTAATAAATCAATAATCATTTATTTAACAGTTAAACTCACAATAACCATATAAGTCAAATATTTCTGCCAGTCTCATGAAACTGATAATTTTATAAGAGATAACATACTTTTTATTTGTTCAAAAGATATAAATGTCAATGAAATTCTATGTCATTTACAATCCATGAACCCAAATCCACTCATATATCCTCTTTATTTCTGCCAACTGAACCCTTAGGCTAAGCTCTTTCCATTTGACTGGTTATTCTCACAAGCTCACCACTAAGCACTTAGTGGACAATAGGCCCCTTGGAAGAACTAGTGGGGTGTTACAGTCTCTCAAAGAACTAGTTGGACAATAATAGTGGCAAACCATAGAGCTTTGTATGGTGGCCAATACCACGTGGCATGTATATATCTGCATACTTCAATCGTCTCCTTGCCCCAACCAAACCAGATACGCGGGATTTACAATGACACATTTATATGCATAATGAAACAAACTCCAAAAAAATACCTCATAGTCATAATCATTAATTTCTAACAACACAAACGATTTCAATCCATTTCAAAATAGCATCTCACAAGATAGTTTATATAAAATATAATATATGTATACAAAAATTGGTTATAAAACCACCCACCAACCTCATACCAAAGCATGTAACAAATAGAAATTTAAGTACCCGGTTTCCTAACTAACAGTCAAATACAACAAATGTCCGAACTCGAAAATATCACAATAGGGTTTATATCTTCAAACGAAATTAAAATGTTATCTCTATAGTATTAGATAAACTACTCACAAAGTTCTAACCTCTAACTCATTCTGTAAGAGCTTCAACTATTGCTAAGAGTTCTACCTCAAAAGGCCTTTTTTTCTTTAAAGGTTTAGGATGAAAATATATATACAAGAAGTTAGATTCAATTCCTAGGTTCTTTTAACTTATATTATCTTTTAATTATTAAATTATATCATTCCAATTTATAACATATGTTCTATCTTCAAAGAACTCAAACAAACAGGTCTAATATGAGCTGAGTTATTCTCACTATAAGAGCATAATTATTGATCCCACTGTTGAATTTATACTCCTAGATGTGACAAATTGATTTCTCAAATTTCAGCTTGATCTAATGGTGAACAAATTTACAAATGATAATTTACTATCTAGGGTTCTATCTACAAAATCTAGAAAAATGAGTTCAAAACATATCTAATAACTCATACCTCAGAGGTCAAACTGACGATCCAACCGTTGAGATGGACTAGTGTGCAGTTCCAGACTGGATGACCAAATTTCAGCTCGATCCAACAATTCACGAACTAATAAATAGTACTTTACTAAGACTATCTCAGTTTTGTGCAAAAATTATTTAACTCACTTTCAACTCTCTGCTACTACAACTTATATATAGGCTCCTAAAGCTCCATCTTCCCATCAGTTAGTTGATGTAAGACTTCTCAATATTGGTATGTTATCTATCTTCCCATCATTTAGTCAATATGAGATTTCTTAATATTGATATTTTATTCATTTATTTATATATATGTTTATAAATATACACATATATATAATTTTAATTATTTTAATTACTTATATATATATATCTAACTTTTATCTATTCTGTCTTAATAAAAATTTGCTTAAATTTTAGAAATATAAAAATTAGGATGTTACACCATGCATATTATAAAACACCTCTAGCGGGTTTTGCATCTCTCTTTTTTTGTTTTTAAGTCTCAATTTTTTACGAGAGAATTGTAATGAAGTCTTATAAAAAGAAAATTAATTACTAGTGTATTTCAATAAGTAAGGAGATGTTATTTCCTATATTCAAACTTATTGTAGGTTAATCTATTATCACTGAGACTTTTTAGTATTTATATTTATTGATTGGGATTTGATAGCAGTTTTTCCTTCTTTTTTCTTTTTTGATCCGATACAAATAATCAAAACTATAAAAGGAAAATGACAAAAAAAAAGAACATGAAAATTACTAAATCTCAAATTAGAAATTCTTACAAAAACTAATGTTATTTAGAAATTAAGTGTTTTTAAAACATGTTAAAGTGTAAAAAACAATCCTAATTTGGGATTTAATAATTTTTAGGTTTTTTTTGTCATTTGTACAATTATATATTAAAAATTTTGTTAAAACTGATTTAAAATAATAAATATATTAAAAACACAAACTATAAAAACAGAGATGGATACATCTCACACTACGGGAAAAAACAGAACATTAGTGAATGAACTGATCCGTGACAAACTTTGTAACTAAAATTAATGACCGAAAATTTTTATCACTAAACTAGTAGCAGATTAGTGATAAAATTTTATTTCGTCACTAAATTAGCGGCAGATTAGTAATGAAATTAAAATGCTATTATTAATCTGTCACTGATGTTGTTGTAGAAGGATTATTGACGGAAATTAGTGATGAAATTTTTCATTGCTAAATTAGTGACAAAATTTTTTATCGCTAAATTAATGATGAAAAAATTGTGTCACTAATTTCTATTACTAATATATTACTAACTCCTCTCACAGAACTTTTTATGACCAATTAGTGACTAAAAAATTTTGTCACTAATTTCTGTTGCTATTTTATCATTAATCCGTCACAAAAATTACAATATAAATATATAACTATTATTTTTTTAATATTTATCATTAAAATAAAAAAACAACTTATGATATTTTTCAATACTATATTATATAAATAAAAAATAAATATTTTATAAATAAAAAATAAAAAATATAATACACTTATTATTTATTTAATACTCGAATAAAAATATTTTTTAATCTCTTTCTCCTTTTATTTTATTTTATCGATATATATTTTTCATTCAAAAATTAAATATAGATATTTTTTTGCCAGCAAATTAAATATTGATATGCGAGTTTTGAGGTCACTCTAATTATTATTTATTCCACCTATTGCTGCATAAAAATCTAACTAATATATCTACTAATTTAAAATATTTCCTTGTTAATTAAGATTATTGTTCGTTCTAATTAGTAACAATTACTTCTTATTTATCACACAGTTCCAGTATATGTCTCTGGATGATTTCGGAGAGAATTTCAAATGTTTCCCTTTTTAGTACTTTCTGTAACGTCCCAAACGGCAACAGGGCACCAAATATGTCATTATATCAATTCCTCCTTTTCCTTTTGGCGAAGATTCCTAATCCTTTCATATATATTAATTTTTTTGTCTAACATATTACTTAATTTCATTATTTTAATATATAAATAATTTTTAATGCATCTAACCAACCATGATATATACCTGCTAACTGCACCAAGTTGCTTGTATTATTAAGCACAATAAATTTGTGAGATGTGTGTGCGTCTGTCATTGATACTTGCTTGGCACGATATGTCAATAAGTTTATTTTTTAAGATGTTTTTATTCAAGGATATTCAGGAAATAATTGGAATTATTTTATTCAAATTCTAAAACTTACGCATGTTAATCCAATAGTCATGTGATTTTGATTTGAAACAATTATTCGATTTCAAGAAGAAAACTTTCCATCCTCTATCTATATTCCTATGATGTCGATTACCATTAATTAGTCAATGTTTTTCCTCATCAGTTATCAGTTTTCTTTAAACAATTCTTTCCTTCACTTAGAATTATATTCAATAAATAAACATATAATTTTATTTATTATTATTATAAAACATTAAATAGCTCTAATTTGAATATAAAATAATTAATATATTATTAGAATCATGTAAAGCCTTTTTTTTTTTTGGGTTACAGAATCATGTAAAGCCTTTTATTTACTATGTAAATTAGCCCCAGGTTACTCTATTTAATGCTCTTTATTAATATAAAACTCAATAATCGATTCCTAAAAATTTATAATATATTGAAACAAGATTTTAAAATGCATACACTATTTTTTTTTCCAAATTATTGGTTTCTTTTTCAAGATTAATTATATCATAAGGTTATTTCCTATATGGTAAAAAAAAATCAATATAAATTATTATCTAACTAATTTAATTTATTAATGCGAGAATAACCATTAGTTGCCACTTCCAAACAAAATCAAGAGTCGTTTTCAGTAGTACTAATGATGGCAACCGACGTTAATGTCTCATATCACTTATCCCTAAAAACATCATATTTATCCTAACCTTTAATTATATTAAATATTTAAATCTTGTTTGGAAGTTTTCTATTATTTTTTTTAATTTTCTTAATCTGACTCAATAGTACCAGACCCGATTTAAAGCTTAACAAAACAACAATTAATTTATTTTTTAAATAAACCATTACAAATTTTTGTAATTTACCTTTTTTATACTTTCATGACTTTTAATCTTCATCAATTATGAAGGGGGTCAATATAAACTATAATATCCCATCCACTAATCGACTAATAAATTTTTTTAAAAAAAATCCTGCCATGACCAATAATTATTCAGTTAGAAACGACAACATTAGTATTTGAAAAATGCGTGTCATGATAAATAAGTAAATAAATAAACAAAATATTGAACATCATCATTATGATCATCTTCCCGTGAGAAGGAGCATTTTAAGGTTTTGGAAATCATTTTTGGCGCTCAATAATTTGAGAGACCAAGATGTTGCCGCGTGCATGTCACGTGCACCCGACAGATTATGGTGGAAGACAAGGCAAATGAACGGAATGGCAATTACGTAATAAGACTCCAAATACCAGGGCAAAATAATACACCTTCATCATGATTTCCAATTAATTGAGATTCCCTCACCATATCCCCTGTGTAAGAAAATTTCAAGAAAACTGTTTTTTTTGCCAACTTAAGAATATTGTCAGCCAACAAGTGCTTGGATTAACTAATATTGTTTCATCTTAATTAAAAACTCACGCTTCTGGTCCTTTGAGAACGCAGCAACTTAGATAGTAGGGTCGCCGCCCATCACCGCCCAATCTGAATTAACGTGGTTTGTAATTCTTTAAGGGATTAGCCTAGGCACGGGGTATATAAGGCACCAAAAAAAAAAAAAAGAACATCTAATAGACAATTATTAGATCAAGTTTTTTTTTTATTTATTATATCAAAATTTTCAATTATACATGGTTATATATTATACATATATGTTCTATTTTTAAAATATTTATAATGGGAAAAATGATCAAAAAATAACTGTTGAAATTTGAAATAACAAAATGGGCATGCGAATATATGAAATGATCAAATGGGCATAATGTATCAATCTGAAATTTTGACAATTCGGTAGAAAGACTAAAATGCCCTTGAACGTCTCTGAAGACATGAACTGTTGGTAACTCTCAATACGAAAGTTGTAATTCATATTATAAATATTGTCATTATCATTACCAGGATAGTGAAATTGGCTCCAAATACTTATTACTTGGGTTTGAAAGAAACGAGTTATAAATAGCAATAGCAAAAGGGAGAATTACATTCAAGTCCCATAAGAGAAATAATCACTACAAAGTCCCAAGTAACAACCTGAGCAGCCTGTAATAACAAGTCCTACAGTAAGAATGACAACCTCTGGGACTTGTTTTTAATTACTTGGGACCTCATTGTAATTCTCCCATAGCAAAATGGTAACTCTCATGATGAAAGTTGTAATTCACATTATAAAATATTGTCATTATCATTACCATGATAGTGAAATTAGCTCTAAATACATGTTACTTGAGTTTTAAATAAATGAGTTGCAAATGGCAATAGCGAGATGGTAACTCTCATTAAAAAAATTGTAATTCACATTATAAATGTTGTCATTATCATTACCGGGATAGTGAAATTAATTCCAAATACATGTTATTTGGGTTTGAAAGAAATAAGTTGTAAATGGCAATAGTGAGATGGTAACTCTTATTACAAAAATTATAATTCACATTTTAAATATTGTTATTATCATTACCGGAGTAGTGAAATTAGCTCCAAATGTGTCAAGGGCATTTTAGTCTTTCTATTGAATTGTCAAAATTCCAAATTGATACCTTATGCCCATTTGATCATTTTATATATTCGCATGTCTATTTTGTCCTTTCAAATTTCAACAGTCATTTTTTAATCATTTTTCCTATTATAATTAGTGATAACTAATTTTGCTTTAACGTATCAAACCACAATAACTGAAACCTTGCCAATCAAATCAATATTTTTCAAAAAGAAATATAATAGTTGTACAAAAAGAATTTCTATGTGCCAATGTGAAATTCAATAGTCAATTATAGGGTAAATCGAACCAAAGATCCAAGCAAGTTTCTCTCTGAAAAAAAAAATTATGAAAGCCTGATTGGTTCCTGAATCATAGATGATGTAATAAAATACAATGTAATGTGATGATTATTATATGAATTTGTTTGGTATTCTTCCGGTCTTTAATATAAGATCTATTTAACTAATTTGATTAGATTAAGAAAGTTAGGTAAGTTAGTTAATTATAAAACATATGACTTTTTTTTAAAAGACCATAATCATCTTCTTTAACATCTTTTCTCCCTCTTCTACTTGATTATGGTTGAAAGAGTATCCATAGAGGTAATTTAGAAAAAATTGATAAATATGAGAAATAGGTCTTATATTTAGAACTAAAATCAACTCAATAATTAAATCCTATATTAATGATCGAAGGAGTACATAAATAACAAAAGATGATATATAGGCGTAGAAACGTTCAGCTACATTACAATGAATATGGGAATTCATGGGAATAAAAAGTCAAAAACAAAACTATCCCTGTTAATATAAAACGAACTAAAATTGTGTATTTTTTTCCCAAAATATACAACAATTTTATCCATATATATAATAAACTAATAGGCAAAATTATTCTAGTCTATACATACAATTAAAAATTGAATTTTTTTCATTAATCAAAATTGAGTTTATATTATATATGTGTGTAAATCTAGAGCTGAACCAATAAGTTGAATCATTGTAGGTAAGCTAAGTATCTATATACATGTATGTACATGTAATTTTGTATAATAGCTTTACATACATAATGCTATAATCAGATTGACTGTTTATCTTAATTGTTTTCTTTTAGTAACTTATACACAAAAATCATATATAATTGAATTAAAGTATAACAAAATTTTTATTAATTAAAATTGTCTGTTCATCATAATTTTTATTAATTTAGATACAAAACATGTATAATAATAATATAATTTTTATATAAACTGAAGCTGAGCCAATAAGTGACTTATATGTTCATGTGTCTTTCATTAAGGGCACTTTGATCAATTTAAAAGATTATAATGATTATAATATCTTTTCCACTCGATTTTTGAAAGAGACTTTCATCCCTGTTCATTAGTTCTAACTCTAATAGTGTAATCCCTTTACATTACTTAAGGTAATTATAATTACAAAATATAATCGTCTTTCCATTGTAGAAGCCCAGCCAAATGATATGTAACCTCCCTCATGGAATCAAATCAAATTGGCTTTAGAGGAATTTATATAAATTTAGCAGTTAATCATAGGGGTGCCGGTGATGTTAAATTTCATGCAATTTTCCTACAAAAGAAATTTTATAATCAAATTGAGGGAATTTAGACTATGCCGTATTTTCATACCTTCATTTTCACCCTCATCTCTATATAATTCACTGTCGAATTTTATTGTAACCTACACTGGGTTTTCTTACTCTTATAATTAACTGCCACTCAGTTATTAAATACAAGCCACTTGTATAAAAAAATTATTCTTAAATATAAGTCACTTGTTGGGTAATTAATAATTTTTTTCTATTTTATTCTTATTGAATAAAATAAAGAAAATAGTTGATAGAAAATATATAACATATTTTTTTTCAACACTTTTTTGTATAAGGCAAATGTGAAAATTTTTATAAATTTAATGCATTGTTTAATATGTGAGAATGGGTACACTTATATGTAAGAACAGAGTGATGTCAATTTGGTATCTACGCATGTAAATTCGTGTTATATGTCTGACTACTAGAATTTTTTTAGAAAAACTTGCATGAATTTTCGTGTTAGCGTCATTGTCATTTTGGTTATTACATTTGCATTTTTAGAAAGAGACATACATTTGCATTTCATCTAATCCTTAATGTAAGTATTATGATTAATTTAGGCAGATTAAAAAATTCAAAGAAAGTAGTTAATTATAACAAATATAATATGATTTTTCTAAAATATCTCTATATAATATAATATTATATATTAGTTCATAAATTAGATAAATTAGCTTAAAAAATAATAAATATAAGAGAAAAATTGATTGCAATTTTTTATTTAAGATCAACATATAACCCTCTAATTGGTTTACCTATTAAGAACTGGAGGAAGTACTAATTAACTTATCAAATAGGTCCATAATTGTTATTCTCCCACTATGATCTCATCTCTCTGTAATTGTTTGAGACATTATTGGATACTAAATGTAGATATCTTTTCTAGTGATGATTTATTTAAGACATAATACAAATGCATAAGGCCATTGTAGTTTCTAATATTTCTTACACTTGTACGATATAAATTATTATTTGAGGATAGTGTGCGCTTTGAGATTTTTTGAAGTTATTTTCAGCCTTCTTTTATATATTTTACTTTCTTATACGTTTAAAATCTAGCTCTAAGAGAAGCTTTTATAAATTTATATATAATATAAAGTACCTGAAAAATTATGTGAGCAAAGAGGTTGGAAAAATTGAAAAAAAATTCTGATTAAAAAATTAGTTGAGGAATAATACTTGAAATGGTATTTTCTATATTCTTTTATATATAGAAGGTATTAGTATTGTGAATTTGAGGTATCAATCTCCAATTAATTTTTTAATCATGATTTTTTTATAAAAAAGTATGGTTGATTGTTCTGGCAAGGACCACATTAGTTAAAATAAAGAATGATGAATAAAAAATTTAGCCTTTTTAAATGTATACTTTGTTTAATCTAACTTTAAGAAAACATTTATATTTTATGCACACATAATATAATATAATATAATAAAAAGTAAGGTGGATCCTACTTGTACCAAGGAGATAGTCTACTTAGTAGAGGGTTACACTGTTAACTTAATTATTGATCTTGAATTTAACTACGATATCCCTATCTTTTTTTTTTTGGCCAAAAATTACGATATCCCTATCAACTAGATAAACATTAAAAGAAAAGGAAAAAAAATAATCTTTTGATCCCTCTATTTTTAATTCAATTATAATTTAGCCCATAAATTAATTCGATACAATTTAATTCTTATGCACCTCACTTTTTAAATTTTTCAATCATTTAAAATTTTAGTTCCTATATTTAAAAAATAAAATTAAATATTTATGAAATTCAGAGACTAAAATTTTAAATGATTGAAACTAGAGTGAATTACATTAAGTCAGAGTTTAAAAATTAATTTATAGTTGAGTTAAATTTTAAGAATTAAGTTTTTTTTTGACCAATTTTAAGAATTAAGTTACATCGAGTTAAATTTAGAGATTAAATTATAACTGAATCAAAACTCTATAAACTAAAAGATTAATTTTCTATTAATAATATTATTTAAGTTAATTGTTTAGAAAAATATATGTTTATTATCCTAAAGCATCCCTTTAAATGATTTGCATGGGTGACTATTTTTTCAGTAAAAAACACTCTTAATATATGTAATTAATAAAAATAATATAAAAACTTATAAATTTTAAAAATAAAATAAATTGAAATGATATGCATAAAATAATAATAAACCCCAGAGAGTATCAAAAGAGTCTTGCCCATACCAGGATTCTTCCCTTGTTAACGGTTAACCTGGAGAGTCCAATATGACTCCAGATGTCATGTGATTTGATAAAATGATGAAAGTGGAAGTGCAGGGAAAAGGTTGGAAGAGTAAGAAGCAGGGAATCATAGCTTCAGAAGGTGGGAAAGAAAAGAAAAGGACAGGATGGCAGGAGCTGTCTTCAGTACAGTTTGACCGAAGAAAGTGAGTTTCAGTCACTGCCCAGCCACCCAAACCCAACCCCCACGCTCTCCCTTCCATGAAAAATTAATTGATTAATTAATTAAATTATAAAATACAAGTAAATAAATAAAGCAAAAGTCACATAGGAGAACGTGAGTCGTGTGACCTGTCATGGGGTCCACATCCAGCTCATTTTAGAATACAATGTTTTTTTTTTTTTTTTTCAATCACCCGCAGATATAAATACCTATATATGATAAGATACAATATAATATACTATCCGGTCTTAATTATAAGAGACAATTAATTAATTTGAGAAAATTAAAAAAAGAAATTAAGTTAGTTATTTGTAATAAATAGATGTTATTTTTTCTAAAATATCTTGCTAATTAAGTGTATTGGTGAAAACTACAATTGTTAGAAGGACTACATTGGAAAAAAATGTATAAATATAAGAGACAAAGTCGATTGAGATCTTATATTTAGGACCAAAATAAAAATCAAACAAGATCTTATATTAAGGACTGGAAGTAGTATTCTTTTTATTGGCAAAAAATATATGGTACTATTTCCGGTCTTTAATATAAGAGTTCGTTTGACTTTTATTTTTATCTAAATATAAGATCTCAATCTATTTTGTCTTTCATATTTATCTTTTTTTTTCTTAAGATAGTCCTTATAATAATGATAGTTTTAATCAATATACTTGATCAGTAAGGATATTTTAGAAAATACAATACCTATTTATTATAAACAACTAATTTAACTAATTTTTTTAATCTATTTAAATTAATCAATTAGTTTTTATATTGATTTAGAATATTGTTTCCATCGGAGTTATAAGATAATTTAAAAATTCTACTTGGTTTTATGTATAAATGTTTTTCCAATCTTACTCCTCCCTATGTTACAACGAATTGGCATGTCTTCCGTGCGGTGATTTGATTGATCTCTACAATCATTTTTGAGTGACTCGTAAATATCTGCCCCTCAAAAACAGACCCGTCAAATAACCCCAGGCATGGCTGTATCTTCAGTCGTCCTTTTATTGCTTTCTTTGTGTTAATATAATTTTTAATTCTTTAAATTTGTCTTCATATTAATTTTAGTTCTTTAAGTTTTAAATTATAGATTTTGATCTCTTAATAAGTAAAATGGTCTAAGTTTTTATTATTATAGAGATTAATGTTTTAAATAAAAAAAACTTGAATGACCAAAATTTATAATTTGAAACTTGAGGAGTAAAACCAAAATGAAGTAAATTTGAGGGATCAAAAATTGTATTAACCTTTTTTTTTTGTTGTGTGTGTGCACATTTTATTGTTCTTTACCTAAATCTCTCATTTTTTTTTGGGGCATGAAACAAAAAACTCCTGTTAGATTTCGAATTTTATTTTATTTTTAATCAGCAGCAAACTGGGCCTAAATTTGGGTCAAAGTTCTTGGGCCTAGCTTATTCATTAGTGGGCTGGTAATAAGGGAATAACCAGAGAGGATGCAAATGTTTCACATCACTGGCAACCACCCCCTTTGGGTTGGGTTTAATTTAGACGTTGATGGTGCTCGCTGTTCAAATTCCCATTTTATGGCCGCATGTGGGGGTCTTCTTAGGGATAAAAAGGGGAATGGATGGCTGGATTTTCTCATAAGATTGGAATTTGTAATGCAGACCAAGCTGAAGAATGGGCTTTGTTGAAAGGATTGATTTCGGCTTGGGACTTTGGGTTCAGGAAAGTAATTGTGGAATCTGATGCGAAACTGCTTCTTGATAAGTTGTCTACAAATCGCAACAGTGGTCACTGCAGCTTATTGTTTTTGAAGATCTGTGCTTGATTAAAAGCCACATGGGAGATTAATTTGCAATATTTGCCTAGGACCTGCAATGAAATAGCAGATGGATTGGCTAAGTTGGGAATCATTCGTAGCTCTCTCATGGATCTTCGCCCCGATCAATTCAAATAGCTTCTGGAAAGTGATAAAATGGGGTTTAATCCCCCTTGATGTAATGTTGTTTAGCCCTTCCTTGTTACCAGAAGGGGGGATAAGAAGAAAGAAGATGCATGTTACTTTTACAACATCTCTAGAAGTATCTAGGGGGCGTTTGGATTGCTGAAAAAGTATTTTTTAAAAATATTTTTTTTACATATCGAGACAAATTCATTTATATATTTATTTTGTATACCATAAAAACACTTTTAAAATCATAGTTGTGTTTCTACCCAAACATTCCCTTAATGGAATTAGGTTTAGTGAAAAAGACTGATATCTCACAACGTGACGAGCCAATATTTGAATTCCAATAGTAGAAGTGACTATATTTATTACCTAATAGTGTCTCGAACAGGATTAGTATAAATGAAAAGTACTAGCCAGGATCTCTTGTAATATTAGGTCATTGGTTTTTATTCCTTTATTTTTTTACAAAGAAGGAGCAGGAAATAAAATATGAATCCCCGGAGGAAAAAAATAAAAAAAATTTATAAATGAAAGTTTGGGTTTATTAGGGCATGGAGCCCAACCTAATATAATTTCGGTCTAACCTGATTCATAATTAATACTGACTACTGGGCCTATTTAATAACGAGACTAGACTCAAGTCTATAATCAAACCTTTTTGTATGAACAAACCTAATCTATTTAGCCGAATCCTAATCCAACCTAACCTAATCTATTTAACGTTATTAATTACAATTTTATATATTACTTCCTCCTGTGTTTTTTTTTTGGTAGTATTTTTTTTAATATGTTAGGTTCATTTTAGTCTGTCTTATAAATAAGACAAGAGGGTTATATAAATAGTGATGGCATACAACTTCCAAGCCCTTGTTTGTGTTTTGTGGAGATTATCTTTTTATTTTTATTATTTTGGAATCATCCACTTTTAACCCCAATATAAAAACTTTGAACCTTGCCACAATTGTGTTTTTTCTTTCCCTTTTAACTACTGCGTGGATTTGATGGCAAAGATGGTGCGCATGAAGTTGATGCGTAAATATAATCAAAGAGTGCTGCTTGGCCTGGGCCTAGGCCTGTGTCCACTAAATTCCCTTTTCATAATTAAAATGAAAAATCATTGCGTGAGCTTGTTCACAGCTTGTCCGTAACTTGATTCGATCGATAACACGTCATTAGGATGATATGTTCAAATATCTTTTGCAGTTTCCACACCTAAATGATGCTTTCACAAAATTAAACCACTAGAGCTTTATTATTATTATTATTATTATAATTGCCTTCCCATTCAATGGAGTTTTTAATTTAACTAGCTTGGTGCAGCCTTATTGATCACACAACAAAGAACACTTTGCATTAAGTTTAGATTGCTATGCCGTGTGTACCATCTCAAATTTTGGGTCTAAAAGTTTAAGAAATGATCTAAATTGGGTAGGCTATTAGACTTTTTTTGGTAGGAGTCTTAGAAATTTTCTGAAGGAATAGAAGAATTCTCAGGGACTAAATTACAAAGTGAATGTTTTTTAGGAACAAGGGATAAAGAAGTTAGAGTTTGTAGTAAAGTCTTAAGGGCTTATTGTAAGAAAATGGGTTAGAAATGGGCCAAAGGTTATGTTAGTGACCTCAATGAGATAAATCTTGAGGTTAAACTCTACCAGGAACCAAATCGTAATTTGAAAAATTTCAAAACCTAAAGAGTAGTAATGGAAAGTATGCCTGAAAATTCTAGAAAAATTTATAGAAAATGTTGATCTTACCCAAATGAAAACAAAACTGGCCAAGAGTACTATAAGGATGAAATATCCCTTGAGTCTAACAGGTACTAAAAAAAAGTTAAAAGGTAAAGAGGAGGTGATTTTATAAGTACTCTCCCTATACTATTCAGAATCAATAAGAGACAACAAGAATAGTAAGATGATAAGGGAACTAAGGTAGGGAAGATTGGCATAAATATGGTGGCAAGCCAAAGGGTCATAAAGCTGAGCAAGTGGTCTAGAGATTAGAGAAGCATAGCAAAAAGAGAAATAGCCTAAGGAAGCTAAAAGCTAAGACTTAAAGAAGTATGTATAGATGAATGATTTTGAAGTTGACAGAACGAATAAGTAAGACCTAATGTGTTTGGATGGAAACCAAACCATTATTTTGGAAGTGATTTTACGGTATATGAAGTAAATATGTGGATGAGTTTGTCTCGATTTGTAAAAAAATGTTTTTTAAAAGCACTTATATAAGAATCCAAACACCCTAGAAAACAATATTGACATATGTAATTAGTCTTGGAGAAATACTGATGCAGTTACCAACTGATTAAATATGACTTATTCTATAACTTAGTCCTGTGGTTTAAAGTCTTCCAAAGATCTTAACATGATTTGGACAGATCATAGTATTTATTCCAGAGTCATAGTGGATTATAAAGAGACTCACAGTAGACTGTAATAGATCTTGAGGTCATAACAAACTGAGCTTAAGTAGATTTACTAAGCTATAAGATTAAGAGTACATTACCTCTTCAGAAAGATGATGACTAGGGATGAGTTTAAGATATGAAAATCTGCTCAAGCTGGTCAACTAGTACAAAGAGAGTACCTTTAACTTCTTTACAGATAACTTTGTTTTTTATTGGGCTGAGCTCAATTTTATTCCAGTCAACAAAGGAAAGAAAGAAAAGCAAGAGTTGAAAGAGTTAAGAGCTGTAAGTCCTGGACATTATGCATTCAGACAAGCTAATTATGAAATGAGAATATGAAAAAAAAGAGACAAGCCCTCAAGGTAAAGATAAAAATAATAGTATAAATATAAAAGACTTGATAAAGGCACAGAAAGAGAAACTTAAGACACCATAGCCTAGTAAAATATCATGAAGAAAAATACACTGTAAAGCACTATCCTGAGTAATATGCCTAAATAGTAGAAAGAATGCAAGAAGTAAAGACTAAATGCTTAAGAGCAAGGGTTGTACTTGTATAAATCTTAGAAAAGTATGTAATAATATGATGTGTAAGCATAGACCCCAAGATCAAAATCTAGCTATAAAGCAAAATAATTAAGTTTAAAGGGTAAAGTTGAGTATAAGTAGGAATATTCTCCTCAATTAACTTCTCAAAAAAAGATATGAGTAAAAGATTGACCTTGAAATTTTAAGGACGAAATTTCTTTTAAGAGAGAAAGAAATTCTAACCTCTAATTTTGGCCCTAGAAATACAAGAAATGGTCTAAAATGGGTAGACTACCAGATTTTTTTTAACATGAGTCCCAAAAATTCCCTGAAAGCATAGAAAGATTCTTAGGGATTAAATTACAAAATAAAAGTTTTCTAGTATCAAGAGACAAGAAAATTAGAGGCAGTAGGGGCCTATTATGAGCAAATAGGTTAGAAATGGGCCGAAGGTTTGTTAGTGACCTCAATAAGATAAATCTTGAGGTTAAACCCTAGTAGGGACCAAATCGTAATTTTAAAAAATTTCGAACTGGAAAAGGCAATGACGAAAAGTATACTCCAAAATCCCAAAAAAATTTACAAAAAACAAAAACTGATGTATTAAGGCCAATTTGAGGTTAAAAATGATAAAAATACCCCTAGAGTGAATTGTAAGGAATTTCTAAAATTTTGACTAATCATGAGTTATTTAGATAAATCCAATTATTTGAAATATAAGAAGGCCTCAAATGATTAGATAAAAATGGAAATTAATTATTGAAGGAATTATATGAGTTTATAAAATTATTTTGATCCCAAAAGATAAGAAGGTTGTCTTTAAAAATATTTAAAACCTGATTATGCCAATTATGGGCATTATCTAAGAAATTCAAAAAGAAACACCTATAGAAGGAGTTATGACCTAAGAAACACTAGAAAATTTCCCTATGATTAAAGAGAATTTATGGAGTATATAGAGAAATTGTTAGAACAAGGAAACATGAAAAAGTATTTGTTGGGATTAAAGTTATCACTTTTTGATTGAGGAAGACAAATTCAATTTGAACTCCTCTACTTCTTTATTAATGCGCCATTAATGCACAATATGAAGGTCATTTTGAGGAAAGAAAAGGTAGTAGAATAAGACAAGTTGACGTAACAATTATTCTCGTCTTATAGGTAATTGAAATAGAGAGAATGTACTTGATTAAGTAGAATTTTAATGTAAATCCTGAAAGCTTGTTGGAGAAGCTATTCCTTTCTCTTCTTCTTTCTCCAAATGATGCCATGTATTGCTTTCTCATTGGTTAGAATTTTCAAGTAAGAACGGTATTGAAATTTTAACATCTATCAAAGGCAAACTTGGGAATGGAATAAAACAAAATTTGGATTCCAAAACCTTTCATTTTGGCTTTGGATTCCAAATTACATTCCATTTTAGTTAAGGCTCACATGGAAGCTTAGAAAGATGACATATGGCCTTGTAATTTATACCAACTTCAAGGACATTTAGTGGATTCCAAATCATTTTTCAATATGGTTTAATTTTGGAGTTCTATAAATACCCCTCTCTTACCATTTTGTGAAGACTTATCGCTAACTAAGGAAGAGAGGGAGAGGGAGCACAACTGTAACGCCTTTCACTTAGTACTATTCAGCATAGTATATAGGCAAATTGGTATTGCTTGATGAATAGATTAACATTGTCCAATTCTTTGTTTATTTATGCAATTATGTTGGGATCTATAGTTGACACTTTCTGGTGTTTGGTGCATGAATCAAAACCATAAACCACATAAAAGAAAGTGATCATTATAAATGTGTAGTATTCATTACCTTATAACTAAAATCCTATTAGATACTTCATGTTTAGTATTAAAGATGTAGAGCTGAGAGTAAACTAACCTTGAGCCTTGTGGGGGTAATAAGCTACCAATGCTATGCTATTTTTGACCAAATAGTACTAATGAATATGTGCCCCCCACCATAATTTTTAGAATAATCTATCTTTTCTCCCATAGAAGTGAAAGAAAAAATGATGTTATATTAGCAGATATTTGCAAAGAAATTTTTTGACTTAGTTCCTTGCTTGTCAAAAAGCATCCTCTTGAATAGTGGAGGAGGATCTTCTCCTTTAATCCTAAAGAACACGAAGCCATAAACAAGCAAACGGAGCACCCCCTGTTTCAATCACCATAAGCCAGAGCAAGATAAACATATGCAATACCATAACTTATTGGATCAAGCCTCTATTTATACTTTACTACCTTTATTCCATTTAGATACTAATTTTCCTCCATAACTTAGAATTTTTATCTTGTCATTTTCTCTTCTAAAATGTAATGGATGAGAGGAAGAAGAGTATAAGGATGTTCACAAGTCTTACCTTACTTGATTTCCCACCTTTACTTGGATCGATTCCCTCCTTCCTGTCCTCAGCCTCTCACTCTAACTCTCCCATCTCTCTTGTGCTAGTTTAGGTTAGCAGCAAAGGAAACATGAGAGGGAGAAGGTGTTAGGGTAGATTAAATGGGTGAGGGATGTGGAATGACCATTTTAGCCTTTGATCTTCATTTTCCTTCAATTTAATCCTTTTTTGATCCATTTTTGTAAGAGAATGGAATGTTTCCAAAAATTAATTCTTAACATTTTATATGAATTCTCTCCCTCCAATACCTTCTTTGATCTAATTAAATAGTTTTTAAAAATTTTTGGGTCAAAAATTAGTCCTTAACTATTTTTCTCATGATGTTGAGGAACCTCATCATCTTCTTACTTCACACCCTTTTCATCTATTCTTCCTTCAGTATAATTCATTCATCATCAGAATAAATATCATCAAAGTCATAATTAGAAGCTCTATTATTCCTTATTAGCTTCAAATTGCACATGACAAATGCCAAGTCATTCATCTTTTTTTGATGCAATCGGTTTCGTCTTTTGGTATGAATCTAAACAAAATAGAAAAATACTTATTATTATGCTTACCTTCAAGCAAAATTTTGTTGAAAATTTTACAAAAAACTATATATGCCTTACTATCTCAAAGGCACTCTAATTAGGTTCACAACCAAAAGAACTGCATCATAAACTAAGAATGTGAATTGCAATTCTTTTAAGTTCTGGGCATTTATCTCTATAAGAATCCCACCATTTTGTTGGAGTCAGTTTTTTTCTCAATGCTTGTGTAGTTTCACACCCAAACATACTTTTTTTTATAATTAAAGTCGGGCAATTGATACTCAATTTTGTTAAGCTCATCTTTATCATCTACCATTCTTGAGAAGCAATCATATAATCCTTGTTTGATCATATAATTTTGTTTAAAATTAGTGTCATAATGAAAATGACGATTAAGATAGTATGCTGCTGCATGTAAAGGCCTATCTAGTTGAGCTTTCCACCTCTCATCATTTATATTCCATATAAGTTCATAACCATGACAATCAATAAATAAAAAGAGACATTCAACAAAAACTACAGAAGTAGTCAAGATATAAAAAACATAAACAATTTTTAGTCCTTTATCTTTCTTTTGATCTTAATTTCTCAAATTTTTTCACCTAAATTATTAGTCTCTATAATTTAATAAAAATCTGAACCATTTTGCCCCTTCTATAACACCCCGAATTTCCTGATTCAGAAAAAACTGCAAAGAAAATTTATTAAAATTATTTAAAGCCTAGGAAATTTTGGAAAAAAATCATGGAACATTAATTTCAAGGACTTGGAAATTTTATGGAATAGCTTATTTTCCCAAAAATGGCTTAAATAATTTTAAAGTTTATTTTTGGGAGTTAAAAGAACCTATTTCCTTGAAAATTCAACGAAAATAGTTAGAGGATTCTATTTGAGTTGGGATTTTTAGTATAACTACTTTATTAGACAAAAAAGCTAACTGAGACATAAAATCCTTAAAATGAATTAAGGATTAATTTCTGAAATTAAGTTAAGAGCTATTTTCTTAGAAAATTTAAGAAAAATAGTTAGAAGTTGTTTAGCCCAAAATTTTTAGAGAAATTATTTTAACGGAGAAGGAAAATTTACACAAATCAATATGAAATAATTTCTGGATTTAGGGCAAAATGGACATTTCTCTTTCACTGACTCTCCAATCGTGTTCTCCCTCTTATTAACCCATCAGACGCATCTTCCATCCCCATTTCACATCTACAATTCGAAGAGAAGAGAGAGAAAGAGAGAGCTTAAGAGGAACTGAGGGAGGGGTGCCGGAGACGTGACCGGAAGTGGTGAAACTTGCATGCAATTGGGTTTTATGACCAAGGTGAGTCTCTTGAACATCCTCCTACCTTTCTTTTCTTCTGTCCATGGTGCATTGGAAGAGATGTTAACAGATTAAAATTCTGGGTTCTGGAGAAAACTAATGATCAAGCTAAGGAATTGGTAGGAAAGGGTAGACTAAAGGTTGTTCAAGTAAACTGAGGTGCTGCATGTGTGTTGTTGCTCTGTTTTGAGATGGAAGAAACAGAGTTTATGTTTTCTCTATGAGTGGGGAGTCGATGTGGCTCAAAGAAAGGAAAAATGTTGCTGCATGTGTGTATGGTTCCGTCAAAATGCTCTCTTGTGCTACTGTTCTGTGATTGATGGTTTGGGTTCCTTGTTTCTATGATTAAAGGAGTTGGGTTTTAAGAGTGAGGAGGACAAAGAAATTTGTATTCTGATGTATGGGTATATATACAAGTAATACACTTGAATTTGCTACTTGGTGTATTGATTTGAGGAGCATCGAAAATAATAATAATAATAATAATAATAATAAGACACATGCGCGCACACACCGTTTATGGGTATGTGATTGATTTGGGAGTATATCTCAATCTGGTAAGAAATTCTAGATTTGTTAGAAAAGGAAGACGATGATAAAAGCTCATAATTAATATACACACACATACATAAGCAAAAGGCTTGAAAGAATTTGGAAGATTATAGAAGTTTTATGGCTGGAAATAATTTCTACTTGATGCTCTTACGTGTAAAATATTATTCCAACTATTTTAATCATGTTTGGAGATTAAAGAGTGATTAGTGGATCGATTCTGAAATCTAGAAATTTCTGGACAGGGAGTAAGCCATAGGAAGTAAATCTGAAGGTTATTTTAAAACTTACAAGTTGGGTAGATTGAATTAATGTAGATGTTTAAAGGGGTTAAAGAAAGTTTAAGTAAGTAACAAAATAATGATACAATATAGTAGTAAGAAAAATGTGTAAAGCTAGGAAAATATGGTTGGATAGATTGTTGGTGTTTCAAGTGTTGTATTGGAAGCTTTACGAACTAAATGGTTAAATTAAGATGAACATAAGTTGCTGTTTTTAGACTTAAAGCTAAGCAATTAGATTAAGTAGCTGAGTGAAGTTAGGAGTAAAAGATAGCTACTCTATGGTGCTTAAAATTTATAAATGGTATTTTAGGTTATTGGAAACATTTGGGAGTTAGGAATTAGACATGTGATATAAAATATAAATATAACAATTTTGTTTGACCAACTATTAAATAAAAAGAAATGAAGTTCATTAATGGGTTAAGAGAATTATACTTTGGATAATAAAAGCTAAATGATCTAAGCATTGACCCATTTATATGTAAAACTATATTACAGGATTTGATATTTGCTTGAGCCCACTAAGGAGACAAACAAGAAAGAATTTTGGAGAAGGTAAATTGGAGGAAAGGTCAACATGTAGTAACTATTTCTCTTATGTACTTATGCAATAGTTTTGCATATTTGTTTGTGCCATAGTGCCTATATTCTTTAATGAGTATTTGGTGATTTTGATTACATGAGTTGTATGCTCGATTATGAATGGTGGTTTCGATTATGGGAGCTATGTGTTCAATTACGAAAGGTGATTTTCATTATGGTAGCTGTGTGCTTGATTATGACTGGTGGTTTTGATTATGGGAGCTATGTGCTTGATTACAAATGGTGGTTTTAATAACAGGAGCTGTGTACTTGATTACTAATGGTGGTAACTCACAATCTGTATGAATATTAGAACTGTGTGTTCCCTTAAACTCATATTCTTTATAATTACTGGAACTGTGTATTCTCTTAAACTTATATTCTGTGTAAATATTGGAATTGTGTGTTCCCTCAAACTTGTATTCTGTGTGAATATTGAAACTGTGTTCCCTCAAATTTGCATTCTGTGTGAATATTGGAACTGTGTGATCCATGATAAGGTGTACATGTTGTGTGAACCTTGCTGGATATGTTGATACGCTAAGTCCTTATTAGATGGCTTGTCTTGCATGCTTTGTGAACTTGTATATGTGTATAATAGACTGTTGTTACTACTGGGATTCTTAGAATCTCACCCTTTTCCTTACATGACATATAGTAAAGGCAAGTAGCTCGAAGGACAAGAGTGTGGTGATTCCAGGGAATTGAGAATGTTGGAAGAAGAAGTGATTTGTATAGTTGGGCATCTGTTTATGCTTTTGTATTTTGAACCTACAAATTTTTTATTAGCTATGTATGGCTACCACTTAGTGTATGTAATATGTAGATATGTAATTATATAAACTTATTGAATGTAAATTCCTCTATAAAGAGGAAGCTATGGCTCTTGAAGTCGATAGACAAGTGTCATCTGCTTTGATGGCTATGTGGTGGTAGATTAGTAGTACTATTAACTTACTATATTATTGAAGGAGGTAGTTAAGGGCAAGTGCATGTATCATGCCCATAAACAATAAGTAGCAAATGTGATGATAGCTAGAATCAATTGGCTAGCTAAGAAAGGCTTTATTAGTGTTAAGGCTGGGGATTTGAAATAACTATGCCAGGTTAGGGGAGAATGGTTAAATTGAGAGTTTGGACCACTAAACAGGTATTTTGGAAATAGTTTTTAAAAAGTTTTAAATTTTTTTAGAAAATCTCATTCTCTGTATAGGATCAAACCCTGTGTGGGTGATAAGTTTACCTGAAAATTTATGTAAGAGTATTATATTTCCAGGATTAAACCTTGTTAGTGGCAGTCTCACCCAAGAGGGGGGTGAATTGGGTGAGTTATAAAAATTTGTAGAATTAAAAATAAATACTATCAGAAACAGAGAGTGTAAGTTTAGGAAGATTTTACCGTAAAGAGAAAGACACAGGATTTATACTGGTTCGGTCTTAACCACTTGACCTATGTCCAATCCTCAGAACACCTCAGACTATTTCACTATCTTCCAAGATTGATCGGGCTCTTCGCGCCTCAGTACAGTAATTGAGTCACTCAATCACTTCCCCTTACTTCCCATAAGGTTACAAACCCACTTAAGAGTCTACACTCTTGAGTATCACACAAATGTAATTAATGATGAGTGAGTAATCTCTCTTACAGAGTGAATAGATGATAAACACTGACGTTCAGTATAATGAAAGAACATAGTATTGAATGCAATAGTAAATGATCACAGATGGTAGCTCGGGTATTCAATTCTGTTTCATTAATGCTTCTTTGCACCTTTTATAGTTGAGGTCGTTAAGTAATCGTTAGACGGAAGAGCTTTTAGCCGTTGTGACTCTGTTTGTGTGTTGTCCCAGTTGCAACGGTTCCGCCATTAATGCTTTTGAGCTTCTGACAAAGTAAGTTACAGGCTACGTAATCAACCGTTGAAGAGCCGTTGGGATTTTCCTTCGTAATCTACAACAAAACTTTTACTCAATAAGTTGATCTTTGCAGTGTAAGCCTTAAAGCAAAACTGAATAGGTGATAATATGATTATTCATTGTTTTCAGGTGGAATTAAATGTTTGTTGAATATGCAAAATAATAATCTGAACATGTTTGATCGAAGTGCTGATCGATCAGGTTATCGATAATCAGAGTGAAAGCTTTTGAATTAGTTAATGAGGATTATTGATCAAGTGATGGATCATTGCTTTATCAATCAAGTGATCGATAAAATGTAGCAAAGACACTTATGCTGATATGTAAACCAGAGAAAGATCAGAGTCACTTTTGATCATAAATCACTTAGCAAAATAATCAAGATGATCATGCATACTAAAAACAGTTTGAAAGAAAATAGATAATTGAATATGAGAAACATCATAGCTAACAAAAATTGAACTGAAGGAGTTCCATGATCGATCAGTTAATCGAATGCTTGTTGATCGATCAAATTATCGATAATCCAAATGTTACAGAAATGAAACTTTAGTCAATGTTGATCGAACACATTATCGATAAACTCATGATCGATAATGTTATCGATAAACACCATGTGAAAAATATTCAGTGAAGAGCAAAGACTAAGTGGATTGATCGAATAGGTGATCAATCAATGAATGTTCGATCAGGTTATCGATAAAATGTGAGACAGAGACTTTATCCTGAAGCTGTTTATCGATCACATTATGTGAAAAAGAACTATGCAGAATGGTTCAATTATCGATAATGTTATCGATAATTTGACTATAGAAGAACCAAGTAAGAGCAGATGAAACACTGATTATCGATCATGTGATCGATAATTTGGTGATCGATCAAGTTATCAATTAGCAGCTTTGATAAGCTTTGATAAGTACCTGCATTCAGAGAGCTAACAAACAATATTTGATCATATTATCGATAAATGGTTGATCGATAATGTGATCGATAAATGATGACAGAATCAAAGCGCAGAATGAGTAAAGTGTATTACCATTTATCAGAGTCTTTATCGATAACTGATTTATCGATCATGTGATCGATAAATACACCTTAGATTTGGTTGTCTTATCTGTTTCATGTTTGATTAATCTACATTATCGATCAAGTGATCGATAATTCACAGTAAACTTCTATAACCTCTACGTTAACAATGATCGATCATTTTATCGATCGGTGGATTATCGAACAGCTTATCGATCAAAATATCAGTTATGTTACTTGTTTACACTGTCAATTTATCTGACAGTTTATCGATAAACACTTGGTCGATCAGATGATCGATCAACACATTGAACCACTTTCATCTTACTTTGTTATCATCAAAACCATAATCCTAACAAACCTGACTTAGTGGTTCAAAGTTATCAAAAATTGACCTAGTTGGTATAGAAAATTAAGATGTTACGCCTTCTAGGAACAACACTTATAGTTTGAAACTTAAAGAACCAAAATCAAAATAAGGATAAACTTAAAAAGTTAGTGATGATTATATTATTATTTGGCTAAAATATACTTTTATTCTTTTAACTTTACACAAGGTTTCATTTTGGTCCTTTAACTTTAAAAAATAAACTTCTAATCCTCTAACCATAAAACTATTAACAAAAAATGATGATATTGAACTCTTGAATGCCAACAAAACATTACTAAATGCCAACATATTAAGTTTAATATTCAAAACAACCATGATTGTTAAAAAAAATTATTTAAGACTAATAATTTTGGGGTTAAAGGATTGAAAGTATACTTTTTAAAGTTAAGGGACCAATGTAAAACCTAAATGACTAAATGTATACTTTAGTCTAACCATTTTATGTTTATCTCAGTCAATGATCCAGATTCTCATGATCATGCACGTTCATATTGGAAATAAGATTTAGAAGATACAAACATAAACTTTTTAATCTCAATTAATGATCATTTTTAAAGTAACTGTTACAAATTTTGACACCAAAAAAATAACAGGTAAAAATTATCTGTAAATTTTGTATTTTTTAAAAACTAAAAATACCTCAATATTTAAAAAAGTGAAAGACAAGCAATGGGATTATAAATTATCAAAGCACTGTTGAGAATCAGGGAAATGGCCGATGGGATATATACTGCGAATCCATTTTCGTACAAATTGATTATAATTAATGATATTATTCTTTACTTCTTAGTTTGGGGGGAAAAAAACCAATAGCCCTGCAAAGTGCCAACAGCAAACGGCTAATTTCTAATCAATGTGGCATTGTAATTGTTATTAGTTAGTCTCTATTTGTGTTTTTATTGAAATTTATTACAAAATATGGTGATGTTTAATTCGTAAATGTTGAGGTAATATGTTCGAACTGAAACGAAAAACAGTTACGCGATCAGAGGCTTGGATGTGGTTGGAAGGATATCATTTTTCTCTTTCTCTTTCTTTATTTTTTGTTTTTTTTTTTTGAAAAGCAATTTATGTGGAGTTTCTTAACTTACTATTCTGGCCGAATAATTGTCACAAAACACTTGCTCATCCTATTCTTTGGGCCTAATCTTTACTTGGGCTTTGGCATATTAAATTATGATTTGAACTACAACCTAATTTTATTTCAATATAACTATTTAATATTATCTTGTTAGATTTAAATATTGTTACATATTTTATATTTATAAAATTCAAATCTTCAATTTTTCAAGATAAGTTAAATATTTTTCATGTTTTCTTTAATTTTTTCTAATGTAGGATCTCATTTTTTCCTCATTTAATTTTATTTCAAATTACCCTCATTAATTGTCAATGTACATTATAGTTATTAATTATAAATATGTGTTGCTTTTTCAAAATTTTTGTTTAATAATGTGCATTGTAAGTCCTCCTTGATAGACCTTGTTATTATGTATAATTAATAAAAATATTTTTTAAAAATTATAAATTTACAGGACTTAAAATAAATTAAAATCTTATATGTAAAGTGAAAATAAACTAATCTATTTTCTATGTTCCGGATTAGAGTGCGAAGGAAGGGACAAGCTGGACTCTACTGTAAACTTCAAGAGACATTACCGATTATCTCTTTCTCTTACCCTCAGAAGCTTCACCAATTGTACTGTCTCTCCTGGCTATATGAAATTGGACCATCATGCAGAAATCAGGGAATGGGGAGTTAACACAACATCAGCTTTTGGAAAAGGAATGGTTAGAAGAACTATGAAGCAGTGAATGAACATTCTTTTGTAAAGGGCCACTAAGATTTGAATAGACGATCGATGGGGGCTATTAAGCAAATTCTTCTTGCATGTCACGTTGATATGATTCAAGGATGCCAAAAAATGGGTGCAACTTGAGTAACCCAATGTAGCATCAATCTTAGATATGAAAAGCAAAACAGAAGACGATTTGGAGATTGAAGCTTTACATCTGAAAGTTTGTATTTCTTCACCGCCAAGAAAAAATTGTGGCAATATAAGAGGTATGTCTTCAAATCTTAACCTTTTGCATGTAAATTGTCCAATCCTGTGTAGATCTGAGAATATAGCGTATGTCACAACTGGGTAGAAAAGAGGCAGGAGCCGGACCAGCAGCTTTATAAATGTTTGAAAATCTTTCCAATTGCAGATTTCCTTTAGGTACTGGAAATAGCCTCGAAAATCAATTTAATGTTCAAATGATATTCTATGGGAAAAAATGATAATGAATAGGTACATGGAATGATTCAACTGTACGACGTGATACATTAATATTATTAGTATTAGTATTAGTATTTGTGCACACATACGGCGTACCAACTAAAAATTATTAATCAAATTGGATAATCTTTAAGCATCTCGATTCTCGAGTTCCATATGTATAGTTAGCCAGAGAATAATAAGTTAATGCATTTTCTTATGTTGGCCAAAAAAAAAAAAAAAGAGAATGCTTCTTCTTATGACGCTAACAAGGGAAAAGCAAGTAAAATGACATGTGGATTTAAAACCATTATTATATCATTAACCTCAGCAAAATAAAAATGTTTTCTTTGCCAGATATAAGAAGCAAAAATAGTTTAAAAATAAAATTCTGAGTGAAAAACCACCTAAATAATTAATCACTAAAAAGTTTCATAATAAACTAGCAACGTACGCCGATAATAAAATTATAAATGAGTAGTATAATAATGGTAAGATTCAAATTACAACATCCTATTGCAATAGAAACAAAGGAACCGATTGTTTTTCCTTTTATCTATCTAACTTTGAAGAATAATTAAGAGTGTGTTTGGATTGACGGTGACTTTTATTTTAATTGACTTTTGTAAACTGAAGTTAGAATAAAAGTCAGTTAGTGTAATGTAATTTACGTGTAGATTGGTGCTTATAAAAAGTCAGTTGGAAAAGCTAAAACTTATTTGGATGATTAATAAAAAAGTGAGTTTAGTTACAAAATAACTGAAAATGGTATGAATTTTATTGAATAGTAGTATTTGATATTCTATATTTTTAATGTGATAATAGTTAAAAAAAATACCTAAAATTATTATAATAAGATAAACATAGTTTTTTTTGGTGAAATTATAAAATAAAAACATTTGTTACCAAGAAAAATTTGAAAACACATTATAGATAATTAAATATATATAATTGAAAAACATGAATATAAATTAAAATTCATTTAGTCTCTAATTAAAGTAAATAAAATCACATAACTAATTATAATAAGTAGAGGGGAAAGAGTGAGGGAAAAAGTGAAGGGCAGATTTGGGTAAATGTGTTTTGAATGAGCATTAATGCAAGCCTAACGGTAAATTGCCTTACTAAACACCCCACAAGCAGCTCTCCTTAATGTTGAAATGCATCCTCATTTTAGCCAGAAGTTAATTGGGCGTTTAGCCCCACCCAAACACCAAAAAAGGCCATAAAAGCCTCAAGTTGAGGTTTCACACATTCCCATACACTTTTTGAGGTCCAAACGAAGATCCAAACGAGTCATAAACCTTTTATATTCAAGTTTCAAGCCTTGAACTGAAACCAATAAACTCTATTTTTCCTGCCTTGCCTTTGGCTTTTATAATTTTATAATTATAATTATACTACTTTCGGTCTTTAATATAATAGTTTGTTCAACTTTTATTTTGATTCTAAATATAAAACCCCAATCCACTTTATCTCTCATATTTATCTATTCTACCCTAAGGTAGTCTTTGTAATAATAGTAATTTTAGCCAATACTTTTGATTAGTAAGGATGTTTTAGGAAAGACAACATTTATTTATTATAAATAACTAACTTGACTAATTTTCTTAATCTACTCAAATTAGTCAACTAACTATTATATTAAGAATCAGAGGTAGTAATTATTATGCAATTGGATGTAGTACATTATGTTGCAACTAACGCCTGAGTTTTACTTCAATTGCCTGATCCCGGCCTAACTTCACAGTTTCAACATCTCACGTGATCTACTTATTGGACTATGATTTAAGAAAATCAATCATGTGTAATCTCGGCCATTGATTTTGTTAAATCATGGTCTTCAATTTCTTGTCTTCTCCTTCCACTTTTGAAATCAAGCAGCTTCGCGCGCCGCTGTCTTCTGCCGCTTCTCATCGATTCGGAACTTGGCCCTGTCCATCGTTGTGCCTTTTCTAAGTTGAGTGCTCTTCTTTTCAATTTTTATGGCTGGAATGTTGTGTGGGGACTGTGAAAGTATGATTTTGTTATCATATTAAATTTCTTATCTTGCATGAATTTTTAACTAGGATTGGATCTTTTGGAGTTGGATTTTGCAAAAATTGCGACTGCTAAAGAAAACTTATTTCTTTATTTTCCTTTCATCTTATAATTTCTTCCTGACAGATAGTTCTGTGAGCTTTAGGATGCTTGTGATGTCTATGCAGTGTTAAGAATGATCAAGACTTTGTCCCTTCCTTACCAAGTGGTTCTCAAATTTTTGATAATTTTATTTGTGAAGTTGTTTTTACCAATCAAATGAATGCTCAAACTTATTTCATGAATTTTCAAACAATGACACATTCTTCTTTTACTAGTCTTCTGTGATAAAACAAGTATCGGAAAAAGGGTCATACATCTCACTATATCCCCACCTTCTAATGTCTTCAATACTTGGCTGATGACCACATTTAAACTTATTAGTGCAGTTGCCCTCTTTCATCCTTAAAGGACAGCCACTGCCGCACTCTGAATTGTTTATGCAATCTTTGTTTTTTTCCCTACTGAAACCAAGCTCTATTTCATGTGTTTCATAGCCTTATGTGTGAATTATCTCTCTTTTCATGATTCTACTAGTACTTATTTTGTTATCTTCATTCATAGGTATTAAATATTTTATCTAAAATTTGAAATGCATGTGCACCTATGATCTAAAAGACCAAAGATGGAGCTTATTGTCACACGACCTGATGACTGACATCTTTACCTTCGTGATGACGGCCTTCTCCAAGCTGTCATCTCTTCTGGGTAAATTCACTTAATAATGAAAAAGCCTGTAGTTAATCCAAATATAGTCTCGCAAATTTTAGGGAATGCATGAGAAGAACAGTTTCTTCTAGTGCCTTTAATTTAATATTCCTACAAATGAAATGATTTTTGAATTCTAGTGTCTTTAATTTAATATTCCTACAAATTTGAGGCCACCTATTACCACCATAGTTGTTGCCATGGATTATCATGAGTCCACCTTGAAAGCAATGCCTAGAGATAGTAACTCCACTAATGATCTTTTACCTAGCAGACATGACAAATCTTGATGTAATGTTTTAGAAGCCGCATTGGATGACAAGCCAAAGGGTTAGCGGGTCACAATTTAAATAGTTGAATCGATCAAACCATCCAGTCCAGTCAGACCGATAACATAATAATTAAATAAAAATAATATTATATAAACATATAATTATATAATCATAATTAGTCCAATAAACATAGGTCCTAACATAATGAGATCATTAAGAGTAGCATATTAGCAAGTCAATTATCAAACTAGTAGCACCACATGACCCATAAAACATAATGCACTAATTAAGAAGAACGACTTATTGACTTGTCAAATATAGGTGGGTCTTCATTAAACCAAGCATGGGTTTCTTGAAAGGCATCTACACCATAACTATTAATATCTTGGGGAAATGATCCCAAATTAAGACCCCCAACTTTAGCCCTAAAACTTCCATCCTCAGCCTAAAGTTGAACCTAATTTTCTCATTCTTCAAAAGTATCTTTACAAAATAATGTACAGAAAATCAAATTATTGAAATTAGTAAGATATAATGTAAGTTAAAAAATGGTTTTGTCCAAAATTGAAAATATCCAACCTTCTTCTTCATTGATGGGAACTTTTGGTATTAGTAGTGTCATATCATCATAAATGATGTCTTCTTCAATCTCTTTAGCACAAAGTGTTGAACGTAGAGGAGAATCAACTTCTTCCATTATCTAATTTTCAATTTTATCAATACTTTTATAATCAATAGGATCAAAAACTTTTTTTCTTGTTAACAGCCCTAAAAAGACACATGACAATAACAAAGTATTAGCACTCATTTTAATTTATCTCTTGAGAAATACAAATTCTAGTAAAGTGTAAAGCTTTAAAAAAATATACTTATTCTTCAAACGAAAGTTGTAATGAACAAAGACATGGTCATTCAACCTTTAATATTCTAACTATCACACCTCTCTTTATATCTCATTATACATTAATTAGAACCAATATAATTCGTTTCATGACATTTCCGGATGAAAAAAAAAAAATTTAAATTCAAGATTTTACTGTTTATCCTGTGCGTCCACTGTTCATCTGAATATGGGCCAGCTTTGAAAATTTATAACTAGATCTAGAAAAATTGAAATGAAGTGGTTCCAATTTTCACGCAAAGCTTGCTAAGATTTCTATAGAGAAAAAATAATCATTAGGTCCAATTCTGTCTAGAATAATTCCGAAAAATTCGTCAAAGTGTACTGTTCATTTGGTAAATTTTCAAATTTTCAGTATTTTTGACCAACTTTGGAAGGGCATAACTTTTAGCACACAACTCCAAATTTAATAAATTACCACTTATTTTAAAGATAAAAATGAGATATATTTTCTGTAAAATTTCATATCCAAAATCTAACAATTTCTCATTATTTTATGTGCCACAAGTTTGGCACTTTTTAGGAAATTTTCATCCCCTAATTTTCACCTTTCTTGATTTATTTCTTCTTTTTCCTTCATCCACATTCTCCCCACAGTGCATCAAGCATAATTCCAATATTTTGAACATGGAATAACCATGTAAATTACATTGTAATATCATCCATAGCTTGTTACAAAATTTATGTAAAGTTCATTATATTGCAAAAGTTTCCAACATGGCACAACATCTACCAAACCCATTCATTCCAAGGCCAAATCCTTCCCTTGATCCATGCTTGCTCCACTTCCTAATTAATACATAAAATAACATACGAGGAATGAGATTTCAAAGAAATCTCAGTAGCATATGAATTATAATTATCATGTAAATCAATACGAGTTTAATTGTGACATGTTCATGCAATTCAAACCATTCCCAACTCATAGGAATTCATACCACATATTATGCAAAGAGAGGAACATCATATTATCTACATTGACATACCACAAAGCATTTGGCCAAAGCATAACCAATGTCAATCAAACAATCAAGGTCACCACAAAGTTCTTCCAATCTGAGCAATAATAATCACAACAAACAAGCAAGATAAGCAATCAAATTAGAATTCAAAGCTACATTTGTAAAGTTTGTCCAATTAATTTCTCCAAGGAGCAATGCTTCTCCTTAATTCCTCCTCTCAATGCCTATTAAACCAAGCATAAACATAGGCCATATTAATCACAAAACAACTTAGTTTTAACACTTTAACATTAACTTAACAATTTCCCCCTTTCTCTTTGATTTTTAAGAAATTGATTCCTTCTTTAGAATCAATCATCTCATGACTCAATCTTATACAATTTTTCATGAGGAATCCAATGGTGCAATCATATTTTTAAAAATCACACTCCTTCCCCATGAGCTCCTCTTGGCCAAATAGGGGGTATTTATTTTCCAAAAGTTTTATTTTTGATTTCAATGATTTTAAACACTTTCCAAGAACATATCCCTACATAAAAATATGTTTTAAAGTCATTGGAATCATTAAATCAAGTAAAATCAATTAGCTCCCTCATGAACAGTGCTAGCTGAAATTCTCCCTTAAACCTTAACCTTGATTTCATCCAAAAATCAATCCATACATCACTTAATCTTGCTTATTCCACTTGATTATTAAGGTTTCTATCCTTTCCTAAGCATCACACGTCCCAACCGAATTTTGGCAGAATTTCCATCATTTTTTTAGCATTTTTCCAAGCCAAAATCTTAATCCAATCAATGTAAAACTTAAGGATATTAATGCTTAGACATACCTTAGTGTTACCTTGAAGTAAGTTGGACGATTTCTTGCCTAAAACACCTCAAAATTTTTGTGCAAGGATGCTGGATGAATAGTGGCAGAGTCTCCCCTTCTTTATCCCAATTTTCCAATATTTTTCATGTATTTTCTAAGGGGTATTCATAGAAAAATTTGGTCTGCCCTTCCTCCTCCTTGTTTGGCTGAATTGGACACCTCATGGGGGTTATGTGGCAGTCATCAAGTGTTCAACATATTCAGATCACTCCAAGTGGCCATAATCTAGATTTCTCCACACAATATCTCTTAATTTTTGCATTTTTCTTTAATTAATTGAAGCCTCCAAATTCTGCACGAATTGGGCCCTTATTGGGCTCAATATGGACCCCACAAATGGTTTGGGCTGGTCCAAAAAGATGACCTACAAACTAAATCACTATCTCAAACCAATTAGAAACTTTATCAGTTACTATTTACTAGAAACATTCCATAATTTTTTCAGACCTTCAAAAATTAATTTCTCTCCATGATAATTCACCTTTTAATATGAGAATATGATCTAAAAATTTTACCACCTCTAGGTATTTATTTTGAATTTTCTCCGATTAGGCCTCTATCAGTGTCACTAAGGTAAAATAAATTTTCTAAAATTAATTCTTGACCTTCCAAGGCTTAAAACCAATTTTATAAATTCAAATAAATATTTAGATGAATTTTTCATCAATCTCCCAAATTTATTGGGGCCTCTAACTAATTAAAATAATTATTTTTTCAATTTCCTAATAATTTCCCGAAAAACCTCAGTTTACGGGAAATTTCGTAATAATTCATTTTTAGCAAAATTTCATCTTTCGAGCCTCAACTGAGTTTCCAAGACCTCTCCTCTACAATTTTCCCATTTTTTAGAGATTTTCTGGAATTTTTCTGTTTTGCCCTTCCCAAACCGATGATTACGAAAATGCCAGTCCGAACCTTTTTGAAATTTCATATCAAAAGTTATTTCATCTTCCCGTCTAGTTCCTATATTGACCCTCATCCCAACTTTTGATCTTATCACCAGATAAAAATTTTTAGGATGTGATACTAGCCTATTTCTTTTCTTAAAGTATATTGTTTCAAGGACGTTCCAATTTCTTTCACATCTTTATGAATATGCAGTTTGACTTAACAATTGAATACCCAATCTTTTAACATTTGGATAACTACCTTCAAAATATCACCACTATTCATATGTTATATTAAATTGATTATCATAAAATGATAAAGTCAATATAAGAATTAAGAATTATAAAATATCACAAATAAAAGTATAAAACTTTATCGGGTCGCATTGATTTTGCAAATTCAAGAGACAAAGGGTGGCTAAAGCTACCACATCTCTCTTGATATTGTGTGACAAGAACTTAGCCTTATTAGAATTTATTTTCTTATTTATAACTATAAGATATCCATTCACAACCTCTGGCTTTTGACAAAAGTTAGCTATATCATAAATGAAAGCAAGATTTAAGATGTAAGCTACTGCATGAAGATCTTGCTGAATTTGAGAGTCCCATCTTCTTTTAATAATTCTTGTATAAGGCTTGTGCAATGATTTTTTATTCATGAAAGTATTCTTGATAGGTTTTTTTCCCCTATACAAGCCTTCATAGATATATCCAAGTGAAGGCTTACCATCAGAATCAACAATTCTCAAAAGTCGCATAAGTGGTTTTATAATTTCAGTAACAATCTTACAATCATTTTAGAACTTGTTATCCAAAACAATAATTTACATCTTTTGCCTTTTGATCTTTGTAATATCTAGACTCTGTAAATGCCTTACTAGTCATCGACGCCTGTAAATCGTGCTTATGCTTAAGAATACTTTTTAAGGCAATAAAAGTTGTAGCAAAGCATGTTGTCCCTGGGCGGATGATTTCTTTCCATCATTATCTTTTTCTTAGCTAAGCAAACAAAAATGCATGATTATAGATGAATTTTGAAACCATTGATGCATGTGTTGCCAAACTAGTAACAATTGAATTTAAGCAATAGGCATCATATAGAGACCAATAAATAGAGGGATATTTGTCATTTAATAATCTCCTAGCAGTTTTGTAATTAGCTGCATTATTAGTCACAAAGTAGACAACATTATTCATACTAGCAAATAGAACCATGGCCATGAATAAGTTGCATGAAGCTAGGGCATCTTTAAATAATACCTGATGCATCAACAGACTTAGTAAAGATAATTCCTTTAGGACAATAAACCAAAAAAAATTAATCAACTTCCTATTTCATTGATCTTGCTAACCATCTGTCATTATTATGCAACCAGTTTTTATCCAAAAAATTTCTACATTCATCAACTAACAATTGAACCTCGTTTTTCATATCTTGCAATAATTTTGTTCTAAAAGTATGATGAGGTGGTCCTTTATAACCAAGGCCAATAGCTATAATAGTATCTATCATCAGTTGGAAGTAAAAAGAATTCATCGTATTGATTGGAATACAACAATAATACATCCATCTAACCATAGCCATATCTGATCTATACATAGCTTTTTTACCTGAAAATGCACTTCTTATTCCAGGTTGTGCACCAGGGGTTGTCCTTAGGGCGGAGAATTTATCTATAGCTTCTGATGCCTTTTTTTATTTTTTCCCAGCTTGAGATTGTCTTGAAGCAAGAATTTGAACATTTTGTTGGGACAAAGCTAGAGCATGAGTTTTGCGTTTGTGTAGGAGGAACCTCATGCGAATTTGAAGCACCCCTTCAAATCGTGTGACATTGGGGCCATATGGATTGTCTTCTTCATCTGCATTTTGTTTCTTAGCTTTCTTCTCTTCAATTTTTTTTTTTCCAGATTTTCTTCTAGCTGAAACCTAACATCTTCAGGAACTTTTTTACAACTTACTATATTTCCTTTGATTCTAGCAAGATACTGTTTCATTCTATGTATCTATCCACCTACAAATTCTTTTCCATAATACAAACATCTTAAATGAGATTTTCCACTAGCATTTTTGTTCTGCACTTGAATACAATAGTCCCATATCGAATCAACCTTCGATCTAACAAATTATGTAGCGGGAGCAGGAATAGATGCTTTTTGGGATTGAGATGACATTTTCTATAAAAAAAATTATCAATTATAGATTATATTGAAATAAAAAAAGAAACAAAGCACTAAAAGGTTAAAAAAAGAAACAGAGCACACAAGCATCATTCTTAATTTAGATTAAAATAACAATTAATGAGACACTAGAAGTCCATCACCAATTAAAAATTTTTTTTCCCTATAGAGATACACATAAACAATAAAGTTAAACTCCATTTGAATGAACCCACATCTCTAAATTTGTCGGTCCATGTCTATCCATTTGAATGGACCCACAGTTGATTTTGGCTTATTTAAACTTGAGTCATCATTACTGCTCTAATAAAGACGCACAAACTGAAGCTGTATATTTATAAACTCAAACAATCATCAAAACTATGAGATAACTATTGTTGAAGCATTTTCATTATCGAAGACCTGAAGCTCAAGCATACAGAAGACAAGGAAGCATCAAAACACATAAAAAAGACCACCAAAAATAAATAACCATTAGCATTTGATAAATTTCTTCTTTAATGACAAAAAATAACAAGCTTTACCCACACATAATAGAGGATGGTGATTGGTGCTCAAAGACAGAGTAGCGGAGGATAAGAGTAGCGGCACACACAAGCGATAGAGGATGATCACGACAACACGTAGGACGAACGAGCTGACAGAGCATGACAGCAACAACGCATAGAACTGAAGAAGACGACAATAAGACACAATAGTCAAGACAGAGCAAAGTGGAACTATGTAATCTGTAACACCCTACTTTTATAACATTGCAGGGCTCAAAGCTTAAAGTTCTAACAACTAAGCTAGGTTTGGTCCTATTCCCATAGTCATAACAGGAATGGGATTTTCAAAAAAATTTGAAACTTTTACATCTATTTGGAAAGAAACTTGCTTAGTAGTTCTAACTTCAATGGATGTCCCTCTTCTTTGATCCTAGTACACTTTTAGTTATCATTAATAATAATTTCCTAATGATATACGTATATGCTTTATTATGAAGTTATTATTCAGGGCATGGATCATGCATCTGATCTTCGTAGTTAAATACATACAAAAACTATTACGTTATTAATATGTACAATCTCAGCTGACTAGGCTAACAAAAATATACTATATATACAACCAAAATGTTTCCTGATGACCAACAACATTCCTTATCAGCTTCCAACCTTTTAACTTCCTTCTCCTTCCACCCCTCTGACTTTATCAATTATTGGCTTAGCTGTATGTCATAGAAGAACGGGTGAGATTCTAGGAATCTAGGTAGTAACATCAATCCATCATATAGTTATACAAGTTCATAAACACATGCAAAATAAGCCATAACAATACCACTTGATAAATCAAGCATGAATAGTGAGGCACAAACATCATCTGCTTTGCCATGCAAATGGCCATGGCAGATAGAGTCTATTCAATCAATTTTGCACGTACTCTTACATGAGTAAAGCTTTACGAGCTCAATATAAAGCAAATGTTACGTACTCTTACCTAAGTACAGCTCTACGAGCTCACATGTTCACAACAAAACATACGACCATATATTTATACCAGAACGTAGGCACTATGGCACAAACAGACATCTAGAATAATTGCATAAATATATGAGAGGGAAAGAGTTACTACCTGGAGTCCCTTCTTCCAACTTACCTTTCTCTTTGTCACATCCACCAAAATTTAACCTTGATAATGAGCATGAAATTAAGTCAAGGGCCAATATGAAAAGTAGATTAGTTGACAAAGCCAGACATGACATAAAACCCAGACAGGGTCTAGATTGATATTTTTGAAATTATCGATCCATGAAGGGTAAAATGGAAAATTTTCAGAAAAATTTCAAAAAAATTTCTTAAAAATAGTAAAAAGGTAAATTAGGGGTTTTTGAGGCCCTAGAGATGGAAATAATATGAAAATAACTTATTATAGAATTTCCTGAAAACAGAGGTTTTTTAAGAAAAATTGTAGAAATTGAGTAGAAATAATTATTTTAAATATGTAAATGCCTCAATAATTCCAAGAAAAAGATGGGAAAATTATTTAAGATTTATTTGATTTTATAAAATTATATACAGGCCTTAGAAGTGCAGGAATTAATTTTAGAATATTTATTACCGAAATCTTATTAGTAATGTGACAACTGTTCTTTCAAAACCATTTTAGATTAAATCCAACAATTTATTTGAATGATTAAACATGATAGAAAAGAAGAAACCTTAGAATTTTAAAATCACTATCATGGTTAAAAGAAATAATACGAGCCACATCAATCGTTAACTTGGGCCTTGAACTTTCAAAGTCCAGAAATATCATTCAACCGTTAGCCCAAACCAAACTTATACTTTCAACCACACGAACTGATAAAACATTTTAATATAAGTCATGGAGCCCATTAGTCAAAAGTCAACACTATCAAATGAGCATAATACGCAAAGTCTTAAATATCTTTGGCCTTCCAATAACCTCCCATATCAGATAGTAGTAATTAAAAGTATTAGTTTATAGTATTAGAGTATATGGGCCCTATGTGGCAATATATAACAAGTCAACACATAAAACAAAAGCAGGGAGGCTATACAAGCTGCAACAGCACACTATGCCTCTGGAGCCTTCCCTGATGGGTCACCACCTGAACTATCACCTGAAAATAGTAAAAACCACGGGTGAAACAAATGCCTCAGTAACCAACTTTCCAACTCACCATACATATTAACACGTACTCGTGAGGTGTTAAGTGGGACAATTATTAATTCTCAAAAACATAGATATATAATTTCAATCATCCAAACCCTCACTATGGGGGCTAATACACAAGCCACATAAGTCTATCTCTCACTATAGGGGATTAATCAGACATATAGGCTATCCCTTACTCTGGGGGATGAATAAGAAGCCACAAAAGCATATCCCTCACTATGGGGGACGAAGAAGAAGCCAACCAATGTGCACCAATGATGGCCTTACCACGTGGTAGGATAACCCTAAAATTATTAAGTATTTTAGAAACAACTTAAAATTTCTAACAACCCAAATTATTTATTTACCACCTCCAAATTATTTACCTTAATAAAAAGGATTTTCCACAATTTCCAAATATAAAATTATTATGTTCTAAATTCTAAAAATCTCATTTTAAGTTTAAACCTCAAAATCAAACTATTAAAAATTCAATAATATTTCAAATATTTATAAATAAATAATCTAATCAAAACTTTAATGGTATAACTACCACATATATATATTTCCATAAATAATAAAATTTTTAGCTACAATAATTATTTTAAAACCTCCAGTCACTCAATAAATAAAACTAAACTGATTATCAAACAATCCAAATAAATTATTTAACTTGAATTTAATCGGTAAAAATATGATATATCCCATAAATAACAGATTTTCAACTAAATAAATTAATTTAAATACTAAAACTAACAAATAGAGAAATCTAAACCGATTAAAATTAACAACTCATTTAATTTTAAATTTCTATAGTCATCTTTTGTCAAAACTCAATACTTAGATCATATATAAGTCTCGAAATTTTCTCCAATCACTATAGTAATAATGTAAACAGGAAGCTCAAAATATACAGGAAATATTCATAAAGAAAGTTTGATAAAAAGAAGTAATTTATGTACCTAAAATATCTTCAAAGCTTGCCTTCTTCCTCACAGTGACCGACGATAGCTCTCTGCACTCTTTCACGCACTCTATCTCTCTTTCTCTCTATCTTTCTTGTGTTGAGGAGGCAAAATGAATTGTTGGGGGTGTATTTAACACCCCCGGCACATTTATTTGGGGGGGGGGATTTTCAAACTCAACCCCCAACCCCACCGCCCCCTAACTTTCCACCGATTAGGTGGAAAGTTGGACTTTTTTTTAAATTTTATTATTATTTCATTATAATAAAATATTATTATTATTATTTTTACATAAATCCTAAAAATTAATCTAGGATATTACAATTCTCCCCACCTAATTAGAATTTTTTCCTCAAAATTCAAACAACCACACACAAGAAATAAAAACAAAAGTAATTCAAAGTGCTTACTAAGAAAACAGGTAAGGGTACTCGTAACGCATTCGTTCCTCTATCTCCCAAGTAGCATCACCGGGACTCATACCCTTCCAAAAGACTTAACAAGACGGATAGTTTTGTTCCTTAATTGTTTGTCCTTAGCGTCCAAAATCCGCTTTGGTTCTGTTGGATAGGTCAAATTATCTCGCAACTCGACTTCTTCGGGTTCAATAACATGAGACAGATTGGGATAATACTTCTTTAACTGCGACACGTGGAACACATCATGTAAACTAGAAAGATGTGGAGGCAACACAATCCGATATGCAACAGGTCCAATTCGCTCTAAAATCTCATAAGGACCTATAAATCAGGGTGTAAGCTTCTTGGCTTTAATGGATCTACCAACACCGGTGACAGGTGAAACCTTCAAAAATACATGATCACCCACTTCAAATTCTAAAGGTCTCCTCCGACGATCCGTATAACTCTTCTGTGACTTTGGGCCATCAACAACTTCTGCTTGATTAGTTCAATCTTTTTGGTTGTGATATCCACTAAATCTGGGCCAATAATTATTCTTTCACTTAATTCAGTCCAACAAAGTGGAGATCTACACTTCCTCCCGTACAAAGCTTCATATGGTGCCATTTGAATACTAGCGTGATGGTTGTTGTTATAGGCAAACTCTGCTAATGACAAGTGAGTGTCCCAACTACCCTTTAGCTCTATAGCGTAAGCCCTCACCATGTCCTCGAGAGTCTAAATCGTCCTCTCAGTCTGTCCATCAGTCTGAGGATGATAAGTAGTACTAAACTTGAGCTAAGTACCCATAGCTTCATGTAATAATTGCTAGAAGTTCAATGTAAACCTCGGGTCCCTATCTGAAATGATAGAATTTGGCACTCCGTGAAGTTGAACAATCTCATCTATATACATCTTTGTTAATCTTTCTAAAGAGCAAGTACTCTTGATAGGTAGGAAGTACGCTGACTTAGTCAATTTATCTACAATTACCCATATCGCATCATAGCCAGCCGGGGTTCTTGGCATACCAGTAATGAAATCCATAGAAATGCTGTCCCATTTCCATTGGGGAATATCGAGATTCTTTAATAGTCCTAGAGGTCTCTGATGTTCTATCTTGGCCCTTTGACATGTCAGACACTTCATTACAAAATCCATGACATCTCTCTTCATTTTTGGCCACCAGTAGTTCTTTTTTAGGTCTTGGTACATCTTGGTTATCCCTGGGTGTATCGTGTAATTACTTTGATGCGCCTCTTCTAGAATAGTCCTTTTGATTTCCTCATTATTAAGGACACAAATCCTCTTCTTGTACCTCAGGATTCCTTCTTCACTAATTTCATAATCAGGCATACGATGGGTCTCCACTTCCTCTCGGATGCTTAGTAACCGGTTATCCTCTATCTGTGCAACCTTCAAGTCTCAAAAGAACTCATAATCACCCAAAATTGATTGTAGAGTGGCTGGAGCCTTATGCACCACTTGGAGATCTCTCAATCTCTCTAAGCAGTAGTGTTCCTCCAAACTCATGTGAAACACATGCACCTTTTTCCTACTCAAAGCGTCTGCAACCACATTGACTTTACTCAGATGATACTTAAGCTAAAAGTCATAGTCCTTGATGAATTCCATCCACCGACGTTGTCTATTATTCAATTCCTTCTGATCTATTAAATACTTCAGGCTCTTGTGATCGCTGAAGACTTCCAACTGTGATCCACATAAGTAGTGCCTCCATATCTTCAATGCAAAAACCACCGCCGCTAATTCCAGGTCATGTGTAGGATAATTATCCTCATGCGGCCTTAATTATCGAGATGCATAGGTAACCACTTTACTTTCCTGCATCAGGACACACCCTAAACCCTTAAGGGAAGCATCAGTATAAAGGGTATATGGTTTACTAGGATCTAGAATAGTCAATAATGGTGCCGTGGTCAACTTAGCCTTCAGTTCTTGAAAAGCTGCCTCACACTTTTCGTTCCAGATAAATGGTTGGTCTTTCTTGGTCAACTTAGTTAGAGGCATGATGATCTGAGAAAATCTCTTGATGAATCTTCGGTAATACCCAACTAAGCCCACGAAACTTCTTACCTCTGTCACAGATTTTGGTGTTTCCCATTTTAACACGGCATCGACCTTGCTAGGATCAACAGCTACTCCCTCGGCAGATACTACATGGCCTAAGCACTTCACTTCTCTAAGCCAAAACTCGTACTTACTTAACTTAGCATACAATTGATGATCCCTTAATATTCGCAATGCAATGTAAAGGTGCTCTTGGTGTTCTTCCTCATTCTTAGAGTATATCAGAATATCATCTATAAACACCACAATAAACTTGTCCAAATATGGCCTAAAGATCCGGTTCATTTAGTCCATAAACACCGCTGGAGCATTCGTCAAACCAAAAGGCATTACTAGAAACTGATAATGTTTGTATCTAGTGTGAAAGTCCGTCTTCGGGATGTCCTCTACTCTAACTCTTAATTGATGATATCCCAACATTAAGTTAATCTTGGAAAACACCGCTGACCCCATTAATTGATCTGGCAAGTTATCAATCCTAGGCAAAGGATATTTGTTCTTGATAGTCACTTTGTTCAACTTCCTGTAATCTATACACAATCTTAAGCTCCCATCTTTCTTTCTCACAAACAGTATTGGTGATCCCCACGGGGAGACACTTGGTCTAATAAATCCTTTTTCAAGTAACTCTTTGATTTGCGTTTTCAGCTCTGCCAATTCAGAAGGTGACATTCTGTACGGTGCTTTAGAAATTGGAGTTGTCCTTGGTACTAGCTTAATGGAGAATTCAACTTCCCTTTCAGGAGGTAAACCAAACACTTCCTCAGGAAACTCCTTTACTACCTCAATTTGGTCTATACCAACTTCTTTATCCGTACTAACGAAAAAGAAAACAGCATACGCCTGACAACCCTTCTGAATACACTTAGTTGCTTGAGTAGCAGACAACCACAAATGACCATTAATAGCCTCAACTATCGTAGTGCACAAAGGAAGAGTTACTATCTTTCTTTTGCAATCTAGAATAGTATTATTTGCTGATAGCCAATCCATGCTAATAATCACGTCAATACTCTTGAGGGGTAGACAAATCAAATCAATCACAGACTCACGATTCTCAAGTTTAAGCACAAGACTTAAACACGCCTGTGTGGTTAGCACAGTGGCTCCTGCTGGAGTTGACACTTTCAACATGTAAGACAAATCATGCATTGGAAATTTAAACTTTCGAGCACATTCCGCAGCAATAAAAGAATGAGTGGCACCATAATGAAACAACGCAGGTATATCATGTCCTTGAAGAGAGATAGTACCTCTAATTAGATTAGGAGATGTACCAGCTTCCTCTCTAGTCAGAGCAAAAACTCTCCCAGGCATCGTGGATCTGAAGCTAGGAGTTTGCTGTTGCGTTTCTGGACAATTGCGAGCTATATGTCCAAATTTATGGCATCTGTAGCATTCCCAACACTGTCCTGGGTGATTTCTCCCACATCTCATGCAATGACCACTAATACTTGGTGTGGATCTAGCCGGTTCATAGTGGACACTCCGATCTCCTCCTATACGGTTCCCCTGAGCCTGTCTCCTCTGCATAAAGCCTCCACGGGCTAAATTCTTTTGATTCTGGTTGTTGCCTCTACTTGAGTTACCCGAGCTCCCATAACTATAGCTACCCTTCTTATTGACTCCTCCCATTGGCCTCATAAAACCAGAGAATCTGCCCTAATTATCTCAACGTCGGCTCTCCTCTACCTCTCGGGTTCTGCTAGCTGTCATCCTGAGTTTCGTGCAGGCATCCTTGAAACTCTTAAACTCATATAAAGCCATTTGCTATTTCAACTCTGGCCTCGCCCATTCTATTAATTGTCGAGCCATCCACTCTGGGTTATCATTCTGCTGTAGGTAAGTAACATGCTTGGAGAGGTCAATATATTTGGCAATAAACTCATCCTTATGCATGTTCTTCTGTCAAAGAGAATAAAAAGCGGTTTCTTTTTCTTGTCTCATGGCTGGGGGAAAGTAGTAATCAAAGAACATCTGCTTGAATTCATTCTAAGTAATCCCCGAGTCATCTATGCCGCTTACGATCCTCCACCACCTCTTAGCTTGGTCCCTCAATAAGACTACCGCTGCTTATACCTTTTGGTAGGTATTACAGCCACAAGCTTTAAATATTGTCTCCATATCATCGATCCAAGCCTCAGCTTTGTCAGGATCCATACCTCCATCAAAAGTCTTCGGGTGATGCCGCCCTATGTCCTTCCATACACTTTTAAGGTTTACCACCTCTTCTTTTCCTTGTCGCCTTTGTGAACTACTCTCTTCTCTGGTTCCTTCAATGGAATCCCTGTGGGTGACAGAATTTCCCACAGATGGCCTAGGAAGTCCACTCCCTTCAAACTCTTCCACAGCTTTCTTGATTCTCAAATCTTCCTCCATCTTCCTTACTCTCTCATCTACCACCGTAACTACCACTTCCCTTAGCTGTTGCAATAAGGTCTCTTGGTTAAACTGCAGAGGATTCAGTGGTTGATTAGGCGGGTTTGTAGATTCATCCCCACCTTGATCGATTTGTCGGGATCGCGTCCATACCATCCTCCCCACCTAAGGATGGAACCCACCAAAAGAAACACAAAGTAAAGTCAAGCACAGATACAAAGTAATAGGGAAGGTTATGTGAGATTATTATATATTGCCACTAAATGCAATGTAATGTAACTCAGTTCACAGAATCTTTAGCTCTGATACCAAATTGTGACAACTGTTCTTTCAAAACCATTTTAGATTAAATCCAACAATTTATTTGAATGATTAACCATGATAGAAGAGAAGAAACCTTAAAATTTTAAAATTGCTATCATGGTTAAAAGAAATAAACTTATATTACGAGCCACATCAATTGTTAACTTGGGCCTTGAACTTTCAAAGTCCAAAAATATCATTCCACCCTTAGCCCAAACCAAACTTATACTTTCAACCACACGAACTGATAAAATATTTTAATATAAGTCATGGAGCCCATTAGTCAAAAGTCAACACTATCAAATGGGCATAATATGCAAAGTCTTAAATATCTCTAGCCTTCCAATGACCTCCCATATTAGATAGTAGTAATTAAAAGTATTAGTTTATAGTATTAGAGTATATGGGCCCTATGTGGCAATATATAACAATTCAACATATAAAACAAAAGCAAGAAGGCTATACAAGCTGTAACAGCACACTATGCTTCCGCAGCCTTCCCTGATTGGTCACCACCTGAACTATCATCTGAAGATAGTAAAAACCACGGGGTGAGACAAACGCCTCAGTAACCAACTTTCCAACTCACCATACATATTAACACGTGCTCGTGAAGTGTCAAGTGAGACAGTTATTATTCTAAAAAACATAGATATATAATTTCAATAATTCAAACCCTCACTATGAGGGCTAACACACAAGCCACATAAGTCTATTCCTCACTATGGGGGATTAATCAGACATATAGGCCTATCCATCACTATGGGGGATTAATCAGACATATAAGCCTATCCCTCACTGTGGGGGACGAATAAGAAGCCACAAAAGCCTATCCCTCACTATGGGGGACGAAGGAAGAAGCCAACCAATGTGCACCAATGGCGGCCTTACCACATGGTAGGATAGTGTTCAATCCAAAATCCAAATAACAACCAATCATTCACAATATAACGAAAAATATCTCAATCTTTTCTCAGTATAATCCATAAGATATAAATCATATATCTTTTCCAAACTTCTCAATCACAATTCCAAAAATCCCACAAGACAATTTTCATAGCTCAGAAGATATAATATATTTACTCGAATTCCAAATAACAAATATTACTCAAAAATAGGAAAATACTCACAAACAACATATTAGCACATATAACAAGTGGAAAGTGGTTACTTCTCGTCAAAGCAATACTAAGGATTACCACAGGGTCAATCCTTTGCTCAACCAATAATTAATCTACACAATTAATATAACTACATATTAATATAAACTAATTAATTAATTAAACTTCTCTATCTTAGTTAAATTTATAATTTAATTAAATTTTTATTCTAAATTCCCGCAACTCTCATAACCCAAAAATTATTAAGTATTTTAGAAACAACTTAAAATTTCTAACAACCCAAATTATTTATTTACCACCTCCAAATTATTTACCTTAATAAAAAGGATTTTTCACAATTTCCAAATATAAAATTATTATGTTCTAAATTCTAAAAATCCCATTTTAAGTTTAAACCTCAAAATCAAACTATCAAAAATTCAATAATACTTCAAATATTTATAAATAAATAATCTAATCAAAACTTTAATGGTATAACTACCATATATATATTTCCGTAAATAATAAAATTTTTAGCTACAATAATTATTTTAAAACCTCCAGTTACCCAATAAATAAAACTAAACCGATTAAAATCTCAATAATATATCAAACAATCCAAATAAATTATTTAACTTGAATTTAATCAGTAAAAATATGATCTATCCCATAAATAACAGATTTTCAACTAAATAAATTAATTTAAATACTAAAACTAATAAATAGAGAAATCTAAACCGATTAAAATTAACAACTCATTTAATTTAAATTTCTATAGTCATATTTTGTCAAAACTCAATACTTAGATCATATATAAGTCTCGAAATTTTCTCCAATCACTATAGTAATAATGTAAATAGGAAGCTCAAAATATAAAGGAAATATTCATAAAGAAAGTTTGATAAAAAGAAGTAATTTATGTACCTAAAATATCTTCAAAGCTTGCCTTCTTCCTCACAGTGACCGACGATAGCTCTCTGCACTCTTTCACGCACTCTATCTCTCTTTCTCTCTGTCTTTCTTGTGCTGAGGAGGCAAAATGAATTGTTGGGGGCGTATTTAACACCCCCGGCACATTTATTTGGGGGGGGGGGATTTTCAAACTCAACCCCCAACCCCCTCCGCCCCCCCAACTTTCCACTGATTTTATTATTATTGTATTATAATAAATTATTATTATTATTTTTTACATAAATCCTAAAAATTAATTTAGGATATTACAAGTAAAGCCTGATTTTAGAGAAAATTTAAAATAAATAGTTAGAAGCTAAGATAAATTTTAAAAATTTTCAGCAGGCTTTCCCATATTACAAGCGGATTTTTCCTGGAGAGAAATGAATTTTTGGAGGCCCAAAACTATTTTTACAAATAATAACCAAAATAGTTAGTTTTGGTTAGAAATTGATAATTGTGATTAGGGCATACTTTCTCTTTTTTTCTAATCATTTTTGGGCTTTATTTTAGACTAAGAGAGCCCAGAAATTTCATGTAGCCATGGTCCGTTACGTAAAGAGAGTTTAAACTCAATTTAAGCTCAAAATCTAAAAGAAAAATCTAGAAGAAAGAACACTTGGCATGATCTGAAATTTGGGGGTTAAGAAGAGGGACACATGGCCCCTTAGGTGGTAGAAAATGAGGCCATTTGGAGGGGTTTAAAGTCAGATTTTGAGCTCTATAAATACCCCCTAATATATGAAATTCGGCCAAAAATTGCCAAAAGAGGGTAAATTCTGTCCAATTAAAATATCACCCTTAAACAACACCCAAAACCTTCTAAATCAAAGGAAAATCATCAAGGTTCAAGCAAGGATTCATTAAGCTATATCTAAGCTTGATTTTGGTTAGATTTAAGGGTTGTTTTAGTTGAAATTTCATGGCAAATCCTAAGTCTACATGCTGCTAATTTTCAGTCAAGTTGAGAATGGATTAGGGAAGGATAGAAACTATAAATATGAGCTTAAAATAGCATGTTTAATTGATGTTTAGATTGAATTTTGGAAGAAAACCAAAGTTAGGGTTTTAAACACACTATTTAGTCACTATGGAATCTTGATGTTAGAGATTGTTTCAATATGATTTCATGATTCCAATGAGTTTAAAATGTGTTTTTGTTAGGGAAACACCAAGAAAAAGTGTTTAAAATCATTGGAATCAAAAATAAAAATTTTAAAATCTAAACCTACCCTATTTGGCCAAATCAGTTTGAAGGGGAAGGAGTGTGATTTTTTAAATCTGATTTGATATTTGGATTCTACATGAAAAATTGTGTAGGAATAGCCTAAGAGATTGATTGAAATAAAGAGAAAATAATTATGTCAAAAATAAGAAAAAAGGGGTTTAATGGAACTTAATATTGAGTATTAGTGTTTATGCTTGGATTATTGGTGATTTGGAATGTGTTTATACTTGGATTGATAGGCATTGTGTAAGAAATCAAAGAAGAGCACAAATTTCCTAAGGAGGCTGAATTGTATAACTAATCAAGAGGTAGCATTGAACTCATAATTTGAATGCTTTCTTGCTTATTTAAATGTGTATGTGTTATTTGATTCATGTTGCCATGATGTGATTGAGCAAAGCATGTAATTATGTGTGGGAATTCTATGTTAAATATGCGTTGGCATCATGTTATGTGGAATGATTAATGGCATGAGATGTGGCTATCTTTCCATGGCAATGAAAGCTTGTAAAAGCTTGTGTATGTTTATGCTAGTTTCATGATAACGTGTCACATTTTCACATAGCATGATTAGCATGACAATTATGATTAATTACTATTGAGATTTCTATGAAATCTCATTCCTTTATGTTCAAATATTCACCAATTAGGGGTTGGATCAAGCAAGGACAAAGGAAAGGAGATCGTCTTGGGAGATAATTAAGTTTAATGCCTTTTGGAGTTATGTTTTGTAATTATTATGAATTGTTATGAATTATTGTGAATTATGTTAGAATATTGTATCAATGATCAAAGTAATATGCATGTAAATATTTGGCCAAGGAATCATGTTTAAATATGTTATATGTGCATGGAATGGTCCAATGAGGTTAAAAGAGGAGAAAAACCAAGAAATTGCATGAAAAAGGAATGAAATAACCCTAAAAATACCTCAATTTGGCACCAACGAAATTCTGTACAATTGGTTAAGTTTTGAGCTAAAAGTTGGCAGGTTTATAGATAATATTTTTAGCTTTCAATGGTATTTTATTAAATTTAGAGTCTAGTATGAAAAGTTATGCCTATGCGAAGTTAGGTATAAATGCTAAAAAATCAACTATCAACTATATACTAGAAATCTTGTAATACCCAGATATTCAATTGGATCGGGTCGGGTTGGATCTTGCAATCAATATATTTTGCTTGGTATATTATTAATAAAATCATATTACAATTCAAAATTTATTATTCTGAAAAAACGTGTTATTTAAATGCATTAATGAGAAATTATTAATTAGAGAATCAACCAATCAAATTCAAAACAATGAAATGATTATGTTTTAAATGGATTTCCAAATTTATTGATTGGGATATTAATACAATAATATCTTTTATGGCATATATTAATTAATTAGATTGAAAATGGATTTTGAAAATTATATTAGTTGTAATAATAACATTCAAATTCAAAATAACAATTGAAAAATAACACGTTCTTTTAAAAATTTAAATTTTAAATTACATTTAAATGCTTTAAAAAACATTTTTAAAATTGAAAACCCAATAAATATGTAGAATCACAATTTCTTTTGTTTTATATTGATATTGATGATATGGTGCACGCTGATAGCTTCTTATTTTACATTTTTTATTTTAATATCCTTTCCATAAAATCAATTAGAGTTAAATTCAATTATTTTTTTATACTCAACAAAAGAATCTTGTGATATTATTTACTTTCTATTTGGATATATGGATTTATGTTGATTTGGATATAATTAAACGAGAATTTAATTGGAGGTTCAAACAGAAGAATTTTTTAATTAAAATTCGCATCTCCATTTCAAATGGTATAGGTTAATTAAATGACGCAAAAAATAAAGGAAACCTTTGCAAATTGTCTTATGATTTTCACGTTATTTAAATGGTGCACCTTGGAAAAAAGGGTAATGCTCCCCAGCATTTCTTTCACGTTATTTACAACGCTAGCTCCCCATAATTAACCCAATCTTTTCACGTTATTTGCCAGCATTTCTCTCAATTAACCTGTTCTCACACAGCTTCATATTTCAATGTCAAAGCAAATAGTGAACTTCCCTCACGATTTGATCAAGGATGTAGATTGTAGCAAAGAAACGTGGTGCATCATTGTTAGAGTGCTAAGGAAGTGGACAGTAGCTAAGAAGTCCCCACCCTTTGATGTTTGGAAAGTTAGTATGATTTTGTCCGATGAAAAGGTTAGTAAGTAATAGTATTGTTTTGTTCATTGAAAAAAATATCTGCAGTGAACTCATTTCATTGTATTCTATGTAACCAGGGTGATAGGATTGAAGCTTCCATTGCTCATAAAGGACACATACAAAGATATGTCAGAGATTTAGTAGAGGGTGGGGTTTATCAATTTGAGAACTTTGAAGTCGTGGACAATGATGACGACAATTACAAAACTTGTGACCATCCTTGCAAAATTATGTTCCATGCAATGACATTTTTTCAAGAGCATGATTTGCCAATCCCCCTGTATGCATTTAACTTTGTTCCAATCAAGGACATTGCCAACAACAATGCCAAAAACAATGCCAAAAACAATGAATTAGTTGGTTAGCACTCCTTTCCTATATTGTTTTCGTTGATTGTATCTAATGCATGTTTGTGTTTTGAGTGACATTATATCTATTTCACGCAGATATTATTGGATTTCTACAAGCATTTGGAAACTTGGTTGATCATAAAAATGATTCTGGAACAACGAAGAAATTGGCTCTCACTATTGCTGATCAAAAGCAACACACTTCTTTTTCTTATCTAGGACCTCCAACAAGTGAGGATAAAAATAGATGATTGCACATCAATTTGACATATTCTTATCTTATTATCGTTTATTTGCAGTGAAACCCGGGTAAATGCATCTCTTTCTGACTGGCTTTTGGATATTGGTGATGGTCGCATTGGTTTACCTGATGATGGAATGGCAGAGATAGAAGTCCCTGATGATTTTTTAATTATGGACTATCATGATCCTCTGCAGTCGATTGTCGAAGCCACATATCCTGATCTTTTACATCATTTAGCTGATTCCGAATATCTCACTAATAGGGCCATTTTGACACTGACAGTTGAAGTGGTTGACCACATTAATGACTATATGTGCTCCTTACTGCCTGGCGAGCCTATTGAATATTTTAGCTCTGATTCTGTGAGTATAGCTGATCAAGGTTGTGCATCATTTCAAGAATTGTATACTACCGAATTCTTGAACACAATAAAATGCTCTGGCTTGCCTCCACATAGACTTGCAGTGAAAGTTGGAGTTCCCATAATGCTGGTGAGAAACATAGATCAAGCTACAGGACTCTGTAATGGCACAAGACTAAAGATCACATTTCTTGGTAAACACTTTATTAAAGTAATAGCTCTTAATGGTACAAGCACAGGTCAAGAAGTTTTGATCCATCGAATGGATATGAACCCTTCAGAATCTAGACTACCGTTCACGATGACAAGAAGGCAGTTTCCTATCATATTATCATTTGCCATGACAATCAACAAAAGTTAGGGACAATCAATGACTAATGTTGGCTTATACCTACGCAGACCTGTCTTCACACATGGTCAATTATATGTTGCACTGTCAACGGTTAAGTCTATGGATGGCATCAAGATTTTAATTCTTGATTCAGATAAAAACCCAACAAACAAGACGACTAATGTGGTCTACAGAGAAATATTTCAAAACATCATGTGAAGCTTATTGGTGATTAAATGTTTCTTTATAAGGTAAAAAAAGATTTTTGTTGTTCTTTTTTGTTAATTTTGTTGGTACTTTCATATTACTCTTATATATCCTTTTTTATGTTTTAAAAAATTATTTTCATTAATTTTATGTCAAAACATCTATGCTCAAATTTTGTGTGCATTGTTATGACAAAATTATTCATAATTCACAACCCGTGCAACGCACGGGAGAGTTTTCTAGTTAAAAAATAACCATATGAATAGTACCACTTGCGTGAATTTTGGGACTAATTGGTAAAGTCTAAATACCAATGAGTATTTTTTCTCTAAAGATCATATTAAAAGCTTTAAATAGAACTCGGAACCACCTTATTTTGATTTTTTTAAATTAGTTATGATTTTTCAATGTTTGGTCTTGATCAGGATTATAATGAATAGTAACCCAAGTATGGAATTTTTAAGTTCGAATGTTTCTAACTTAAGGCAGAATGATTCCAAATAGTTCCAATTGAGATAAAATATAGTCTAAAAGTAAGATGTGACACTCTTGATTTCTTTCTTGTTTGTTTTTTAATGGCTCAAGCAGATGTCCAATCCTATAATATAAGTTCATACAAAGATGAGTCAATACTTAGTCTATTTACATATTATGATTAAAATATAATCTCTTTTGACACTACTCATGAACTCTGCCCTTTTTATTTACTAGTTGCTCATCCTTAACAAAGTTTTTTTAAATATTTATATTACATATTTTAGGATATTTGAAATGTCTTCCTTTTTCTCATAAGTCACATTCTCTCACTTAGTAGCTTATCATCGTGGTTAAAAATTATTCTCAGCTATGGCTTTTAAGAATATTTGGGGTGTCCTTTCCTTACAAATCCTCACAATATTATTTTCTACATTCTTTGAGAACATTAAACTAAATCATAAAACTCTAACCTCGATCCTGTGTAGTTTATAAGTTCCACTTTCAAGTTTAGTAGACACCCTTTCCATAAATCATCTAAACCATGCAATTTAATTTCTAAAGTAATTGAGAATATTACCTTTAGGAAACCCTTTTCTGTCTTCTTAACTCATTGGAGCACTTAATTTCAATAAAATTAAACCCTTCCTTGTCAAAATAGTGGCTAGCCAAAACAGGGGATAGGAGGAAGTTTATAAAATTGGATCCTCATATATAGCCAATCACTTAAAAGAAGCCACTAGAAACTTGTGTGTGCAGTTCATCATCTTAGGATAATCAATCCCATAGTATAATACTTTAAAACAGCAGCTATTTTATATCCTTAGCGCTTCGAAAGCTTCATTCATCAAGCATCACAACAATTCTAACATACAACTTCATTAGCACATAAGGCTTCTCGCCTCCTTAAAAATTCCGAACAGCATCTCTCATCAAATCTGAAATTGTCCAGCTCCAAAAATATTATCCTCACCATCATATTCAGGCACTTAGATACATTCTAATAATTCAAAATATTTATTTAACGATTCAAAGCATCAAACAATGGAGCAACACAGTTCCATTTATAAGTTTCAACTCCCAAGTTAAAAAAAAGGAACAACAACCACATCACAACCCATCTTCATAACCTATTTGCCTTAGCACATTAAAACTCTTTTTGACAAGTACCATAAGAAAAGTCAGACATGCTCCCCGAAAACAAAATTCCAGATTCGAAAAAAAAAAAAATACTCCAACAATTCAAACGGCACTCGATATTGACATTCAACCACATGCATCGCTTCATATAATCTCTACAAGCTTAAACTTATCTCTAGCTATGCTTTCTTTGCTTACACCTTCATTGTCTCTCCCTAAACCAGATTTTTAATCATCATCATCTTAAAAACTATGCACAGACGGAAAAATGAAGATGGATTAGTGTTTAGGACCCTTACCTCAATCTAAATTCGGACAAAGAGTCTCTTCACTTCTCTTCTTTTCTATTTCTATTCACTTCTTATCTTAACCACTAAAATTAAAAGTTTAACGGTTCAGATTTCATGTTTTTAAAAATAATTTTATAAAGTATTTTTTATTATTGTTTTGAATTATACGGACTAAAATTTAGTAGTTTTATTTAATTTTATTTATTTGTTTTTCAAAATTTAACATTTTATTCATAAATTTATAAATATGAAATCCGTTTAAATTTCAATCCTATGGCTGGGAAGAGAAATGAATGAAAATGGAGAAAAAAGAAAGTGGAGAGAACCTTCTAAATTCAAGGTTGCATGTGAAAGATGGTGCCTCCATCAAGCTCTTATTCCTCTTATTTTCTCCTCTCCCTCTCCCTCTCTCTCTCTCTCGAAGGTTCAGATCCAAAATGGGGGTGAGGGAGTGCTCAGATGGAAATAAAAGGGTGAGGGTGCCACGTGAGAATTGTGTGAGGTGGCCTTTATGCCCTTCTATGTTTTGCTTATTTTCTTTTCGTCCTTTTTCTACTTTCTGAAGTTCTAAGATAAATTCGTAAATTAATGAACAATTTTTATATGAATTTTTCTTATCCATTAGCTTTTTTGGCTCATAAAATAACTCCTCTTGAAATTTTGGGCCAAAAATTAACTCTGCTTTTTTAAAAAAATTTTTCCAAAAACAGTACTTAATTTCATAAATTAATCATTAACTCATTTTAAGGATTTTTTTGCCTCAATTAGCTTCCTTAACTCATATACTAATTATGCTAAAAATTTTATCTCAAGTATAAACCTCTAACTATTTTTCTTGAATTTCTAAGAAAACAGGGCTTTTTTGCTCTAAAAATTAACCTTAAAATTATTTAAGCCATCTTTGGAGAAATTAACCCTTCCATAATATTCTAAATTCTCAAAATTAATATAAATTTTTATTTTTTTCTTAGGGATTAAATAATTTTTAATAATTATTTCTCTTTTAAATTCTCATTCGAGATAAGCTTTTTGGCTATTAAAAATATTTTTAAAGCTCTAGTTCTTAAAATAACTCTTTGGAACCTCATAATCACTTAATAACCTATTTTTTAGAGCCCTAAATTCAGGATGTTACATAATCCACTTAGGGCACAAGAAAAACATGGAGACTAGAGAAGAAGAGTATGGGTTTATTCTATTAATCCAAACAATTTTTATTTTTGTAAAAGAGGGCATTTTTTGTTTTTTGTTTAAGTTTTTTTCATTTTGGGCTCAACCGTCCAGCTTTTATAAAGCCGCTCCGAGTCCTGACCAACCCGTGATTTCCGGACCAATAATAGTTGAACGGCGGCTCAAAACGACCTAATTGATGGAATGGGTAGATACTTATAACTAAGCCGCTACTTGGACTGGCCAACAGTCCAACCAATTAGAAGTCCGATAGGGTCTGGTTCTCAAAACATTGCCTTGATGAGATTAGACTTGCAAGTGAATCAAGTTTGTGGGTACACAATTTTAAGAAAATTTACTAGTGAAATTCATTCCAGCGTATGACCATGAAAATTTTTCAAGCTATAGTAAGTTAATTTGCTTTTCCAAGATTGTATATATCTGCTCTTCAACCTATTTTTTAGATTATTGTGTTCATCCATCTTTGTCTTATTTATCCTTGTTCTGATGAATATATTACGTTTATTGATGATGCTAACTACATTGACAGAAAGAAGTGGGTTTATTGACGGTGTGAAGCTTATTCCTGTTGGTGCCACCCAGTGACATGTTTTCATCCTTTTTGTTTTCTATTTTACAATCTTTAGAATTCCTTATTTACAATGGTTTAGATCTTATGAGCTCCTTGTAATTGATTTTATTACAGTGGACACCTATTTTGCATCATATTGTCGTGATAAACATGAGAAGGCTCAAGTATGTCCTGCATGGTGTTTTGCAGGCCAGCCAGTGACGTGTTTTCATCTTTTCTGCTAGTTTTTTTTTTTTTCCTGTCTTAAAGTACTTAAGATGTCTTTTCTTGCACTTTCTTATGTTTGAATTATTTGCTTTACAGGTTTATGAGGAAGTTACAGATCCTAGTGTTGATATTTTTCATAAGGAAAAGGTCTTTATTGAAACAATTTTAGAGCCTTTACTTCAAAGACTTTCACAGTTGAAGGTTGTAATGGAACATATTACTACTGTGGATGCTGTTAAATTTCTAGAATCTTGTAATGAAGGCATGTCTAATCATGTGGTTGACTAAGCTTCATTTTTATGTTATTATTTCGTTTTTTCCTTAATTTTCTCATGATTTGCTTTATTTGTCAGGTTATGTCGCTACAACCGGCACACAACAGCATCTTCTTTTGAACCGCAATGCTCTAGTCCAAGGTGGCTTGCAGCCCCACAATTATTGTTTTCCACTCCTCAAAAAGGAAATCCACAATGAGCTTCCGCCCGAATGCGCCCCAATAATTTCAACTTCCAACATCTTTTAGGTGTTACACCACTAGACTTCATTAAAAGCTTGAAACAAACGATTTAAAAGGCATGAATGCATACTTGTAACATGAATGCAGCTCTCTTCCATTAGGTTTTAAAATATTCTTATTGCTGGTCTCATCTGCTGATATTCTTTCGTTGAGCTTGTCGTTGTTACTTTTGTTTTGCAAGATAGGCCATTGTTTTTGCTATTTTTCCTTAGAACTGATAGCACTCTTCATAGAAGAGGTAAAAAAGAATGTAGTTGTGGATGTGCTAGCATATATAACTCCCCTGTCACTCTCACTCTATGCAGAGGTTTTTGAAGAAGTGACAGCTTGATATATGTTAGATTTTACATTCTATTAGGTACAAATCTTCTATTTGCATATAAGTATTTTGTTGGGTCTAAAGAGCAGGGGAAGAGGGTGAGTTCTGGTGATGAACGAGCATTTCCTCAAATGCCAGTGCAACAGCCTTAGACCCAACCCTGATAATTAGCCAGGTTTAAACATTACACCCACCTATCATATGGTCAACAAAACTGCAAATATGCTAGATTTCATACTGCAAATATGCTAGATTTCATAGTAATTAATTAATGACCTGTTTAGTAATGGATAATAAAAAAATTTTAAGAAAAAAGAAAAAACGAAGCCGCAGCATGCAGAGCTAATAATACACAATTGAAGACTAAACTATCAATGTTTGGCTCTCCAATTTGTTAGACTTCTCCAGTATGATTAGTAGTCGGCAGAAAGACGCTGAACTTTTAAAGGAAGTGACATGAATCAAGTAAGGATTGCCTCCCATTCAAGCGTTTCACCCGCAAACATGGGCACAATGTCTCCGAATGGAAAGGAAAAAGACTCTGGCACCTTCCATCGAGTCTTCCTCAGTTTAATCTTTGTGCTGTTTCTTGGAAGGCCGTAGAAATCTGGTCCATTAAAGCTTGTGAAGGCCTCCAGCTTGTCCAGTGCACCAGCCTTAAACATGAAAACAATTTACAAAGAATCACGCAAAGCACAAGCCTCTTCTTCTAGCTAGTTGCATCACACATATAAGCAGTTAGATGCTTGTGACTATGTCACTGAGGAATCACTGGATATTTGCTTTAAAAGATTGAAGAAATAATTATGTTGCTGACATTAAGGAAAATAATATGCTTTAGTCCAGAGGGGATAAAGAAATAGATAAAGGAAGAAGGATGCAACAGATGTTGGAATTCGTATGTAGAAAGATCACTTTTCAAACCCTTTTGCATTGATGCAATCAAATGCTATTCATGAATCGACACACTGAAATTTAACCAAATACTCACTTATCACCGAAACTCATCCCCTTCCCTTACTCCTTAGACCCAACAAAATGCTCATATGCAAATAGAAGATTTATACCCAAAAGAACGTAAAATCTAACATATGATCAAGGTGTTACCTCTTCAAAAACCTTTGCATAGAGTGATAGAGCGACAGGGGAGTTGTATATGCCAGCACATCCACAACTACATTCTTTTTTATATCTTTCATGAGGAGCGCTATCAGTTCCAAGGAAAAATCTTTTACTTCCACTAGTAACAGCAGAAACAATAGCTTGTCCTGTGAAACAAAAGTAACAAGAAAAAATATATATAATTATGTGAAGAAAAAAAATCAGCAAATCATGACTGGAAGTAAGACATATTTCAAAGCTTAATGGAAGAAACCTGCATTCATATTATAAGTAGATCATAACATTCATGCCCTTTAAATTGTTTGTTTCAAGTTTTTAATGAAGTCTGGTATAACACCTGAAACATGTTCAATCTTCAATGGTGAAATTATTAGGACTTATATGACAGAAAAAAACATACTGTGGATTTCTCTTTTCAGCACTGGAAGACAGTAATTGTGGGGCCGCAAGCCACCTTGGAATAGAGCATTGCGGTTTAAAAGAAGATGCTGTGGTGTAACAGTTGCAGCTACATAACCTGACAAATAAAGCAAATAATGAAAAAACGAAATAATAACACAAAAATAAAGCTCAGTCAACCACATGATTAGACATGCCTTCATTGCAAGATTCTACAAATTTAACAGCATCCACGGTAGTAATATGTTCCATTACAACCTTCAACTGCGGAAGCCTTTGAAGTAAAGGCTCTAAAATTGTTTCAATAAAGACCTTTTCCTTATCAAAAATATCAACACTAGGATCTGTAACCTCCCCATGAACCTGTAAAGCAAATAATTCAAACATAAGAAAGTGCAAGAAAAGACATCTTAAGTACTTTAAGACAGGGAAAAACAACTAGCAGAAAAGATGAAAGCACGTCACTGGGCGGCCTGCAAAACACTATGCAGGACATACTTAAGCCTTCTCGTGTTTACCACCACAATATGATGCAAAATAGGCGTCCATTGTAATAAAATCAATTACAAGGCCCACAAGATTTAAACCATTGTAAATAAGGAATTCTAAATATTGTAAAAGAGAAAACAAAAAACATTCTTATATATAACCACGTATAAATCAGGTTCATCCAGTTAAAAAGGGAAGGAAACAATGGATAAAAACAAGAGTGACACTTTTTCATTTTGATAAAAGAAGACAAATAAGAAAGTCACATAACATCATATAACTACCAATAATGGTATATTCTGCTGAACCATCTCCTCTAGAGCAGGAAAACATTTCCCAAAAAGATCAGTAACACCGTCTTGGGAGTTTGTGGTGGCACCAGCAGGATAAAGCTTCACACCATAAATAAGTCCGCTTCTTTCTGTCAATGCAGTTAGCATCATCAAATAAAGATAATATATTTATTAGAAAAAAGATAAACAAAGACAAAGATGGATGAACACAATAATCTAAACAACAGGACGAAGAGCAGATATATACAATCTTGAAAATGCAAAATAACTTACTACAACTTGAAAACTTTTCTTGGTCACACACTGGAATAAATTTTACGGGTAAATTTCTTTAAATTGCATACACACAAAATTGACTCACTTGCAAGTTTAATCTCATCAGGGCTTGTCATGTCTGTTAGGTAAAGAGTCATTAGTGGAGTGAAGTTACTATCTCTAGGCAGTGCTTTCAAGATGGACTCTTGATAAGCCACAGCAGCAGCCGTGGTTGTAATAGGTGGCCTCAAATTTGGCATAATTATTGCCCTTCCAAAATGCTTTGCACTGTAATGAAGCATTAGTCATTAATCAGGATTCAAAAATCATTTCATTTGTAGGAATATTAAAGACACTAGAAGAAACCATTCCTCCCGTGCATTCCCTAAAATTTGAGACTGTATTTGGGCTGACTACAGGCCTTTCCGTTATTAAGTGAATTTACCTAGAAGAGATGACAGCTTTGAGAAAGTCGCCATCACGAAGGTGAAGATGCCAGTCATCAGGTTGTGTGATAGTAAGCTCCATCTTTGGTCCTTTAGATAGTAGGTGCTTATGCACTTCAAATTTTTTAGATGAAAAATTTAATACCTATAAATGAAGATAACAAAATAAGTACCAGTAGAATCATAAAAAAAGAGATAATTCATGCATAAGGCTAGGAAGCACATGAAAACAAAGCTTGATTTAAGTGGGGAAAGAAAACAAAGTTAGATTGCAGAAACAATTTAAAGTGTAGTAGTGGCTGTCCTTTAAGGATAAAAGAGTACAGCTACACTTATTAGAGTTTATATACGACCATCAGCCAAGTATTGAAGACATTAGAAGGTAAGAATACAGCAGGATATGTCACCCTTTTTTCAAGACTTGTTTTGCCATAGAAATCTAGTAAAGGACGAATATGTCATTGTTTAAAAATTCATGAAATAAGTTTGAACATTTACTAGTAAAAACAACTTCACAAATAAATTTAAAAAAATTGAGAATCACTTGGTAAGGAAGGGACAAAGTCTTCATCGTTCTTAATGCCGCATAGCCATTACAAGCATCTCAAAGCTGGCAGAACTACCTGTTAGAAAGAAATTATAAGATGAAAGGAAATAAGGAAATCAGTTTACTTTAGCAACCCCAATTATTGCAAAATCCAACTCTAAAAAAAATTCAATCCTAGTAAAACAGTCATGCAAGATATAAAATTTACAGAACACTCATTTATATCATATCCAGAATTGAACATTTAATTTTGTTAATAACTAGCATCGATGGATAACATTTTTAAACACACAAATATATATATGGAAAAAAAATTTTTTTTAAACACAAGTAAAATTTTACCCTCTCTAAAGGACGTTTAATTTTTAAACTTTCAACTACTCATTACAGCTTTCTTTCAATTTTATATCAGATATATGGAGATATGATATAGATTTATGACATTTTCTACGGACTAAGGGTGTTTGGATCTTCATTTCTAAAAACGGAGGCGGAATAAATCAAATTTCCCCCATGCAGAGTGAGAGAAGTCAAACAATCTTCTCTATGACTACAGTGCAGGACAAAATACTACACACCCAAATATATGAACCGGTTTGGATTGAAGATCCAAAATCCTTATCAGAATCAAGAACTCCAAGCAACAAGAAAAAACTAATAAGAAGATGAAACCAGAGTCGATAGACAAATCAGAAAGAATGTAGCAAGGATAGTTTTGATCATTGATGATCACAAATCCTTTAATTTGCTTTCATCCTCTTTGCCGCCATCTAAATCATTTCCTTATTCGTTGAACGCAATAAAGTCATAACAAATTGAAACGAAGAGAGAGGATAAATTCAAAGAGAACCTTGTGCAAAACAGCAATGCAACTAAACAGCTTAAGGAGGCGAGAGAATGGCCTGCTGTAGAAAGGCAAGGGGTAGAAATAGGCCAAGCCCATATCAGGCAGCTTACGGCCTGGCCTATTTAGGGCCTAGTTTGGCCCAGCCTGTTTAACAAAGAGGCTAGGCTCGAGCCTTTTTAAAAGCCTCTTAACAAAAAGGTCAGACCTATTTTATCGAGACTGGACCTATAAGCCTGCAGGCCTGGCCTGTTTGAGTTTTTTTAATATATAAATTTGCATATATTATATGATTAAGTAATATTTTAATTTTAGTGTTAGATAGGTTATTACCTATTAACCTTAGGTCTTTTAACTCATTCATCATCACCTAATACTCACTGGTGAGTATAGTTGGCTTGATCATCTCTCGAGTGCCAATCTCTTGGTTTCCGTTTACGTTCTCCAATCTCGTCTCCAGCATTCTGATTTGTTCGCTTCCATTCTCGTTCCCCTCTCTCCACGAACTCATTTGTGCTATCATCTTCATAATTGTCTCAGTTTTCTTTTGTTTTTTTTGAATCAGGTTTTATTTCAGTTATGTATGTGTGTGTAATATGTGCTTTAAGTTTATTTAAAGCCTATTATTTATAAACAAGCAGGCTTTTAAGACTACAAAATCTTATATTTATGGAAGGCTTTAGTAGGCTCAAGGCTTAATTCATTCCTTCAAGTCCCGTTTGGTACGAAACATTAAAAATGAAGGGTAGGGATTGAAATTAGAATTGAGAAAATCTATTAAAAAAGTGCTTAACATGAGAGATTGCTTGTTACATGGGATTAGACAAACCTATGTATGTGGAAGTGGAGAATACCATGAGGAGAGATGGTATTCCCCAATCCCACTTCTATGGGTTTGCCTAATCCTATGTAATAAGTAATTATTTATGCTAGATACTTTTCTAACAACTTTTGTCAATTGCAATCTCAATCTCTATCCCTTATTTTCAATACTTCGTACCAAACGATACCTTAAGACCTAAAAGAGGAGGCCTTTTTAAAAGCCTACATTATAAGTAGGCCTTTAAAAAGGCTCAGGCCTTGTAAAAGCTCAAGCCTGAGTCTTAAAAAAAGCCTCCATTTAGGCTCAGGTTCAAGCCTAGGCTTTAAACCTCTAGCATAGGCTCAAGCCTATTTGACCAAAGCTTGGCCTGTTTCCATCCCTAGGCAACTTAGAGGCACGTCTTTTAAACTGCTCCAATGACAACCCTAGCTTCGAAATCTAGATAATGCTTACTGCTTTTGGGCTTCCCCTGGCAATAGTTTTCCGTTTAAGTATTTGGGCCTTAGGCCAACTGTGTACTTTCAATGGGCTTGATTTATTTGTTAGATTTTCAAACCAAAAAACAAAAAAAAAATTCTTTGTTAGATTTTGAAAATGGTTCAGTTTATGAGAAATAGACGAGTTTTTGTTTATGTAATATCTATTACATTAGTAATTAGTATTAGTAAGATAGATCTTCATAAAACTAATGGGCGTATAAACCGCTTGATAAGATCAAGAGGGAATCTAGAAAGATGGAGAAGTATTCTCTTTCATTTCGGTTTATATGTATATCAAGACTTTGATATGAATCTATTTATAGGCATCCAATTATTAAATATTAATACATAAATTGTATTGTACTTATACTAATACAATGATATATACACTAAAATCAAAGATAACAATGTATTTGGTATGCATAGATGCTCTAAGACTTAATGACTTGGATTCATAAATGACATATGAAATGACTCATAAAAGTAATAATTAGATTCTTCGGATTTGGAGAGATTGTGAACATTTATAAGGTATGATACTCATTCTTTTCATAAAAAAGACTGTGATAGAAAAACTAGTCAAAAAAGATACGAGAGATGTATGAAAATAATTCAGGTTAAAAATATTTTTTTGGGCCAAAATTCAGGTTAAAAATAGAAAAGATGCATATTAAATGTTTTAAATATTTTTATAATTAATACTTGTTTGTCAATTTTACTCTTATAATGAATGTTTAAATGTGAATCTTCATATTTTTCTTTCATATTTAATATAGATAAAGTTGATAATTTTTTTTTAATTTAAGACAAATTTAATGAGTTTCTTGTTATTTATTAATTCTAATTAATTAGTTAAAAGTGACTTATATTATAGACTTGGAATAATACCCTATAAACCTTTTGAAAAAAAAAACTCCAAAACCCAAAATGATTTTTTTCCACCAAAAACATCGAAAGCCAAAATAAGATCGAAAGTAGATCTTCTCCTTCTTCCCCCCCCCCCTCATTTTCTTCTCAAAATTTTGTCTCTATCCTTATATTAAAAAATGAAAGGTTCATATTTAATATTTTATAACATCATTATTATAATATTTTATAAATTAATTTTTTTTCATTTTTTAATATTGCAGTTATAAACTACGTATGTTTTTATTTTGTATTTTCTTTGGCCATTATATATGTCAAATTTTAACAGTTTAGTTCTATATATTTGTGCTTATAATAAAAATTTTCTAAAATATTATATTTAAACTATCCACTATTTTTATACAATATTTTGAAAAGAAAAAAAAATGAAAATGAAAAAGGAGAGATACTAGAACCAAAAAGATTTGCAGGGATTTACTCAAACTTGAACTTCAACAAATAAAATCAACAAGTGACTCAAATGACATATGATAAGTTATTTATGACCAACATAAAATTACAGCTCAAAAAAGCCCAACGAAGCAACCCAATAACAACACCATCCCGACCCTTTTGGTATTAAGTAGTAAGTGTGTGCGTGTGTGTATCTATATCCTACCTTCATAACCTTTATCCTGTGTTTGGATGGAGAGAAAATGGGGGAAGAAAGAAAATGAAAATGGGGAAGAAAGAAAATGAAAGAGGAAAATAGGAGAAGAAATGAGTTTTCCTCCGTTTGGATGAGGGGAGAGAAGTAAGAGGAAAGAAAAGTAGGGGAGAAAATAGGATGTGGGACCTACTTTATTTTCTCTCCAACTTTTCTCTCCACATATGGAGAGAAAATGAGAGGAAAACTCATATTCCCTATATGCCCTTCTCAAATATAATCCAATAATATCACATTCCACCTTTAATACAAGTTTTTCTTTTTAATTTTACTTATGACTACTTCATAATTCAACAAAATTATCTCATTATATTGTAGCCAAAATCAAAAGCTACACATGAACTCTATTCTTTCACATTCAATGAACAATGCAAGAAATTCGCACGAATTAATATATATATATATATATATATATATATAGATATGTATAACTTCTTCATCTCTTTCAACTTTATATTAAATTTTCACTAGTTATTAATAATCTTAAATAATAGGTAACTTATTTGTATCATTTCATTATGTTTGATTTTAAAAAAATTCTCCACTTTTTTTTTATTTTCACCTTTAAAAAGAATTTTTTTACTAAATTATTTGGTTTTTACAATATAATCACATGGTAATAAATTTTTATCAAATAATTTGATTTTAAATTATTTAATGATATTAACACTAATATGATTTTTTTTTATTATGATATTTAATTTAATTTGTAACATGATATATTTTGATACAAGAATAAAAGTATTTTAGTCCTTCACATATTTGCTCATTTTCTTTCCTTCATATTTTCCCTCGTGCATCCAAACATAAAGGAACATAACATTTTCTCTCCAATTTTCTCTTCTCTCCATTTTCTCTCCTTCTATTTTCTTTCCTCCCAACTTTTCTTTCCATCCAAACGGAGGCATAACATGAGCACCTCGGTAATTATCTAGTATAAAGAAGCACCGACACAACAAAATTATAATCAATTTTGCAGCTTCAAAACTTTAAACCTTTATGCCACCATTCATACATAAATATATATAGATACATATTACATTCTCAAGTATTAAGAATTGTCTTGCCTCACGCTATTTGGTGATGTGATCATAGAAGTCTAGGAAATTTCAGATTCAACATCATCAATCTAACTACCATTTGTCACTTCCAATTATGTTTTCAATGATTTAAACAGAACCCCAAGACTGTAACAAATTAATAGTCAAAATGAACTTAAATATTTTCTTTTCCCTTCTTTCATATCTCCCACGGTTCCTGTTAATAAACTTTTCCGCATGATAAGAATTTTAAATAATCTTGCAATATCAACACATCATTTCATTCTCCACACTTAAATTCCTCATATTCTATTATTCATATTCCCATTTCAGATTCATTAAATTAGTCTTTATCAGCTTTTGAATTTCAAAATCCGAATTCCACAGCCTCAACAAGCATCAATAATCTATATTCATACACACACAAGTATATGGAAATAAGTATATATATCAGATTATAGTTTCGAAAGTTACATCCAGCAATAACACTCAACATACCCAAAATAAATTCAGCCACCACAAGCTTGGTTTCATTATCTAGATATGATTTATGTGACTTAATTCATTGTTCTACATTTCCTTAAGTTAAACCCAATGACACACAAGTCAAGGCTGCAAGCAACAACAGTATCTTATTTAAAGAGGCCTCAATCTGCTGTTAGCTATATCAATCTCACTTGCATTTAAATATTCTTATTCTTTAATATCAATGACAGCACAACAAAGTCAAATCAGTTTCCAACATCCCATTTCCTCAAACAACAATAGTATAACACTTATTATTACTTAATTCATGTCATTAAATCCATTACTTCCATCCTTCAATTCGGCAATCATCACCCAGCCAAACACCCACTGGTTCATATATACACACACACACATTCTTATAACATATTTTTGAATCGTGCCCCTCTCATTTCATTTTTTTTTTTTTTAACCGAAGTTACATACACAGAAGAACACAGTCCATGTTTGGGCACTCTTCAGAATCAAGACGCAGCAGCATTTACCAGCCTACAATCTCATAATTATGTGTATTGCATCTACCCATCCAAATCCCATAGAGCTCGACGCCATATGCCAGAACAGGGCAGGGAGATTGAGTTTTGGAATCATCAAAAACAGAACCCAACAACACCTGCAACACTACAATTCACTTGTTCAAGCTTCTAACTACCTCTTCCTACCGTTAATCCCTTAGTCATTGACTTTGCCCCTTTTTCGTAGCCAGAACCGATCGCCCCATCCCACGAAAACCACCAAATCACAGAAGCCAAGGATGGGAAGAGACTGAAGGGACTTACCTTGATCAGAATCTGGTGTTGCATGCGCCTCTCCGATTACTTCTTCTTGTTCCTCGTTCTCCCTTTGGTTCCCCGCCTCTCACAAACCCTCTCAACTCTCTTTCTCTCTCTCTTCAGCGGGGCCGGCCAAAAGCAGAGTGGGGAGGAGGTGTTTGGGCTGATTAAAAAGAGGAGGGTGCCCTTCCGTCACATTTTACTTCTACTTTGATTCCTCCACAATAAAAAAATAATTTTAAAAATTAACTCTTAACATTTTATATAAATTTTATTCCTTCAGCAGCTTTTTTAACCCTCAAAATAATTTTTTCAAAAATTTTAGGTCAAAAATTAACACATCTGTCACACCTCTTTTTATATCCTATTATATGTTAATTGGAACAAATATAAGTTGTTTCATAATATTTCCGGATAAAAAATTTTAAATTTCAGAATTATACTATTTATCATATTTGTACATTATTCATCTGAGAATGAGCCAACTTTGAAAATTCATAACTAAATCTAAAAAAATCAAAATAATGTGGTTCCAATTTTCACGTGAACGTTGCTAAGAGTTCTATGGAGAAAAAATAATCATTAGGTCCAATCCCGTCTAGAATAATTCCAGGAAATTCGTCAAAGTCTACTGTTTATTTAGTAAGTTTTTAAATTTCCAGTATTTTTGCCCAACTTTGAACAGACATAACTCTTAGCACACAAGTCCAAATTTAATGAATTACCACTTGTTTTAAAGCTAAAAATGAGATCTTTTAGCCTGCAAAACGTCAGATCCAGACTCCAACAATTCCTTACTATTTTATGTGCCACAAGTTTGGCACTTTTTAGGAAATTTCTATCCCCTAATTATCACTTTCTTGATTTATTTCCTCTTTTTCCTTCATCCACATTCTTTCCACAATGCATCAAGCATAATTCCAACATTGAAACATGGAATAACAATATAATTTACATCAAAATATCATCCATAACTTATCATAAAGTCAACATAAAGTTTAGTATATTTGATAAAGGTTTCTGAAATAACATAATATTTATAAAGCCATTTCATCCCAAGGCCAACTCTTTCCCTTGCTCCATGCCTGGTCTACTTCCTAATTAGTGCATAAAATGACATAAGAGGAGTGAGATTTCAAAAAAAATCTTAGTAGTATATGAATTATAATTATCATGTAAATCAATACAAGTTTAATTGTGACATGTCATGCAATCCAAACCATTCCCAACTCATAGGAATTCATACTAAATATCATGCAATGAGAGGAGCATCATATTATCTACATTGACATACCACAAAAGTATTTAGCCAAAGCATAACCAATGTCAATCAAACAATCAAGGTCACCACAGAGTTCCTCAAATCCAAGCAACAATAATCATAACAAACAAGCAAGATAAACAATCAAATTATAATTCAAAGCTACCTTTTTATTGTCCAAATGATTACTCCAAAGAACAATGCTTCTCCTTAGTTCCTCCTCTCAATGCCTATGAAACTAAGTATAAACATAGGCCATATTAATCACAAAACAACTTGGTTCCAACACTTTAACATTAACTTAACAATTTCCCCTCTTTTCTTTGATTTTTAACAAAATGATTCGTTCTTTAAAATCAATCATCTCATGACTCAATTCTACACAATTTTTCATGAGGAATCCAATGGTGCAAGATTTTTGAAATTCACACTCTTTCCCCATTATCTTCACCTGGCTGAATAGGGGGCTATATATTTCTAAAATTTTCATTTTTTATTCTAATGATTTTAAACACTTTTCAACAATTTATCCCTATACAAAAACATGTTTTAAAGCCATTGGAATCATCAAATCAATGAAAAACAAACTCCTTCTCTATGAACAGTGTTGGACGAAATGAAGAACCAAAACCCTAACTTGGTTTTCTTCCAAAAATCAATCCATACACCACTTAATCTTCCTTATTCCACTTGATTATTAAAGTTTCTATCCTTCCCTAAGTATCACACATCTCCACCAAATTTTTTAGCATTTTCCAGTATTTTTCCAGCATTTTTCCAAGCAAAAATTCTAATCCAATCAATATAATACTTAGGGATAATGATGCTTAGACATACCTTAATGTTTTCTTGGTATTTGTTGGATGATTTCTTGTCTAATTCTAATTCCTCATTAAATTTTAAGGTGAAAAATGAATAATATGACATGGTAATAAGAAGTTTACTAGTAATTGAGAATATGTTATCAATTATGGATTTTATTTTTGGGATAATAAAACATGATATAGCTCTTCTAGAGCCTTATTTTTCATCTTTTACCTAATGGTAGAAACTTGTGCACTCATTGAGGGTTGACCACCATTGGCTCTTCTGGAGTCTTTTTCAAAAGGAATATGAGATATAAGGAATGACATTGATATTAATGATAACAAATTCCATCCAACATGATTTATACTTGTATTCCAACAATATTCCCCTCAAGTGTGAGTTGTATTAACATAATATTTTTATTTCTGTATTTCAAATAGAGTGAATAATATATAGTAAGTTAATGACATATCTTTAACTTGAAAATCCAAATGCTTCCTTATTCAGATATAATAATGGATTTCAATCCAATTAAGCTATCACTTTAAAACCCTTTGATAAACAAATATTCTAATATATATGTTTGTGGGTCATAATTTTCATTATCAATTCCTTTTCTGCCCAAAAAAAAGGGGAACTATATTAGTTATTCAAGAACTATTGATTTTGTTACCAATTCTTCACAAATTATATCAATCTTTTGTGATTAATTCTTTTAGAACTATATCAATTTTTTTATTATATACAGTTCTTTAGAAAATACTATATATAGTTCTTCAGGAACTAATATATATTATTATTTTACTATATGATATACTTTACTTCTTGTTATGTTTTTTCAAAATATGAAGTATTTTTTTCCAAAACATATATATTTTATTGATATTTCGTTATTTAAAAACTTTACTTCTTTATATATATATATATATATATTATGTAATGCTTCAAAACTTATTCATAAAATTTATAAGGACTAAAATCAAACTATATTGTTATGAAAATTTGAATCATAAACCTTCAGAGCTATTTATAAGTCATTAGTCTTCAAGACTCTATATAGTAAATAAATATTTTTTAAAGATCATTTGTGTCACTTAATATTTGAACCATAAGCCTTCAAGGCTTTAAAAACATAAGTTATTATTTTTATGTCATTCAATAACATGAGTGTAATGGCTACTGGCCATTTAGTAATAGGAAATTATAATATTAATAAATATCAAATTGAATGTCAAGAATATATGAGAATAAGATAAGAATAATATTTAAAATTTAAATTAATTAAATGTAAAATATTAAATGTAACATGAAATAAGGAGAAAAGGTAAACTCTAGTACTAACGCATCATTCACTACATAGTCATTAGTTTTCTGGGCTACTTTATTTATAATTCTAATTTTTATAATTTTTTTTATAAACAAACCATATAATGATCCTCTTCAAAATCAAAACTATACGGCTTTAAGCCATTTAATTAAAAAAAAAAAGAATTAAAGATACATGGCGTCTAGCTATTTAATTTCAAAATTAAAAAAAATCAAAGATATATGACTTCTGGCCATAAGATATAAATTGAGAGAATTGCAATTAGGTCCCACTCAAGGGAATTAAATACAAAAAGGTCCCCTGAAATCATGAAATTATCCTGAAGTCCCAAGGGACCTTTTTGCAATAAATTTTATTTTTTTAATTACTAAATTACCCTTCGTTTTTTTAAAAAAATTTGTATTGACAACTGAAAGAACAGTGGTTGACAACTCAGGGTGCAAGGATTGACAACTATCGCGGCTGGTTTGACAACACATTTTCTCAGCATATCACACCATAAGTTATCAAACCAACTGCGATAGTTGTCAATCCTTGCACCCTGAGTTGTCAACCATTGCTCTTTCAGTTGTCAATACAAACTAAAAAAAAAAAGGGTAATTTGGTAAGTGAATAAATAAAATTTAATGCAAAATTTTTTTTGGGACTTTAAAATAATTTCATGATTTCAAGGGACCTTTTTGTATTTAGTTTTCTTAAGTGGGACCTAATTGCCATTTTCCCATAGAAATTTAAAGTTATATAGCTTCTTGCCATTTAATAAATAACAAAAAATTAAAGATATATGACTTTTAGCCATAAGATTAAAAACTAAAGTTATATGGCTGCGAGCTATTTAATAAGATATATAGAAAAATTAAATATAAATATTCGGCTTCTGGTGATAAAATGAAAAATCCAAATTATATGACTTATAGCCATTTAATAAGATAATAAAAAAAATCAAATACATATGGCTTCTAGTCATAAGATAGAAAACCAAAATTATATAGCTACTAACTGTTTAATAAAATAAAGAAAAATTATATACACACACACATACATGTGGCTTCTGGCTATGGAAAATCCAAATTATATGGCTTCTAGCCATTTAATAAAAAAAATCAAATATATATAACTTCTAGCTATAAGATAAAAAGTCACACCTAAATGACTTTTAGTTATTTAGTAAGATTAAATATCGAATATATATGGCTTCAAGCCATTTAATAAAATAGAGAATTAAATATATATTTATATATATATGGCTTCTAGCTATAAGATAAAAAGTGAAAATTGTATGGCTTCTGGTCATTTAATCTCAATGAGATGAAAAATTAGAATTATATGACTTTTAGTAATTTAATTGACGGTAACTCTATAAGGATACTGCTAGTATTTATTAGAATTTTAAGTTCTATCAAAATATTGACGTTAAGTCAATGGGGAATAGAGGGGAGAAAAATCCCCTCATCACAATTAGTTCGGGAGGTATAATATCCATATCAAAATTAAATTGTAGTGCTAACAATGTAAAGTGAAATATCCAATCTTAGCCATGGAACCTAATGTATAAAACAACAGTAAAAGATTTTTTTCAATTCCATATAATGGTTGAGATTATCCTGGAAGATCGGTAACAGATACGAATACTTCGAAACACCACATATACAATATTTGAGATATTTTCATTTGAATAGAGGAAATGATATTTTAGGAGGGGAAAATCATAGAAGTGATACTCTAAAGTTAAGCCAAAGATCAAAGATATATCATACATATCTTGGTTAGAGCTTCGTACTGATAACGTGTTATGAATTAAAAAAATAGAGAAGAATAATAGAGAAGAAGGGGAGATCAACGAGAGAGAGTATTTCTCATTTCATTTAGGAGTTGCTAAATACATGATAATGGCCTCTATTTATAGGTACGGGTTTACATCTTTAATAGAATCTACAGATTATATAATAATAAGAGATAATTGTGAGATATAGAGATAATAAGGGATATTGAAGATTATAGGAGATATAGGAGATAATAAGAGATATATGGACATCCACAAAGATATTATTATATTCATAACACCTTTTCAATTAATCTACTTTTTTAGAGAATAAACTCTTTCACAAACTCCTTTATTTCTCAAAATAATTATTTATAATTTTTTTAATTATTCTAAGCTTTAATATATTTTTAATAATTATTCTGTTTTTTATTTTCCTGTATTTCTTACTTGAATAATTAATTTCTAACTTCAAAACTTGGGATATTAAACTGCAACCCATGCTAACAATTGTTACCCGTGGTTGGTCCTTCACTTGGCCAAGGTGACAAAACCCACGACGGCGTAGCCGGTGGGCTCCCGCTTGCTGGAGACTGAGCCGTAGCAGCCATCGAAGGTGAAAAGGACTATTGTCCCTGACAGCTAAGGCGACAGAGATCAACTTTCAACCATGCTTTCAGTTTCTACAGTTGCCACTGATAAAGAAGAAAGGACCCAATTTATCGAAGGTGAAGTTGGAATTATCATTGTCTTTTTTCTTCATGGGTTTCTTGGTGTTGCAAGAATTGTACTCCGACTTGTTCGCCACCAGAACCGAATCAGACCCTTTCTTGTACTTGAAATCTACATGAACACACAACGACAACAAAAATCAAACTGTTGCAATCAAACGTACGTTAAGTTCGTTCATGTCGATCATGTGTGTTTGTAACTGTAAATATGTCTACTTACGGAGTGTATCATTGACTTGACACCTATTTCTTTCAGCCCAATGATTGCAGTCTTTAGAAGGTTTCATACCCCAGCCATCTTTTCTACCGACGCCGAATTTGAAAGCTTGAGATGATGAAAAGAAAAGTAGCAACGTGAGAGTCATCTAAAGAAACAGGCCAAGCAATTTGTGTGGCATAGAGTTCATTATTATTAATGAAATTATCCCACAAATTAATTATTGATTTAAAAAAAAAAAAAGGAGAGAACAAGCTAATATGTCTGAGAAAGGGGATGAGACTGTAGGGAGAGGGATATATATCTCTGTGTGTGTGTTTGTGTAGTGGTGATGGAGAGAAAATTAGCATTGACAAATTCTGAGATCTTCCCATGAGCATTAATTAATTATAAATCATTTTCGAAATAGGCTTTATTGTTCTTTGTCTCCTTGATGATCTTTTTTTTTTTTTAATGTCAACTTTTATCTTTACGTGATCTTTAGAGTAGCTTTCTTTTTTTGTTAAATATAAAACCAAGATTTTATATGTATATATATGTATATTCTGTTTATCTAAGTCAGATGATATAGAATTTCAGGATTATGCACGTTGGAAATAAAAAGATTTAGAAGACACAGACGTAAACTTTTTAATCTCAATTAATGATCATTTTTAAAGTAACTGTTACGACTCTTGATACAAAAAAATAATAGTTAAAAATTACTGTAAATTATGTATTTTTTAAAAAAAAATTAAGAAAATGAAAGACAAGCAACGGGACTATAAATTATGAAGGGTTAAGGTGCATTCAATATCCTAAAATAATTTGTGATACATCTAATATCCTGAAGTATTTTTTTAAAATGTGTTCAACACATTAAAATATTTTTTGATGCATCCAGCACCTTTAAATATTTTTATTTTAGGTGTGTCCAATGCCATAAAACATTTTTTGATGGATCTAACACCAAGAAAAAAAAATAACGCACCTAAAAAATACTTCAAGGTTCTAGATATACTATAAAATATTTTTAAGGTGCTAGATGTATCAGAAAAAATATTTCCAACACTGATTGCATCTTAACTTAATTATGAAAGCAGTGTTGAGAATCAGGGGAATGGCCAATGGGATTTATACGGTGAATCCATCTTTGTAGAAATTGATTATAATTAATAATTATTATGAATATTGTATGAGTGGATACCCACAACCCCTAACCATTAGAATTCTCCTAGAATTTCTCACCTTCAAATGTCATAAACTACATAACTTCTCCAATAAATGACTTGGGAGGAATTTCTCATTGTTAATACCATTATGATGTTCTTTATTTCTTTGTAACTCTAGTATAGAACTTCAATGCTTGGAGGCCTATAAATAGAGGCCATGCATAAGGCATTTGGGATCATGAAACAAAATGAATGAGAAAAAAACCATTATCTTCTCTATCTCCTGTTTTTCTTTCTACTCTCTAGTCTTCTTATTTCTTCTAGTTTCATAACGCCCTCCCTCTAGATATATTTATATATATTATCTCTATATTATGTATTGTAACTAATAATTATTTGTGTTGTTTATCTTTTCCATTTCCATATGTGTTTATTTGTTATTATTTATTTACGTATTTATTGATTTATTTTTGTTTATAACTTTGAAGGAATAATTTATTTATGAGTGATTTTTGAATCCTAATATTTTATTTATTATGTTTTAGTGTTCATTAATTATATTATAATTCTAATTTTTGTTGTTATTATTTTATTTGATCCATGGCTAATCTTACCAAAATCGAGTTTACAGCCCTTGATATCATGAGAAAAATTATTTGTCTTGAGTCTTAGATGTTGAAATCCACCTAGATGCTGATGGTCTAGGAAATGCTATTTTACCCAGAAATGAAGCAACTAGCCGAGACAAAGCTAAGGCCATGATTATCCTAAGCCATCATTTGCATGAAGGGTTGAAAGCTGAATACCTAACGATAAAAGATCCATTAGAATTGTGGAATAATTTAAAAGGTATGATCATAAAAAAAAAGTAATTTTGCCTAAAGCTCATTATGAATGGATGTATTTGAGGCTCTAAGATTCTAAAACTGTGATTGAATATAATTTAGTAGTTTTCAAAATAAGTTCTCAATTGAAATTTTATGGTAAGAAAATAACAGATGATGATTTATTAGAAAAAATCTTTTCAACTTTTCACGCTTCAAATGTGCTCCTGCAATAGCAATATCGTGAAAAAGGTTTTGAGAAATATTCGGAATTGATCTCATGTTTTCTTGTGGCTGAACAAAGTAATGAGCCATTAATAAAAAATCATGAGATTCATCCCACTGGATCAACTCCATTCTCTAAAGTGAATGTAGTATACACAATAATTATCATATGTGTGGACGTGGTTGTGGTTGTGGCTAAGACTATGGTCATGGTAAGGGACATGTTAATTACCGTTATTATGGTAGTGGAAGTAACAATTATAACCTAAATACCTGCCAAAAGAAGAAACTCGGTGATGGGCAAGAAAAAGATAAGAATGACACTTCTAGAGTTGTTGAAAATCAATGTTACCGGTATGTTGTGGAAAGACATTGGTCACATATCTGTCGTATGCCTGAGCATCTAGCAAAACCTTATCAGGCCTCTATAAAAAAGAGTTCAAATCATATGGAAGCAAATTTTTCAAACTGATGATGTGGAGACAAATTTTGCATACAAGAATGATGATATCAATGAGCTACATGATGTTAATGGCCTTGATGTTGTGGCATATTTGAAGTTGGCTAATTTCTTTGAGAATCATGATTAAAAGAGTTTGGATAAAGAAAATATTTTAGTTTGCTTTATTTATGCTTTTCAATTTAGTTTATGCTTTACTTGTATTTATTTCCTTATCTTTTTTTAAGAGCATTGTTGAGTATGATGTACTTGGAATTTATGTTAATGAATTTATTTTTCTTTTGGTAAAGAATATGAATGTTTCTCTTCCTTTTGTTAGACAAAAAAAATGAAGATATATGCCTCATAGATAGTACTACAAGACATACCATACTCAAAGATAAAAAATATTTTTCTCATCTTATAATAAATATGCAAGCATTAATACTATAGCGGGTAATATAAAACTAATTGAAAGCTCCCAAAGAGCAATCGTAATATTACCCAGAGGAACAAAATTTGTTATTAGTAATACTTTATATTCCTCTAAATCTCAAAGAAATTTATTAAGTTTGAAAGATATCCGTCAAAATGGATATCATATTGAGACTAATAAATGAGAAGAACATAAAATATCTACATATTACAATGGTAAGAAATGAAGAAAAATGTGTCATGAAAAAATTACTGACATTATCTTTCGGTTTGTACCATACAAATATTAGTACAATTTAAATAAATGCTATAGTAAACCAGAATTTTACTAATAAAAATACATTTATTGTTTGGTATGACCAGTTCGGCCATCTCGGATCAACTATGATGCGAAGAATTATTAAAAATTCACATGGACAGCAATTGAAGAGCCAAAAGATTCTTGAATTTAAAGATTTTTCATGTGCTGCTTGTTCTCGAGACAAATGGATTATAAGGCCTTTATTGACAAAAGTAGAAGTTGAAGGTCCTGCATTTCTAGAGCGTATCGAAGGAAATATATGTAGACCTATCCATCCACCATGTGGACCATTCAAATATTTTATGGTTTTAATAGATGCATCTACAAAATAGTCCCATGTGTGTTTGTTATCAACATATAATTTAGCATTTGCTAGATTACTAGCTCAAATAATTTGATTAAGAGTATAGTTTCTATACCATGCAATTAAGACAATTCATGTTGATAATGTTAGCGAGTTTTCATCTCAAGTTTTTAATGATTATTGCATGGCAACTGGAATAACAGTAGAAAAATCTGTTGCTTATGTCCATACTCAAAATAGCATAGCAAAGTCATTCATTAAACCCCTCCAATTGATTGCTAGATGAATGCTTTTGAGAGCAAAACTTTCCATTTCAGCCTAGGGGCATGCAATTTTACATATAACAGCAATTATACGCATCAGGCTAACAAGTTATTATGAATTCTCCTTACTACAATTGGCTTTTGGTCGGGTGCCAAATATTTTCCATTTTAGAATTTTTGGATGTGCAGTATTTTTCTCTATTGCTCCACCACAGTGCATAAAGATGGGACCTCAAAGAAGGTTAGAGATATATGTTGGCTATAAATCTCCTTCTATAATCTAGTATTTAGACCCATTAACAGGAGATTTGTTTACAACACATTTTGACGATTGTCATTTTGTTGAGACAATTTTCCTAGTATTAGGGGAGATAATAAGCAGCTGGATAAAGAAATCACGTGGAAAGTATTATCATTATCTCATTTAGATCCTTATACACAACAATGTGACCTTGAAGTTCAAAGAATAATTTATTTGCAAAATATTGCAAATCAACTACCAAATGCATTTACTGATCTTAAGAAAATTACTAGATCTCATATTCGAGCTGAAAATGCTCCAATTAGAATTGATATCATAGCAGGACAACTAGGAAACACAAGTGAAACCAAACTACGCCTGAAGTGGGATAAACCAATCGGTTCCAAAGATAAAACTCCTATAAAGAAAAAAAGAGCAAATAATCATGATGGTTATAATAGTCAAATTGAAGAGGCAAGTATTATAGGAGAGGACCAAAACATAACTAATCAAAAGACCTTAGAAGAGGCCCAGGTACTTGAAAATAATGAAGAGATCTCAATAAGTTATTTTACTACAAGAAAAAAAATAAAACCGAAAAAATAAAGTTGTCAACAACATTTTTCCATATAATGTTGCTGTTGAAATAATTACTCAACATGAGGATCCTAAACCTACATTAGTTGCAGAATGTAGACATAGAGATTATTAGCCAAAATGAAAAGATGCAATTCAAGCAGAGTTAAATTAACTTTCAAAATGTGAAGTTTTTAGACCTGTAGCCCACATAGCAAATGGTCTAAAACCAATTGGGTACAGATCAGTCTGTGTGCATAAACAAAATGAAAAAAATGAAATTGTTAAATATAAAGCACGACTTGTAACATAAGAACTTTCACAAAGACTTGGTATTGATTATGAAGAGAAGTATTCTCCTGTGGTAGATGCAATCACTTTAAGATATATAATTAGTTTGGCAGTCTATAGAAAGCTTGAAATGCATCTAATGGATGTTGTTACTACAAATTTATATGGTTCTTTAGATGCTAAGATTTATATGAAAATTCCTTACGAATTCTCAAGAAAATTATGCAATTCGTTTGCATAAATCTTTATATGGATTAAAACAATCTGGAAGAATGTGGTATAACTGACTTAGTGAATATTTGTTGAGAGAAGGTTATAAAAATGATCCAATTCACCCATGTGTTTTTATAAAAAGAAATAGATCAGAGTTTGTTATAATTGTTGTCTATGTAGATGATTTAAATATAATTAGAATTCCTGAAGAGCTTCAAAAAGTAGTCGAGTGCTTAAAGAAATAATTTGAAATAAAAGATCTTGGAAGAACAAAGTTTTGCCTCAACTTGCAAATTGAGCACTTAGCAAATAGAATTTTCCTCCATCAATCAGCTTATACTGAAGAAGTATTAAAGCAATTTTATATGGATGAAGCGCATCCATTACCTACTTCTACGGTTGTAAGATTACTTGGTAAGGATAAAGATTCTTTTTGCCCTCAAGAAAATGAAGAAGAACTTCTTGGTCCTGAAGTACCATATTTTAGCGCCATAGGTGTATTAATAATGTATCTTGCTAATTCAACATGACCTGATATTGCATTTGCTGTTAGTTTATTGACAAGATTTAGTTCTTCCTCAACAAGAAGGTATTGGAATGGAATTAAGCATATATTTTGATATCTTTGAGGGACAATTGATATGGGATTATTTTACTCTAATGAATCAGAATCATAATTAATTGGCTATGCAGATGCGGGATTTTTATTAGATCTACATAAAGGCAAGTCTCAAACGGAATCTTTATTTATTTGTGGGGTAAAAGCTATCTCATGACGTTTGACAAAATAAACTTGATCATCCACCTCATCAAATCATGTGAAAATAATTGCAATTCATGAGGTTAAGAATATTCAAAAAATGTGTAGTTTTTTTTTCCCCTAGAACAAAAGATTCCAACAGTATTATATGAAGATAATCTAGCATACATAGCTCAATTAAATGGAGGATATATCAAAGGAGATAGAACAAAACATACTTCTCCAAAATTCTTTTTCACTCATGATCTTTTGAAAAATGGTGATATAGATGTTTAGCAAATTCATTCATGTGACAACCTTCCTGATTTGTTTACCAAGACACTGCCAACTAGAACATTTGAGAAGTTAGTGTATGGTATTAGAATGCGCAGGCTTAAAGATGTCACATCTCCTTTATTCCCTTATTATATAGCAATTGGAATCCTTTAGGATCGTTATATAAGCCTTAGGTATGAGAAAAATTCAAATCTGAAATTTTTATTTTTGGTTTACTATTCACTATTCACGGCATTTTTTGTCAACTTTGAAAATTCATAACTAAATGTAGAAAAATTGAAACTGAGTGGTTCTAATTTCTATTTAAAACTTGTTATGCCTTCTATAAGGGGGAAAAAAAAACTCATTGGCCTCATATCCATCCGAAACAGAGCCAAAAAATTTGACAAGTTCTACTATCCATTTGGTTAATTTTTGAATTTTTAGTATTTTAGTCTAAGTTTAGAAGGGCATATCTCTTAGTACAAAACTCCAAATTTAATGATTTATTGCTTGATTTAAAGCTAAAAATGTGATCTACTTAAAATTTCAAGTCCAAACTTGATCATTTGCCCATTATTTTATGTGACAAAAGATTGTCACTGTTTAGGGTATTTTTATCCCCTAATCATGACTTTCTTGAATTTAATTCCCTTTTTCCATATGGCATTCCACACTAGCATTCCATCATCCATATTTCCAGTATCAAAACACATTATATCAACATGGATACAAAATGACATTGTCTAACATTCATTACAATATTATCATAAAGTTTACCAAAATATTACATTATATTCATGTATCATCACAAAATCCATATTATTCCTTTAGCCCAACGCCAATTCCTTGCCCTTGTCTATGGATGAGCCGCCTCCTATTTGAGACATAATTTAACATAGAAGGGAATAAGATTTCATAGAAATCTCACTAGCAATGAATTATAACTCACATGTTCATCAAGCAAGACATAATGTGTCATGCAATAGCACCTCAAGACATCCTCAAATCATACCAAATTCATGCTATGTATTCAACAAAGAGAGAGGAATCAAATACAATTTCATATTAACATGTTATCATGCATTTGGCCAAAGCACACTAAGTGTCATCAAATCAACAATTCCACCACATAGATTCCATAATTCAAAGCAATTAACACAACACATTAAACAAGCAATATAAACATTCAAATTATAATTTAATGCTACCTTTCAATACTTGAACAATTTTGGCCTCCTTAGAGAATTAAGCCTCTCCTTGGTTTTCTTCCATAGAACCTATCAATTCAAGTATTATTGCAATCCATATCAACAACTATATAACTTAAATACAAAACTTAGCCATAACCTACCTAATTCCCCCCCTTTTTCTTTCATTTTTAACATAATTATTCATTCTTTGGTTTCAATAAGCTCTTGGCTCAATCTTATACAATTTTTCATGTAGAATTCAAATATCCAATTATATTTATGAAAATCAAACTCCTTCCCTCTCAAATTGTCTTGGCTGAATAGGGATATGTAGGTTTTCAACAATTTTATTTTTGATTCCAATAGTTTTAAACACTTTCCTTTAGTATATCCCTATGAAAAAGCACATTCTAAACCCATTGGAATCATCAAATCAAGGTAAAACAAACTCCTGCACCACAAACTCTTCTTGGCCGAATTGAACCTTAAGGAAACCTAACTTGGTTTTCTTCCAAAAGTCAATCTAAACACTACTTAAACATACTTATTTCACATCATTTTTAAGGTTTCTATCCTTTCCTAAGGCATAAGGATTCAGACTGAAATTGTACAGCATTTTCCCTTGAATTTCCATGCAAAAACCTAATCAAAACAAGCTTTAATCTTAACCATAATGAGGTTTAGACATACCTTGATGAGTTCTTGACCAAAGCTTGCTAATTCCTTGTCCCAAAGCACTCACAATTTTCGTTTTCATATCAAGAGGACAATTGGACAGAACCTCCCCAAAATTTTCCAATTTTTCACCATTTTTTGGGTATTTTAAGGGGGTATTTATAGGTAAAATAATCTGCCACTGCCCCTTATTTTGGATGACCAAAGTGCCACCTAAGAGGGGTACTTTGCTCCCATCAAGTGCAGGATATATTCAGATCAAGCCATATGTCTATTTGCTAGAATATTCTAAGATTTTTGTATGAAAACTAGGTTTTATTTCCATTTAATTGAAGGGTCCATAACTTGCACGAATTTGGGCCTTCTCTAGGCCCAATGTGGAGCTCACTTCTGGTTTATGATGACCCAAAAAGATGGCCTACAAACTAAATTACAATCCCAAACCATTTTAAAACTTTATCAGTTACTATTCACTAGTAACATTCTATAATTTTTCTAGGCCTCCAAAAATTTATTTCTCTCCATGAAATTTTTTTTTAATATAAGGATATGATCTAAAAATTTTTAGAATTTTTCTCCACCTCTGGCTATTTATATTGAGTTTTTCACGATTAGGCCTCTATTGGTAAAGTTGCGGGAAATAAATTCTCAAAAATTAATTCTTGAGGTTCCAGGGCCTAAAACTAATTTTATAAATTTCCATAATTGTTTAGATAATTAATACATATTTTTTATGGAATTATTGAAGCCTCTAACTAATTAAAATAATTATTTTTCTCTATTTTCTGGAAAAACCTCCGTATTCAGGAAATTCTGTAAGAATTCATTTTCACATGATTTTCACCTTTAAGACCTTGATTGAGGTTCCAAATGTTCTAATTCAAATTTTTATTATTTTTCATGGATTTTTTTGAAATTTTTCTTAAATTTTTCTATTTTGTCCTTCTAGACCGATGATCTGAAAATGCCAACCCGGGTCCTATCAGGATTTCATATCAAAAGTTATTTCATCCCTTTGTCTACTTTCTATAGTGGCTCTCATTCAGATTTTTAACCATTTATGGGCAGATGAGATTTTCAGGATGTGACAAGATATATAAAATGATGTTGTCATTAGGAGGAGTAAATATTGTGTAATCTTTTTTCTTCACTAGAGTTTTATCCCAAGGGTTTTTCTTAGTAAGATATTAATGAGGCACAATATTTGTTATGGACATCCAATGAGAGTATTATGAATATTACATGAGTGGATGCCCATAACCCATCACCTTCAAGTGTCATAAACTACATAACCTCTCTAATGAATGACTTGGGAGGAATTTCTCATTGTTCATGCCATTATAATGTTCTTTATTTCTTTGTAATTCTAGCATAGGACTTTAATAATTGGAGGCCTATAAACAAAGGCCATGCATAAAGCATTTGGGACTATGAAACAAAGTGAATGAGAAAAAGTCCCTTGTCTTCTCTATCTCTTATTTTCCTTTCTATTGTCTAGTCTTCTAGTTTCTAATAGTTTCATAACAATGATATTATTCTTTGCTTCTTACTTTGGGGGAAAAAACTAATGATACATGTAGCTTTGTAAAGTATCAATAACAAACGGCTAATTGCTAATCAACGTGATATTTGTTATAAAAGTCAAGAAAGAGTAGAGAATAAGAGAGAATAGAAGACAAGAATATTTCTTATTCCATTCTAGGTACTAAATAAGAAATACTCATGTCTTCTGTTTTTCCTTATTCTCCTCTCTTATTATCTACTTTTTCTTTAATTTTATAATATGTTATCAGTACGAAACTTTAACCATGACATGTATGATATACTTTTAATCCTTAATATAACTTTAGAGCATAGTCTCTAGGATATTTTTTTAGAGTATTCTTTGCTTTATTCAAATAAAAATATCTCAAGCATTATATATATGGTATTTCAGAGTATATGCATCTCTATTCAATTTATCTGGGATAATCTGAGTTATTATATGGAATCAAAAGAATCTTTACCATTGTTTTAAACATCGAGGTTCTATAGTTAAGATTGAAGATTATTATTACTTTATATTTTTGCACTGTAATTAAAGTTAATATAAATATTATCCCATTTGAATTAATTATGATATGAGGAATTTGTTTGTCTTTTACCTATTTCTCGGTGACCTGATGTCACTTGTGATGACCATTCTTTCACAACCCATTTAGATCAAAATTTTCAATTTATTCGAATGATTAACCATGATAGAAAAGAAGAACTCTTAAAATTTTAAAATCACTATCATGGTTAAAAGAAATAAACATATATCACGAGCAACGTCAATAAGTAACTTGGCCCTTGGACTTCTAAAATCAAGAAATATCATTCAACTCGTAGCCCAAACCAAACTCATACTTTCAAATGAATGTCACATGCAAAGTCTTAGAGGCCTCTGGTTTTTTTAACAGCCCTCTCATCAATTAGCAATAATCAAATGTATTAGTTTACAACATCAAAGTAGATAAGTCCTATGTGGCAATATATAAATACTCATCACATGACAAAAAGAAGGCTATACAAGATAAACTTTACAGCTAAGCTTCCGCCATCTTTCCTAACAGACTAGCCTTAGAGCTATTAGCTGAAAATGTTAAACCACGGGGGTGAGACAAACGTCTCAGTAACCAACTTTCCAACTCATCATACATACTAACATGTACTCATGAGGTGTCAAGCGGGACTATTATTAATTCTTGAGAAATATTGATATATCCATAGAAATATAATTTCAATCATCCAAAGCCTCACTATGGGGGCGGACACATAAACCACATAAGTCTATCCCTCACTATGGGGAACCACATAATTCTATCCCTCACTATGGGGATCAATAAGACATATAGGCCTATCCATCACTTTGGGGGACGAATAAGAAGCCGCAAAGGCTTATCCCTCACTATGGGAGAAGAAGGAAGCCAACCAATGTGCATTAATGACGGCCTTACCACGTGGTAGGATGGGGCTCAATCCAAAATCCAAATAACAACCAATAATTCACAATATAACAAAAAGAATATCTAAATCTTTTCTCAGTATAATCCATAAGATATAAATCATGTATCTTTTCCAACTTCTTAATCACAATTTCAAAAATCCCATATGACAATTTTCATAGCTCAAAATGTATAATATATCTACTCAAGTTCCAAATAGAACACCATTATTCTAAAATAGCAAAACACTCACAAACAACATATTAACACATATAATAAGTGAAAAGTGGTTACCTCGTGCCAAAGCAATAGTAAGGATTATCACAAGGTCAATCCTTTGCTCAACCAATAATTAATCTACACAATTAATATAACAACATATTAATATGAGTTAATTAATTAATAATTAAGCTTATATATTAGTTGAATTCCTAATTTAATTTAATTTACATTCTAAATTCTCACAATTCTCATAACCCAAAATTAAGTATTTTAGAACTAACTTGTAGTCTTCTAATAAGCCAAATTATTTATTTACATCCTCCAAATTATTTACATCAATAAAAAGAATTTTTTTTCAATATTTCTAAATATGAAATTATTATATTTTAAATTCTAAAAATCCCATCTGAAGTTTAAACCTCAAAACTAAACCATCAAAAATTCAACAGTACCTCAAATATTTTTATATATAAATAATCTAATCAAAATTTTAATGGCATATATATATATATATTCATAAATAATAAACTTTAGATAAAATAATTATTTAAAAACCTCCAGTCACCCAATAAACAAAACTAAACCAATTAAAATCTCAATAATATATCAAACAACCCAAATAAATTATTTAACTTAATTTTAATCGGTATAAATATGATATATCGTATAAATAACATATTTTTTCATTAAAGAAATTAATTTTTAAATACTAAAATCAACAAATGGACAAATCTAAACTAGTAGAAATGATCTACTACAACATATCTACTGTACTGTGGTTAACACTCATCAAAACTAAATACTTGCTCCAAATTTTATACCAAAAATTTTCTCTAAGCAACACAAAATTACTATTGTTAGATAGATCTGACTAAACAGAACAACTTTCATGAAGAAAGTTTTGTAATTAGAAGTAGTTTTACTTACCAAAATGATCTGTAATGATGGAGAAAGAAACGGGAGGGAGAGAGTGACATTGCAAGCCAGAACGGGGGGAGAGGGAGAGAGGGAGAGAGAGAAGAAAGAAAAAAGAAGGGGGGGACGGTAAAAAGAAAATACTCAAGGTAAACTGAAGTTAAACACCCTAGTAAAACAAAGAAAATAACAGCTTGGAACCTTTTTTTTAATTTTTAAATCCTTGGAGTAAAATTCAAGATGTTACATCACTATCTTCAATGGAACCTAAAGTTTCAATCAATATTTCAATACAGCCCTCGATGACCTGACATCACAAATTTTGATGGAACCTAGAGTTCCAGTTGATACTTATAATTACGCATGGCCAATGGCCAAACTGAGAATTTGAAGGAGTAATAGTTACAATATGGCTAGAAGTCATATTCAAGCAAATGGTGAAAAAAAAAACTTGGTGTGGTGCCAAAAGGCCACAAGATGTGAGGTGAACCCTTAAAAGGCTCAAATGGTAGCAATAAATGACAAAATTTATTATAGAGTCAAAACACCACAAGATGTGAGGGTAAACTTTAAAGGCTCAAATGCTAGCAATAAATGACAAATTTGTTGTAGAGCCAAAAGGTCACAAAATGTGGGACGTAAGCCCTTAGAAATCTCAAATATTAGTAATTAATATAAATCCAATTGACACTTGTGGCCTCCTTAAAGGATTGCCATTGAATTCATTATTGAGATCAAACATAAATCTGTCTTTATAAATTTGATTTTCTATCTCTTTGACATTAAATAGCCATTAACTGTCATACTCATGTTATGGCTATAAGCTATACAACTTTCATTTTTTATGTTGTGGCCAAAAGTTATACAGTTTTGAATTTTTACCTTATTAAAGGGTTGGATGGCATATAACTTCAATTTTCTATCTTATATGACTAGAAGTCACATATTTGGTTTTCTTCTTAAAATTAAATGGCAAGAAGTTATATATATATGTGTGTGTGTAATTTTTTTCTCCTGAAATTAAATGGTCATAAGCTATATATATTTATTTTTTATCTTATTAAATGATGAGAAGCCATATAGTTTTGATTTTGAAAAGGATCATGTGGTTTGTTCATAAACGAAAAAAAATTAAATTATGATAATTAGACTTTTTGAAGATTATAAATAATATAGCCCATAAAACTATTAGTTCAAATTTCTTATAGTACAAGAAAATATTGGCTATAATAAATGATGACAAACTATGTTTGTTCATCAGATTTAATTTCAACATAGAGGTATGTAGATATGTATTCTATACTTACGTTTATTAGATTTTTGTGTAAAATATTATTTTTATTCTTATGATATGATAATTCAAATCGACGTCAATTGACTTAATATATTGTAAGTATAATAATAAAATAGCTAGTAGCTATATTAATTCAATATAGCCCTAATTCGTTAACAAGAAATACGGTCTTACAGTAGAGATTTATATTTGTCATTTAAGATACAAGAATTTCTTTTTTTTAAAAATTATTTTATGTTATATTCATATTTTATATTTTATTAATTCAAAGTTTGAATTTTTATCTTATTCTTATATATGTTTGTGACAATTAATTTGATATATATATCAATCCTATATTATTAGGTCTGTAGATGCTTTTTAATTCTAGTAAGAATTACACTTGAAAACCCAATTTCATTTTGGATAAAATCACACTCAAAAACCCCACTCTTTGTGTCAACTACCTCTTCTTTTTTTTAATACTTTGGGAAAAATTATAGTGAAAACCTTAGGACAAAAAAATCATTTATTTTATTTAATATTATCTGTAAAATAAAAAAGATAAGAAAAGATTTCGTAGAGAGATATTCTTTTACCCTGTAACTAGATTTTAGGAGAAAAATATCAAAAATAATTATCTTTCAATTATTCATTACAATAGATTTTTCTTCATAATCTCCTCAAAAAAATTTTCGCTCACAAAAAATATAATCTTTTATTTTATTTATACAAGTAAGAGTATAATTATGAAAATTACATATTGATCAAAACTCTAGGAGAATAGAAAGGGTTAGATTCAACTAACACTAAACACTTGCTTAAGTCTTGACTTAAGTATGAGGTTATAAATTCAACCCTCCGATGGTGTGTGAATTCCTTCTATTGAGTAAAAGATAAAAATATAAAACTCAAGAAGAGCTATATAATGATTTATTATACCCATTAATGGTTGAGAGCATGAACTTCTCTCATTGGGTAAAAGAAGTAAATATAATGCTCAAGAAGAGATATATAATGCTTTATTATCCCCATTGATGGTTAAGAGCGTAAGCTTCTCTCATTGGGTGAAAGATAAAAATATAAGGCTCCAGAAGAGCTGCATTATGGTTTATTATATCCATTAATGGTTGAGAATAATATTACAATATGCAAGTTTCTCCCATTGGGTTATAATTAATTATTTTTATTGATAAGTAGAAGTTTATTAATATGAGAATAATATTACAATGAACCTAAAGTTCATATTTTATTGTTTGGTATGACTGGTTAGATCATTCTAGATCATAATAATCCAAAATATTATGAAGAATGTGCGTTAAAATTTATGTGCTACTTATTTCCAAGAGAATTAAATAAGAGAACATTACTAGCTATGCTTAAAATCGAATCCATGCACGTGCACACACACACATATATATAACATATCAAGTTTATATATGAGCTCATTGAGGCACTCTGTGGAGAAAATCAATACATTATAAAAGTAAGATGCATCTATAAAATAGTCACATGGGTGATTATGATCACGTGCAACCTAAAGTTTGCAAATATATTCAAATAATTACATTGGGTGCATAAGTGAATAAGTCCCAAATTATGCAACCAATATGATTCCTGTTGAAGTAGCTAGTGATTGTTTCTCAACTTATCAATGATTATATACTTAGTAAAAGCCTTCATAAGTAACTAGATCAAAGCTTATGAGAATAAAATTCCCGTTTTAGTGTTAGGATAATTGATTTTATTTATTTTTACACATAAATGCATTAAGCCAACAATGAACTTTGAATTCCCCCATTATAATTGGCTTTTGGTTTGGAGTCAGGCATTTTCCATCTTAAAATGTGAAATATCTATTATTCCACCACAATAATGCATGTAGATGAATATTAAAAGTAAGTTTGGATCAATATTGGACAAAAACCTCCTTATTCTTGTTTGTCTTTAAATGAAACAAAATAATATTTCTAAAAAGAAAAACTTATAAATTTAGAAGACTTACACTGTATTTTCCTAACATCAGGGGAAGAAAATGAATACCTAAAAAAGAGAACACATAGAATGTATTTTTATTATCAAATATAGATCCTCAAATATAGTAGTATGAACTAGAAGTTTATAAAGTATTGCATTCATAAAAATATTGCTAATATCTGCCAGATGTAATCACTAATCTAAATGAGAATTCTTAATTTTCATGTTTCAGCTAAAAATGCTCCTATTTTTTATAAGACATGCTAAGAGCATGAGAAAATGATCGATTATAAAAGAAAAAAAGGAGCAAATGATCAAGAAGATGATCATACTAAGGAGGCATGAATTGTAAAAGAAGCCAAGACATAACTATTTGACCCTTGAAGAGGTTTAAGTGTTTAAAAGCAATAAAGAGATATCGATAAGTTATGTCATAAAAAAAAGGGACCGATAAAGAAATAAAATGTCAACAATGATTTTAGTAAAGATATTATGTGATCAAATGAGGATCTCATATATAAATTTGTCATAAGATACAGATAGAAAGATGATTGGTCAACAGAAAAGAAAAAGCAACATTATAATGGGATTTGTGTATCTTTGGCCCAAACCTTTAAGGTATAATGTCACACCTCTCTTTGTATCTCATTATATGTTAATTAGAATTAATATAAGTCATTTCATAGCGTTTCTGAATGAAAAAATTTTAAAATCTAGGATTTTACTGTTCATCCTGTCCGTATATTGTTCATCCGAAAATAGACCACCTTTAAAAATTCATAACTAAACCTAGAAAAATAAAAAAGATATGGTTCCAATTTTCATGCGAAGCTTGCTAAGAGTTATATGGATAAAAAATAATCATTAGGTCCAATTCTATCTAGAATAATTTCAGAAAATTTGTCAAAGTGTACTATTTATTTGGTAAATTTTTTAATTTTTAGTATTTTTGCCCAACTTTAGAAAGGGATAACTCTTAGCACACTACTCCAAATTTAATGAATTACCACTTGTTTTAAAAATAAAAATGAGATCTATTTGCCTATAAAAATTCATGTCCAAACTCCAACAATTGCTCATTATTTTATGTGCCACAAATTTGGCACTTTTTAGGGAATTTCTATCCCCTAATTACCATTTTCTTGATTTCTTTCCTCTTTTTTCTTCAACCACATTCTTCCCACAATGCCTAAAACATAATTCCAATATTAGAACATGGAATAACAATATGATTTATATCAAAATATCATCCATAACTGAATACAACCATAACATAAGGTTCATTACACATTGCATAACAATTCATCATAATACAATGTTCATAAAAATTCTTTATCCCAAGATCAACTTCTTTCCTTGCTCCACACTTGGTCCGCTTCCTAATTAGTGCATAAAATAACATAGGAGGAATGAGATTTGAAAGAAATCTTAGTAGCATATGAATTATAATTATCATGTAAATCAATGTAAGTTTAATTGTGACATGTCATGCAATCCAAACCATTCCCAACTCATAGGAATTCATACCAAATATCATGCAAGGAGAGGAACATCATATTATTCATATTGACATACCACAAAGTATTGGGCCAAAACATAACTAATGTCAATCAAACAATCAAGGTCACCACAAACTTTCTCCAATCCAAGAAACAACAATCACAACAAACAAGCAAGATAAACAATTAAATTATAATTCAAAGCTACCTTTGTGAAGCTTGTCCAATTAATTCCTCCAAGGAGCAATGCTTCTCCTTAATTCCTCCTCTCAATGCCTATTAAACCAAGCATAAACATAGGCCATATTAATCACAAAACAACTTGGTTTTAACACTTTAACATTAACTTAACAATTTCTCCTCTTTTTCTTTGATTTTTAACAAATTGATTCCTTCTTTAGAATCAATCATCTCATGACTCAATCCTACAAAATTTTTTATGAGGAATCCGATGGTGCAATCAGATTTTAAAAATTCATACTCCTTCCCCATGAAGTTTAATTGGCCGAATAGGGGGCTATATGCTTCTAAAAATTTTATTTTTGATTCCAATGATTTTAAACACTTTCTAACAACATATCCCTACACAAAAACATGTTTTAAAGCCATTGGAATCATCAAATCAATAAAAACAATCAACTCCTGCATGAACAGTGCTGGCCGAAATTCTCCCCTTAAACTCTAACCTTAATTTCATCCAAAAATCAATCCAGACATCACTTAATCTTCCTTATTCCCCTTGATTATTAAAGTTTCTATCCTTTCCTAAGCATCAAACATCCCAACCAAATTTTGGTAGAATTTTCAGCATTTTTCTAAGCCAAAATCTTAATACAATCAATGTAAAACTTAGGAATAATGATGCTTCGACATACCTTAATGTTTTCTTGAAGTAAGTTGGATGATTCCTTGCCTAAAACACCTCAAAATTTTTGAAAAATAGGGTTGGATGAACATTGGTAGAGTCTCCCCTTATTTTCCCAATTTTCTAACATTTTTCATGTATTTTCTAAGGGGTATTTATAAAAAAAAAAAAAAATCCATCTGCCCTCTCCCTCTTGATTTGACCAAATTCAAGGGTGTAGGTGGTAGCCATCAAGTGAGGGAATGATCAGATTTGCACAAGTGTACATTTGCTAGATATTTCCAAGCATTTTCCATGATTTTTTCACTTTTTATTTAATAATAATGGAATATGGAAAGTATACGAAATTGGGCTTCTAATGGGTCCATTGTGGTTTCCACAAATGGTTTAGGCTGACCCACAAACCAAATCACTATCCCAAACCAATTTGGAACTTTACAGTTACTATTCACTAGTAACATTCAATAATTTTTTCAGACCTCCACAAATTCATTTCTCTCTATGATAATTCACCTTTTAATAATGGAGTATGATCTAGAAATTTTCAGAATTTTTTACCACCTCCAGGTATTTATTTTGAATTTTCTCCAATTAGGCCTTTATCGGTAAATCTGAGGAAAATAAAATCCCTAAAATTAATTCTTGAACTTTCAAGACGTAAAAATCTGAGGGAAAATAAAATCCCTAAAATAAATTTCAATAAATATTTAGATGATTTATCCATCAATCTCACATATTTATTGAGACCTCTAACTAAATAAAGTAATTATTTTCCTCTGATTTCCCAATAATTTCCCAAAAAACCTCCGTTTACGGGAAATTCCGCATTAATTCATTTGCACCGAAATTTCACCTTTCAGACCTCAACTGGGTTTCCAAAACCTATACTCTACACTTTTTCCATTTTTCAGGAATTTTCTGGGATTTTTCTCGAATTTTCCCGTTTTGCCCTTCCTAGACCGATGATTATGAAAATGCCAACCCAGATCTTATCAGGGTTTCACATCAAAAGTTGTTTAATCTCCCTGTCTAGTTCCTACATTGACTGTCATTCCAATTTCTGATTCCCTGTAACCAGATGAAAATTCTTGGGATGTGACATATAACGTTAGTATTATACAAATGAGCATTTGTATAGGAAAAGAGAAATGCAATCTTATGGTGGATTAAATTTTTATATACCTTATCAAGCCAGCAGTTTAATAATATATGACATATTTTATATGCATCTAGGAAATATGGTGACTCAGTATATAGTAAAATTTTATGTGAATCCCAGAGGAATTCAAATTCTTGTGTGAGTTCAAAATGATATAATATATAATAGATTTGGATCATAATATATGAAAATCCCTGAAGGACTCAAGTTTTTGGAAGCATACAATTATGTTCTTAAGAACACTACTCAATTAAGTTAAATAAGTCTCTATATGAAGGCATACATAGTATAACTGATTTAGTAATCAGTTAAAACGATGATATAAAAATATTGCAAATTGTCCATGTATAAAAAGATCTAGAAATGAGTTTAGCATTGCTATTTATGTTGATGATATAAATAGTATCAAAACTTACGAAAAGTCTACAAAAGCTATGAATTATGTAAAGAAAGAATTTGAAATGAAAGATTTAAAAAGAATAAATACAGATAAGTCACATCCATTACATAGATAAGTCACATCTATTATATATTTTGATAGTTACAAGATCTTTAAATGCATATGGACTAAAGATCCATTTAGACTTTCAGAAGGTGATGAATAAATACTTGGTCTAGAAGTACCATATTTTAGTATCAGTGTAACAATTATGCATCTATCTAGCCATATAAAACTTGATATATCATTTGCTAATTAACATTATATAGTTCTTTACCAACATAAAGATATTGGAATGAAGTTGAAAACATACTTCGTTACTTTAGGGATACTGGGAAGGTGATATTATTTTATCTGAATGTACCTAGGACTAATCTTACTGCTATGTAGATAAAGTATTCTTATTTGACCTTCATGTCGAGAAATCACAATATGATCTACATGTGGGTAAACCAAAAATAGACTATTTGTCTTATGATTTTTAAAGAATTATGAAATTAATATTTGATGTTTTTATCTCACTACAATATTTGTAAGGCTTTTTAGTTATATTAGATTTTTCCTCTCAAAGATGTCAATTGATGTTGTCAAGAGGAGGAGTTGATACACACTGTACTCTTTTTTTTTTCTTCCCTTGTCTATGGTTTTGTCCTACTAGGATTTCTTAGCAAGGTTTTTAATAAGACAACATTGCATAGTATATTAATGAATGATGTACTCTTTTTTTCCACTAGGTTTTTGTTCCACAAGATTTTTTCTAGTTTAAGTTTTTTAATGAGGCATGTTTATATATAATGGACATCCAAAAGGAAGTGTTATAAATATAATAATATTTTTGTGGATATCTATATATCTCTCATTATCTTCTATATCTCTTATCATCTCCAATATCTCCCATTATCTCTGTATTCCACAATTATCTCCTATTATTATGTAATCTACAGATTCTGTCAAAGATATAAAATTGTGCCTAATAAATAAAGGCCATGCATTATGTATTTAGTACTTTGAATGGAATGAGACATACTCTTGTATTCTATTCTCCATTATTTTCCTCTCTTATTCTTTACTCTTTCTTTAGTTTTATAACAATATTGTAATTATTATTAGTTAGTCTCTATTTGCGTTTTTATTGAAATTTATTGCAAAATATGATGATGCTTGTAACTCCCACTTCTCGTTTGGGCCTGATCAGCAGTGCGTTTAAAAGAACATAATAATTAAACATTAGGCTTAGAGGGGCAAGACACCGTAGACTAAGAGGGGAATTAAATTATTAAGCATTTAAAAAAATCAAATATAAGGTTAAAGAAAATAGAAAGATTTAAAAGGGAATTAGATTAAAGAAAGTAATCACAAATAGTTATTAATATACTCGTATATTCATAATTGAAGATAATATATATATATATATATATATATATATATATAGGGACACATATAAATAAAGAAAAAAGATGATAACGTATAAAAACAATTAAAAAAACTCACACTAAATCTTAAAATATTTCCAGTCTCTTGAAATTAGTTTTATGACAATAGCATTTTTTAACGATAATAGTAATAATGATAATCATAGTATAATCTACTATATTTTATTGTAATTATTAACATTAATTTTAATGAAGGGTAAATTTAAAAAACTATACTATTTTTTTTGTAAATTTAAAAATATCAATGGCCATTTCCTAAGAAGTGTGAGGTTCATTATTTTTACTTTATGATTAGAATCAGATGACCCCTATTAAAAATGTTTTTGGCTACTAAATGTAGTACATCTCATAACAAGAATTCAAGCCTTGATTCGCTGCATTACGAAGGAGTAACTTTTTTTATTAGACTCAACTTTCGTTAGTGTGCATACACACCTTTGAATTAAATGCAGATTCTTCCTCTTATTGAAAATATTTATGTCACTGAGCCATAAGATCATTGATACATTTACACACACTAGTGCTTAAACAATTTCATGCTTATAAAGAGGAGGTCTTATTTAAGTAAAAAAATATATGAAGTGGTTGGGCGTGCCTTATATTTTACCACAATTCTTGAAATATCAATTCATATTATAACTTTTTTTGGACAGAACATTAATTTTTAAGTGGTTGAGCAAGAATTCTAAACTAAAAAGTAGAATAAACATATTATTCTTGAGAATTTCATTTCTTCTCTCTCTCTCTCTCTCTAACATTGTTATTCCTTTGATCCTCAATATAAGACTTAATTAACTAGTTTAAGTAAATTGAGGGAATAAGTTAAATTAGTTAATATAATATATTTTTTTCTCAAACACTTGGAAACATTTTTCTTAATTCTATCCCTCATCCTCCTACTAAATCATTGTTGAGGGAATATCAATACGATTAATTTGAAAAAAAATTAATAAACATGTGAAATAAGTTTTACATATAAAATTAATATCAATTCTTCACTTAGATCATACATTAAGGATTGGAGGAGTATTACTTATTTTAATTCCTAGTTAATGACTTTTTTGACAGTGCAATCTGCAATGCCCAAGATTCCTATGGGCCTTTGAAAAGATGAACTAAATCATGAATGAAAACAATCTAGGGCTTGTTTGGAGTCCTTTTCGGTAAATATTTATAAGCACTTTTATGTAATTCGAAAAAAAGTTCTTATCACATACTTATTTTATATTTCGTAAATTACAAATAAAAAGCTACTTTTGAAACTTTCAATCACTGTTCCAAGAAGCGGTAACCTAAAATGGTGAATTGAAGGCCAATTGAAGCACAAAAAATAAAATAAAAAATTTAGACAACCCATGAACTAACAACAAATAAACGAGGGTGAAAAATTGAAAAGTGAAGAAAAAGTGAGAATCGTACTGGGTTTTTCAAGTTGAAGTCTCTCTTGCTCTAAAATTTGGAGTTGTGCCATGTGAAAATGATAAGCTTTGAATTTCTAAAATAAAAGCATATCTGTTGTTCCCATGATCTATGTCAGTTTTAATTAGTAATGATATATTTTTTTATTCTTATTCATAAGCTACTTTTAATATTTTTCAGACTTAAAAAAATTCTAAATCTTGTTAATTCTACATTAAAATTTCACAATTTTATCCTCGTTTAATACATATACTTCCCAACAAAATAATATAAAGAAATTAGTTTATTCTGGTTTACGTTTCCATCAGAACCTGAAATTCAGGTTTTGAATTTTGGTGTATTGAAAGTATTACACTAACATGTGCTGCTCTGTCTCTGTCTCTGTCTCACGGAGTTATTGCTGGCAGCTATTAGCTATACGCTCTCAGAACTTCTGGTGTACCTACCCCACACACAACATCAGGATATTTTGAAAGGAGATATAATAATAATAATAATAATAATAATAATAATAATAATAATAATAATAATAATAATAATAATAATAATAATTGTATTGTTTATATTTCCAATTCTGTGCAAATATAGAGGGCAAAGGTGCATTATAAATTATTTAAATCTAGATATCACTAGAGAAGCTTTAGCTCATACAAATGCCCGGTTATAATCTTAGCTTTGTTGAAATGTAAACAATAATTAAATGTTGTAGATGAAAGAAAATGTTGATAAAAACATGGATAAAAATGTCACAAAACTTGAAATTGAGTAAACTATAAATTTTTTTTTAATCATAAAATCTCTGTATTAGGAAGTTCAAGAATAATTGTTTAAGCTTAAGTAAATGTCTTTAATACTAATACTAATAGCAAAATATGAATCATTCAAATTTGATGCGTGCGTGCGTTTGTGTGTGTATTATTTTAAGATTTTTTTTTGCATATTTTAGTATTAAAAATCATAATACATATTTTTTAAAAATTATAATTAAAAATTAAAAGTAAATATAAATATAAAATATGGATATGAATCCTCATCTTTAAAATAATATCTCAAATATTCATATTTAATTTGAAAGATTGAGATTTTAATGTTTTAATTTTTATATTTGATTCAAATATCAATTCCAAAATAAAAAGTCAAATAAAATAAAATGTAAATTTTTTAATTCTAATTTAATTAATTGAAATTAAAAAAATAAATATCTTCTACTCATCTTAATAATTTGAGATTAATATCCAAAGTTCACACACAAAGAGAGGATGTTCTTTTCTGCGAACACATTAATTTGCTGAAACATGAAAACTGCGTGATCAAACTGCCAATATTTTGGAAGTAATACAAACATACCTTATGACTATAATTAATCACACAAACACAAACTTGGCTTGTTGAGATCATCATAATAGGTCACTTCCCTTTTAAAGAAATCTAAATACAGAAAATTAACCTTTTCCATACACAGTTGCCATGATCCTCCAAACAGACATACCATTTCCAGGTAATAGAATGCAACTTCTTTTTGTTTGCAATCATTCATGATTTTGTCCATTTCTCCTTTATATTATTTTTGAAGTTAGAATTTTAAATATGGTTTTTTTTTCCTTTTTTAATGGTACCAACTGATTCTTGGAAGCTAAATTGAATCGTCCTACTCATTGGTTGGTCGCATGGATTCATTTAGTTGCCTTCTCTGAGGACAATTCTTTCATTTTTCTTTTCCTTTTTGTTTTAATAAAGCAATATTTTGGCTTGTATCTCGATTTGTTTTGATATTCTAAACTTGGATTGTTGAATTGTTTTTTGGGCATTGTGTGCTATTTTTCAAATTTAATTTGCATTAAATATGATTTTTAATTTTGTGTATTTAGTTAAAATAAAAAAATGTAAATAAATATTATTTTTATTTTGTTGCTATTTCTTTTAAATTAAGGTTAAAATGGTAAAATAAAATATTACATACAAAATATAGAATCATCAATAGCAGCACTGGAGTAGCCATTGGTAATCCCTTTTTTTAAATTATTATTAAAGTATTTTATTAGCATCCATTTTTTTGGAGTTGTAAGAAAAATATATTATTACTTTTTTAATTTACTTTCTAATGTTTTGTTATATATGCGAGTTAATTCTGTGTCCTTATTTATATTTACACTACTTCTTTAATAACAAATTATAAGTATGTTTTGTATTGAGATAACATAAAATAAACAAAATTAGTCACATGAACTCTACAAAATTTTAAAACAGGAAGTAAATCAAAATTTTTGGCGAAGTAAATTAAGAATTTAATTTTGAAATTTTTTTTACAAGGCAGTAAAATTTTTCATGTTTCTTGATAATAAAAAGTTTCTGAACTTACGAGAAAAATATTGTAATTATATACCTTTTAATCTATATATCTATACAACTCATTATAAATTATAAATAGTATAAATCATTATAGATTAAAAATACTTTTTGATTGTTTAAAAACACATTTTATAATTTAAGCAAACTTTTTGTTTAAATTATAAAATGTGTTTTTAAACAATCAAAAAGTATTTTTAATTATAACGTTTTGGTTAAATTATAAAATGTTTTTTTAAACAATTAAAAGTGTTTTTAATTATAAATTAGAGATATCAATGACCTATTTAATGGTTTCTCTCTTGTAACCAAATTTGGAATTGATAAGGCGGTAATTTAAGCGCTCAAGATATCTCTTACGAGTAAAAGATTTTGACATGTTCTTCATATATTCTACATATGTTTTTGGGAAAGATATGTTTATTGTGACTTGCATTTTCAATTCATTAATATCTTTTAATCAGTGCAACATCCCACATGTGACAACATGACATGATACCTTTTGCCAAGAATAACCTATAAAAATTGATTGACCAAATATTATCAAGACTTAATTAATCCGAATGATAAATATCTCTAGATATTTGGAACAAATATTTTGCCTAGTTCGTCTAAAGTTGAGCTAGATAGTTTAAGTACTTTTGTAATTAAATCATCAATTTTTTTTTAATCAGTGGAAGACTGTCTTTCCCCTTTTAACCTTTTTATGTAAAAAACTATATACTCCCTTCGTCCTATATGTAAGAAGAGTTTTTAAGAATGATAAGTTCCTATTCATAAGAAGCGTGTTTGAAATTTTTTGTATAATTTTTATTTTTACCGACATTAATTATTGGGTAATCTCATTGTGTCAATTAACTATATTTACTGGCTCATTTTCTCCACAAATATAGATATTTTTTTAAAAATAAATTACATTTTTTTACATATTTACTGTCTTTAATAAATTTTAACCAATTTTTTTTATTTATATAAGTTAATTATTTGTATCTTATAAAAAACAAAGGGAGTAGTATTCAGATTTACCCACTAATCTTTATTTAAATTAAACTGGGTTAGCTCCTCCATTATTTGCGGAAAGCCAATATCTTTGTGAGTGTTGTTTTCAACTCTCCAATGAAGGTTAAAACTATGGGAAAATCACAAAAACAATCCTTTAAAATTTAAAAATTACATGCAGAGACTCTTTCACAAAAATTATTATTAATTGCTTATCAATTGTTGTCAAAATCAATACTAATTGTGCAATAGGTCCCTATTTATAATTTTTCTATTTTCAAGGTCCTTTTTTATGATTTTTCCCAAAACCATCTGATTGAATGAAATTATGAATCTGTAATAAAAATTAATTAAATTTGAACTATATGCCTAAATGTATAGACAGCCTACATCATATCTCTAAAATATAACATTGAAAGTACAGCAAGCACAACGAAGATCATATGGGTTTTGCATTTTATAGCATATAGCTCACAAGTTTTGTTTTATTCCGCCAAATCAATCGATATCTTCTTCATACATGTGCGTGTAAATATTGCCACCTTATAAAGAGATCATAATTTCTTATACTTGATCTTCACCACTGTTCTGAGATCATTTTCTCTCTCTGCATTTCTCTTTCTTTTCTTTTCTTTTCTTTTCCATGAAAACTCACAACAAGGCCCTAATTAACGTCAAGGTGGTGCCATCAGAGAGGAATAAACTGGTTGCAGGATCATTACAGAATTGCATTGTCTCATTGTGGCCTTGGAAGAAGCAGCTTGGTGATCATCATCGTCATCACAATATCAGTAAGAAGATGAGGGGGAAGGCATTTTCAGGCAAAGCCATTCTCTTCTTGACCATCGTCTGTTTTCTTGCCGGAACCCTATTCACCACCCAGATTTGGACTCGTCCGTCCACCATTGAAACCGTCGTGCCAGTGGCCACACAAGGATGCGATCATAAGCGGGTAATTTATAAGTACTTGTTGGTTCTGGAAAACAGTTTAATTTGTTATATTCTTACCATAAGATTTCTTAATAATGTTTGGAAATCTTATAATTTATTGTATTTTGGTGTGAAATATTTTAATGTGCTTATGACCTTAATAATAATATTGCATGTGAAATAATGGTGTCTAATGTTGTGAATCAATGAGCCCCCTTTTACACAATATATACTCAATCTCACAACTACGATTTGAGTAAATTAGCTACCTTAACAATTTCCACATGATATATTTTGTGAATACCATAATAATATAATAATATTTTTAAATTTTTTTTCCCCCAGAAATTGGCTGAAGGAAAACCTGGAGATGTCATGGAGGAAGTCTCGAAGACCCATCAAGCTATCCAGTGAGATTTATTTGTTTCAATATATTGTACTTTTTCCTCTCTCTCTTTTTTTTTTATATGCATACTGCCCCCCCTCTCTCTATATATATAGTAGTGATGCAATACATTAAGAGTAATTAATTAATTAATTTGGGGTACAAAAATAGGTCACTGGATAAGGCAGTTTCAACGCTGGAAATGGAACTAGCAGCAGCACGGAGAAACAGCCAACATAATAACAAAAATAATAATAATAGACCGAAAGCTTTTGTGGTTATCGGAATTAATACAGCTTTTAGCAGCAAGCAACGACGAGACTCACTTCGACGAACATGGATGCCTACAGGTAAATTTACTGTTAATATTAATTAATTAATTATTTATTTAATGCTTTTGATGCTCGTAATTTTCATCTTAGAATTGTAGTAGATTTGCTTTTTAAACGATTGTTACTTCCAGATTCTCATATAATTAATAGTTTTATCCCTTATTGACTCACGATTTTATGGGGGAAAAAAAATGAAGATATCTAAGAGAAAATTAGAGAATTAATATAACAGTTTATTGGTTATATTTTGTTTTTGTTTTACCCGCATATTTTGTTGCAATATAGACTACTCAATAATTATGTTAAATATTTTGAATAGAAGAAGTAATAATAGTAGTGGCAAGACCTTTGATTTGGCCGAGTTAGAGAGATGATTTGTACACTATTATTGTCCTTTCACAAAAACAGAATATAAGATATATACTTGTTGTATTTTTATTATTTTTGAATTATATATAATTATTTTTTAGTTATAATGGAAATTTAAAACTTAAAAAATAATTTTTAATTAAATTATCGAGTTTATTTCAATTATACAAAACAAATTACTTATGAGTTATGATATCTGAAGGCAGAGATTTTTTTTTTTTTTTTGCCAACAAGGCTTCAGAGATACCTAATGATGGATACTGACCATCAAACAATAATGTAATATATTTGCTTTGGTGTATACTCTAGACTCTAGAGAGATGATTGGTGCGTCATCACTTGATTTAATATCCTACCTATATTTACTTATTGAATAATAGATGTCTTTAGCTCTAAAATATCCTTATCCTCTTTTCTTAGTATTTATCAGAATCTTTATTTGTACTCTTTCGTATTATAAACTATAGAACTCTTGTTTAATTAATATTATTTTGTCCTTTTTCCCCAAAAAAAAGAGAGGAAGAAATACGTCTCTCTCTCAAACACACTCATCAAGTAATTCATGAGTTGCCATGCTTTTGGTAAATAAATTAAAAAATACCATATATTAATTTTTGAAGCGTGTCCCTACGAAATAAATCGAGGACAAACTAAATCTCAATCAATATGCAAATTAGCTCAAATTGATAAATGTATCCGCATTTTGAGACCAAGAAAATCCTAATCTTTATTGTTTAAAGTAAATGTTAAGTTAGTCCTTGTTATTATATTTGGTCATACATTTAAGTTAACGTCATTTTATTATGTATATCTCAAATGATTGATATTGAAACATCTATAAATAGGTAACGAGCTGAAGGAACTTGAGAAAAAGAAAGGAATAGTGATAAGGTTCATGATAGGGCACAGTGCAACACCAGGAGGCATTCTGGACAAAGCCATAGACGAAGAAGCAGCTCAATACAAAGACTTCCTCAGACTTGATCATGTTGAGGGCTACCATGAGCTCTCTTCTAAGACTCGTCTTTATTTCTCCACCATTGTCTCCTTGTGGGATGCCGAGTTCTACATGAAGGTCGACGATGACATCCACTTGAATCTAGGTACTTACATATGAATTGAACTAAATCTTGAGCCTTGTGCTTTATATGAAGTTTGAGTTGAAAGCATGACATTAAAATTATATTCAATTTAGGTCAATCGGCCAAACTAGTGAATTAGTGAACGAATTTCCCATAGTCGGTCCAATCAAAAGTTTTGAACAGGTCAATTAGGCTGCATTTTATACCTTTTTCTCCTTGCTGAACTTGAAATGACATCATTTTAAGTTAAAACAATAGAAGCTCATCAAAATTTGTGCTTAAGTACTCTTTTTTCTTGGATTTTATGGGATTTATACATGAAAGTTCTATTTATTTGTGGATTAATACTTTTTATTCAAATATCATTTTTTGATTTAACCATAATTACATTGATGACGCTTAAACTACACCTTAGTTTAATGGCCAGTCCAGTCCAGAATACTTAGTTGAAAGTTGCATCTTTTCTAGTATTTATATTCTTATATATGATTGCAAATACATGTGAATGTTGCTTCTTATATATGTTTTGAAGGTACACTTGTGAGTACGCTTGCTAAATATCGATCAAGACCTAGGGTTTACATTGGCTGCATGAAATCTGGTCCTGTTCTATATCAAAAGTGAGTTTTTTTCCCCCCTTCTATATGTTTAATTTGCTGATAAGTATATGTTAATTAGCAATACATTTGGATTTTTAATGTGATAATATCAATGTTAATTGGGTTATTATCAGAGGGGCTAAGTATCATGAGCCTGAGCACTGGAAATTTGGAGAAGAAGGAAACAAGTATTTCAGGCATGCCACTGGCCAAATCTATGCCATTTCTAAGGATCTTGCAACTTATATTTCTATCAATTGGTGAGTACTGAATCTTCCATAAATACTCATAAATTATATGCGCAAAATAGAGATATTTGATTTGAATCTACATTTAATTTGGCTAGATATATAATTTTATTGTTATTATTCAGTGAGATATATATGTACATATATATAAATATATATAGTCATTAATAAAGTGTCATTGGCAGGCCTATACTCCACAGATATGCAAATGAGGATGTGAGTTTAGGGTCATGGTTATTTGGCTTAGAGGTTCAACATCTTGATGAACGTTCTATGTGTTGTGGAACTCCTCCAGGTTAGCTATCAAGTTTCATCTTTACTTTTAACAAAGCCTAAAATTAGAAGTTTCTCTATTTACAGCTATTCAAAACATATAGATCATTTCTACTCCTTCTTTCTAAATATAAAAGTTAGATAACTAATTTATGGGGATAATAAAATTAATTAGTTGAGTTAATTATGCATAAAAAAAATATTTGTTCATCTCCACTAGATACTTCTTTAATAATTTTCAATGGAAATTACCCTCAAATGAAATCTTCCTTTAATATGTGCAATCAATAATGATAGTTTAGGAAAAAAATTGTAAATTTAGGAGATAAGGTAAATTGGTATCTTAGTATCTTACATTTAAAATCAAAGTAAAATTTTCACTTCTTTTTAACATTTAGGACCGGAGGAGTAACATATATTGATTTAGATTTTGTAGAATAAATTTTTTTTGTTCAATGATATTTATAATATGGTTAAGCCTAGTTAAAGCACATCAATGACATTTTACTCCTTATTTCACATGAATTTAATTTGGATCAATTTGTACAGACTGTGATTGGAAGAAAAGGGCGGGAAATGTATGCGTGGCGTCGTTTGATTGGTCATGCAGTGGGATTTGCAAGTCAGTGGAGAAAATGAAGGACATACACAAATCTTGTGGTGAAGGAGAAGGAGCTGTTTGGAATGTTGAACTCTAATTTAATAATTTAGACTTAATTAGTTTTCTTAGACACAAAAATATAACCAAACATAGGATCTTAATTAATGATTCAGTGCTTTTTCCTTTCTTTCCTTTTTTTTCCAAAAAAAGTTTTTGCTTACCATATTTTTATACCAACAATCGTAGAGTTCTATGTAAGACTGTAGTAATTTTCTTATTCCCTATTTGGATTTAATTTTATGTTTTAGAGTCCTTTCATGATGCTTAATTAACTTAGATTACAAATATAAGTGGACAGGTTAAAATTGTTGGATACATGGAAAAGGGATTTTAAAAAGTGGGAGATGTGATAAGAAAAATATTTTTTAATGACTTCATCATGTTAATGATGCAAATAAAAAAATATATTTCTTTCAATATCATCTTTCTAAGTTAGTAAAAAGAAAAGAAAAGAAAAGAAAACACCGGCATATTTGTTATGGGACCTCTATGAGCTTTTCGGAGTACAATACAAAATATAAATGTGTATGGAGACAAGAGACATGCCTCAAAAATTTTTTTTTAATCCTTTTCACCTATTTTGTTTTATTTTTTAATATTATTTCTCTGCACTTGGGAGGTACCTTACCATTTTCTTCTTTCATAGAATAAGCGTAATTGTTCACATAATTAAAAATAACCACACACACACACACACACACACACACATATATGGTTACTAAGCATAATTCAATCAGATATAATTCAAACATCTTTTAAGAATAAGATAACACCAAAATGTTCAAGCATATATTAACCACTGAACGGTTAAACTTCTGGATTGTTCATATATAATCAAAAGTAGAACATGCATATATGTAATCAAAAGATAACAAAACCACCAACAGTTTTTCAAGCAGATTAAACCATCGAAACTAAAATTGAAATCCGATCTATTACTCAAAGGAAATATTTTAGTTTAGATGGGACTAAATGTCTTGATATGATCTTCCAATCACTAAATCCATAATCATGGCTTATTGTCATTGGAGACGGTGAGTTTCACATTTCTCGTCGTCGTCAGCTTTGCTGAATCGTTTACCATTCCCATAAATGGAAAATACTTTTGTGCATGACTTGCTACTTGAGTTGGAGTTCTAGATGGCACTAAATGCCTTGATATGTCCTTCCAATCACCTCTTCCATAACGTTCAAGTCCCAGCAAGAACATTCTGTTACACATATTAAATCATCACTCTTTAATTATATGCAGCACATTTATCATATACTATCTTCATTTCTTAACATAAGAGCTCGTTTGACTTTTATTTTAGTCTTAAATATAAGACTCTAATTCATTTTGTCAATCATATTTATCCATTTTTTTTCAAGGTAGTCCTTATAATCACTACAAAAAATTTGAAATGTCACCGCTAGGTCACCACCCTTGCGGCTGTGGCTAAAGCTTATCAGCGGTGACATACAAAGTCGATGTTGAAAGTCTATTCTTAGTGGCGAATGAAAAGTCTTTTCAATGGTGACATAATGTCAATGAGCTTGCTACCAGCAAATGTTGCCACTGAAACATAGGAAGCTTTAGCAGCGATAATTATTGTCATCACTGAAAGCTCAATTAGCAGCGACGGAAGTGTCACTGCTAAAATAGGTAACTGGCGGTGACAAATTGTCACCACTGGTTATTGTTTTCAGCAGCAACATTAGTGTCGCTGCTGATTGAGGTTTCAGGGGTGACATTTTGGTCTCCACCAGTTATATTTTCAGTGGCGATAATTTTCGCTGCCAATTACCCTTTTTAGCAACAACAAAGTTTAATTATTTTTATAATATGTTTAATTGTTCAAATCTTTTTATTTATATTCCTGGTAAATATCATCATAAGGTTTAATAAAAATAAAGTAATTAACTGACAAATATAATAAATTGAATAATAATATTTATAGCCATCAAAGTGTTTCTATGTCTTTAACCAAAATAAAAAAATTATTCAATTAAAAGATGCAGTATATAATGCAAAAGGAAAATTATGTAGAGGGATCAATACTAGGGATGCTAGAAGTAGGAGTATCTGTAGAAGCATTTAATTGCATCTTTTGCATGAAAGCAGTGAACTGAACTTGTATTCTCTACTCGATCAATTGCTCCATCCTTTGTTTAAGTTATATGCGCTCTACTTCCATCTTTACTCGCTCTGCTACATTTTTTGCTTCCATTTTTTCTCACTCTACTGAACATTCTGCTTCCATCTCCTCTTGCTCTACTATAAGGTTTGCTTCCATATTTTCTAGCACCTCTTGAAATCTTCTTTTAAACTCTTCATATAGTTGGGTGCGTACATTCTCAAGTGAATCACTAGATTGAGTATGAGCCCTCTTCATTCAAGGCCCTGCTTTATAGCCTTTTCCTCTAACATATCCTGACCTCTCATCAAGAATAGCTATCAATATCTCATTAGAGGTCATTTAAGCATCACTATCTAAGGATTACTACTGAACGAGTTCATGCATATGATCCTATAGTTGCAAATTACAAATTAAATTAATAAAAAAATAAAGTTATTTAATTAAACATAAAAGATAAATATAATGCATACATGGATCTCTTCAAATTGCGGATCCACCCTACTCTAACTGGCCATCTGCAGTCTTCCTAGTATGTGTTATCTCCCAAACCTGATTTGAGGGCGCAGGCTATCTAGTGATGGGGTTTCTCTATAAAGCATAATATACAAAAATAACAAATCTTGAAAAATAAAAAAAAATCATAAGAAAACAAAGTGAAGTGAAGAGGCAACTTACTACAGAGAACTCAACCTTTGCAAATGATTGGGGACTACATGTATGCTTTGTCACTTGTTTTCCTCGGTTTTGTGTGTTTATAGCACTTTTATTCTACGTCAAATTTGAGTAACTACTAATTTTATTGAATGAAATAATTGTATTATCCATTTGAATATTTAGTATTTAGTAAGATACCTTAAATGGATTTGACTGAAAATATGTCAATAACCACTCCCAATTTTTAAAACTTACAGTTTGAGGTGGATTTGCCAACCTTTCTTCATCAATGTCAAATTTCTTATAGTAGCTATGTAAGTTGGTCTTCTAATTTCTGAGAGCATTTTGAAATGTAGTCACTATCTATCATACCTCTCTTTAAAATCCATTATACATCAATTGGAACCATTATAAGGTGTTTTGCAGCGTTTTCGAATGAAAAATTTCAAGTTCAAAATTTTGCCCTTAATTCTGTTCATACACTATTCATCCGAAAATAGGCCAACTTTGAAAATTCATAACTAATTCTAGAAAAATAAAAATGAGGTGGTTCCAATTTTCACATGAAGTTTGCTAAGATTTCTATGGAGGAAAAATATTCATTAGACTCAATTCCATCTAGAACAGCACCAGAAAATTTGACAAAGTGCACTGTTCATTTGGTTAATTTTCTAATTTTCAGTATTTTCGTCCAATTTTGGAAGGATATAACTCTGAGCACAAAATCTAATTTTAATGGTTTACCACTTGATTTAAAGCTAAAAATGAGATCTATAAGCCTGTAAAATTTCATGCCCAAATTCCAATAATTGCTCATCATTTAATGTGCCACAAGATTGGCACTATTTAGGGAGATTTCATCCCCTAATGCTACTTTCTTTAATTTATCTTTCATTTTTCTTTTTCTTACACTCTTTTAACATTGCGTCATCCATAATTTTAATATAAGGACATGTCATACAAACATAATTTACATTACATATCATTCATAATCCATTACATTCTCAACATAAAGTTCATTAATACATTACACAACATAACATAATAACATCAATTCCAAAATGCTCCTCTATCCCAAAATCATTTCCTTGCCCTTGCCATCGGATGAATCATTCCCTATTTGAGACATAATTTAACATAGGGGAAATGAGATTTCAAAGAAATCCCCATAGCATATGAATTATAATTGTTATGTAAATCAAGTAAGTTCACATGTGATATGTTATCAAACCTCAAGGCATAATCAAACCACATAAAATCATGCTTAATGCCATGGCAGGAGAGGAACATCTACACTTCAACATTAACACAATTCAATGCATTTGGCTAAAGCACAAACCAAAGTTATCCAATCAACTAATATCACCACACAAGTTCCTCAACGCAAGCAAACAACAAATCACATTAAACAAGCAAGATAAACAATCAAATTATAGTTCAAAGCTACCTCTTTAACACTTGTCCAATTGGTTATTTGAAGAACAAAGATTCCTCTTGGTTCCTCCTCACAATGCTTATTAAACCAAGCATAAACATAGGCCATATTAATTCCTAAACAACTTAAACACAATTCTTAAACTTTAACTCAATAATTTTTCTCTTTTTCTTTGATTTTTAACCATATGATTCCTCCTTTAGAATCAATAACCTCATTGCTTAATCCTACACAATTTTTCATGAGGAATCCAATGGTGCAATCAGATTTTTAAAATTCAAACTCCTCCCCTATGAACAGTGACTAGTCGAATAGGGGGTTATATATCTCCAAAAATTTTATTTTTAATTCCAATGATTTTAAACACTTTCCAACATCATAACCCTACACAAAAACATATTTTAAAGCCATTGGAATCATCAAATCAAGCCATAACAATCAGCTCCTGCATGAACTTGGTTTGGCCAAACCTCCCCCTATAACCTAACTTTGATTTTCTTCCAAAAACTCAACCATACACCACTTAATCTTACTTATTCCACTTGATTATCAGGGTTTCTATCCTTCCCTAAGCATCACAATGTCCAGCAAAATTTTGGCAGTATTTTCCTTAATTTTTCAACCTAAAAACCTCAATGAAAATAGTGTAGAACTTAGGAATAAGGAGGCTCAGACTTACCTTGATGTTCCCTTAATAAAAACTGAGTGATTCCTTGCCCAAAACACTTAAAAATTTTGGTTGGTGGGTGCTGGAAGCAAGATGGCAGAACCTCCCCTTGTTTTTTTTCTATTTTTCCAACATTTTTTGTATTTTCCAAGGGGGTATTTATAGAAAATTCAAGTTTTCCCTCTTGCCCCCTGATTTGGCCAAATTGGGACACCTAATAAGGTGTATGTGGCAGCCATTAAGTGTGTGAAATGATCAGATTTGCACAAGTGTCCCTTTACTAGACATTTCCAACCATGTATCTCTTATTTTCACTGTTTATTTAATTAAAATTGGAGGATCTGGAAAGTGCACAAATTTGTACCTTCTTGGGTCCATTGTGGGCCCCACAAATAGTTTGAGCTATTCTAAAAAGATGGCCCATAAACCAGATCACTATCTCAAACCAATTTGAAACTTTATCAGTTACTATTCACTAGTAACCTTCCATAATTTTTTTCAGACCTCCAAAAATTCATTTCTCTTCATAATAATTTACCTTTTAATATGAGAATATGATCTAAAAATTTTCAGAATTTTTTTCTAGCTCTAAGTATTTATTTTGAATTTTCTCCGATTAGGCTTTTATCAGTAAATCTGAGGGAAAATAAATTCCTTAAAATTAATTCATGAACTCCCAAGGCCTAAAAATAATTTTATAAATTCAAATAAATATTTAGATGAATTATCCATCTTTCTTCCAAATTTATTGAGGCCTTCACTACTTAAAATAATTATTTTCCTTTAACTTCCCAATAATTTCCCAAAAAAACCTATGTTTACGAGAAATTCCGTAATAATTTTCTTTCATTGTAAAATCACCTTTCGGGCCTCAACTGAGTTTTCAAAACTTCCAATTTAAAATTTTCCCCTTTTTTGGGAATTTTCTAGAATTTTTCTCAAAATTTTCTATTTTGCTCTTCCTAGATCGATGATTATAAAAATGCTCGTCCAAATCTTATAGGGTTTCATATCAAAAGTTGTTTCATCTCCCCTTTTAGTTCCTATGTTGACCCTCATCCCACTTTTTTTTTTAATTCTTTATAGCCAGGTAAAATTTTTTTGGATGTGACATTATCATTTTTTGGGACGTTTCTTCTTTTGTTGCAATAGCAGGTTGAAATTTTTCCCAAAATAAACATCAACATCAACATAAGTGCTTGTTTTGAAAGGATAAGTAAACTAAGATATATATTTACTATACATAAATTGTACCTTCACTTTTAAAATCATGACATCAATATAATTTGTGTAAACATTCTTCTATTCAGTACAATCCTTCAAAGATATTTTGGTTCTAACAACATAACCACAATAATTAGCTAGCTCTCTTGCTCCTGGTCCTACTACTCTTGTCATATCATTTGCAAAAGTAAGTTGAATCTTTGCTCCAAATTTAGTCATTAAGTCCATGTTCAGTGACTTGAAAACTTCTCTACCTTTCTTAATTATATTAGAAGAGCCTATCATTCAGGTGAAAAAAATGATACAATTGAAAGCATGTAACGTTGATTAGTTACTTATACTAAATAAAACTAAAGAAAATTTACTTGTACTACTATTTTGAGTAAGGGGAGAGTCGGCAGGTAATTCCTCAAATTGTTCTTGTAGTGATCAAGGTGAAATGGTATGTCTAGTTGCAAGGGTAGAGCTAGTACCTCCACTACTTGTGTTGCCATGTTGTGTGAAGGAAGAACTTCTCTGACCTCATCCTCTTTTTAGCCTTGACATATCCTACAATAATGTACAAAATTTAGATTGTTTTCTATGTTAATAAAAACTACCCTTTATGAAGATAGTACATATTAGCAAAAATTACAAAATCTAACTTGTTAAGAATATATTAGTAAAAGCTACCATTTATATTGATCATAGTTTCATTCTGTTGAGTCCTATATGTTACTATCACTTGTATCTATATCTTCTGATTCATTATCTTCTATTTCATCTTTTATGTCACTTTCTACTTCTGTATCACTATCATTACCATCAAACGCATCTTCTTCATCACTATCTTCATGAACTAGTGAATTAGATTTGCTATCATCAATATGTCAAGTCTCTATGGTATGAATATTACTTTTTTGTGATAGTTCTCCTACTTGAGTGAAGGTTTAGGGTTGTACATCATCTCTACACAAGTCTGCACTTAAGTCAACCACCAATTGTTGATAAGCCTCTTCATCAACCATTGCAACATTAATGCCACCAACAACATTAACATTCTCAATCGGCATATTAAACAAGTCACGTGGATTTGTTTTGACAACAACAATCCAACTAGGTTCAACAATGTCATCTACATAAAAAACTTGCTCTGCTTGAGATGTTAAAATAAATGGTTCATTGGTTTGTAATTAACATTAAGTGTTGATACTTGTGAACCTATACTTGTCCACCTTATATCCTTTGCCATAGTAGTGACATCCCACCAATGACACTTAAAAAAGTATAATTTTCTGTTCTTTATGTAAGCTAACTCATAAATATGCTCTAACACACCATAATATTCTTTATGAACATTAGTATCATCACCCTTAGCCATGACTTCATCATTTTGAGTTTTTTTCCCTATTGCCTAATTTTTTGCATGAAAGCGAAATTCCTTGCCTTTAAATATGGAGTAAAAATTGACCACTCTTGATGGACAATTGATAAACTTATAAGTTTAGAACTTACAAAGCCTTGTGTAAACAACACTATCACCTATTAAAGAAGAACCATTCCTTAAATATGTAATAATATTGTTAATATAAACTCCAAAGCTCAAAGTATAGAACTTACTCGTGAATGAAACCAATCAGGAAACTCTTTATACTGCCTCTGCTCACTCATTAATCCCGAGCTTCAAGTTCTCTCCTCTATTCCCTAAATGTTTTTCACATAAGTGAGTCTATGAATGGCCAAGTTTCTTCACAATTTTAGAGTACATACATTCTTACTTGACAACACTCTTCATAAGAAAGAGAGATTGACTCAAAATATCCTTTAGCTTTACCAGTTTTCTTGAACACTGAAACTTATTACTGATATTATTATCATTGATGTCATCATTCTAATGCTGCACATTAAATTTAGTAGGAATGTCTTTCAAGTATTGTGAACAAAAATTTAGACTTTTATCTGCCAAATATCCTTTTACAATTGATCCTTCAGGTCAAGCCTTATTGCCAACATATGACTTAAGAGTTTGCAAATACCTAAAATAAAAAGTCGAGCCTTATTGAATGGTTTTGAATGATAGATTATAAATATAATTCTAAAGTGACCTTGTTAAAGTGAATTGCCTTTCTATGAGGTAATCCAATGATATTGAACTGGCCCACCAACTTTTACCTCTCTTGCTAGGTGTATAGGCAAGTGAATCATTACATCAAAAAAGGCAAGGGGAATATGGTCTCTAACTTGCACAAAGTTATTTCTATTTGACTTTGAAGGTTTGTCAGGTTCTTCACATATTAAACACTTTGAACAAAGATTTTTAAAAAATCTTCCCAATTGTATTATTGGTTCACATACTTGGGGAGGTAGTAATCCACGTATTGTAATTGGAAATATTTCCTACAATAGCACATGATGATTATGACACTTCAAACCAAATATTTTTCGCTCATGAATGTTGATACACCTTTAGATATTAGATGCAAAAGCATCACGTACCTTTAAGTTAGCCAAGAATTTAAAAAAAGGATTGTTTCTCTTCAGAAGACAATATATAAGGAGCAGGAGGCTTATAAATATCATTACCATTCTTAATCGAGTGCACATTACTCCTAATGTCCAAGTTCACCAAATCATACCTGCTCTTTAATGTGCCTTTGTCTTTCCAACTAAATCTATCACTATTGACATAAGATTATTGGAAACATTTCTTTCTACATGCATCACATCAAGATTATGTTGTGTCAACAAAATTTTCCAATAAGGCAATTCCAAAAAAAAATGCTTCTTTTCCTCCAATTATAAGGCTTACTATCTATAAGGTGCTTTCATTTTTGGCCTTTTCCAAATGACATATTACCTAATTGTTTTAATTGCATAAGTGCTTCATCTCTAATTAATAGAATTGGTGGAGCCTTGAGTTCTTCTTTCCCATCAAATGATTTTACATCTTTGTGCTATGGGTGATTTTGTGGAAGAAAATGCCTATGACCCATGTAAGATAACTTGCTTCTTAATGAAATGCAATGTGTGTCTTTATGACAACAAGGGCATGCAAACTTTTCTTAGTTGACCATCCTTAAAGATTTCCATATGCAGGAAAGTTGTTTATCGTCCATAACACTGTTGCATACATGATAAAATTTGATTGAGAAAATGCATCATATGTTTGTACCCCTAGTTGCCACAATTGTTTTAGCTCCTCAATTATTGGTTGTAAGTAAACATCTATTTCATTACCTGGACACTTTGGACCAAGAATAAAAACTATCATCATAAAGTATGGGCATTTCACGCAAGGCCATAGTGGTAAATTATATGGTACCAATACTACAGGCTAAATGCTATGATTGACGCTCATATTCCCAAAAAGTTAAAATATGTCACTTGCCAAACCTAATCTAACACTTCTTGGATCAGTAGAAAAGCTAGGGTATTGTTGGTCAAAGTGTTTCCAAGCAAGAGAGTCAGCTAGTGTCACAACCCGAATTTTGGGCTTAGAAGTATCAAAATTAGCTTGAAGTGGGTAGGCTACTAAACCTTTTTTGGCAGAGGTCCAGAGATTCCCTAGAAGGATAGAGAGATTCCTAGAGACTAAATCATAAAGGAAAGTTTTTTGGGACTAAGAAAAGAGTAAGTTAGAGACTTAAATAAAGTCTCGGGATCTAAGAATGAAAAATAGAGATAAATATTAGCCAAAGGTTATGTTGGAGGCCTCAATGAGGTGAATTTTGAGGTTAAGCCAAACCAGGGGTAAAATCATAATTTTGCAAAGTTTTGGGCTAGTAATGGCAAAAATAGAAATTATGCCTGAAAATCCCAGAAAAATCCCTAAAAATAGGAAATGATAGGTTAAGGCCTGAACACTTTAAAAAAATTTCAGAAAAATGGAAATAAGGTTCAGAGGCTTGTATGAGGCTAAAAATGATGAAAATGCCCTTGGAAGGAAATTGTGGAATTCCTAGGGTTTTGACTGATTTTGAATATCATTAAAAATGAATTATTTAAAGTATAGGGAAGCCTCAGATAATTGGAAGAAAATGGGGGGGAAATACTTGAGGAATTATCATAGGTTTTAAAAATAATTCCGTCCCTAGAAAGCAAAGAGTTGGCTTTAATGGAATTTAAAGCCTATTTACATACTATTTGGGAAAAGTCAAAGTCAAATGTCTAGGGATTGACTTTTGACTTAAAAAAAATTAGAGAAATTTCCCATGATGAATAAATAGTATTGGTACCAAGGGATAGATTCTTGGAGTTGCAAACTGGTAGAAAGAATTCGGTCAAGTTCATTCCGAATATTAATTATTTTAATGGAAGAACAAGGGAAGAGCATCACTCTCTTTTTGGGATGTTATATAATGCCATATGGATTTATTTGAGGTGAGAAAATGGTGCCATAACATGTCCTAGTGGCCCTGGGAAAGTCAGGATCAGAAAAAGTACCATATACGATGTAGAATGGCAAGATAAGTGGAGGAATACCTAAGAGTTTTATTTTGTACGAATTTTATATTAAATTCCTTCCTATTTTAATGCCAAAATGATGAAGGAATATAGAGGAGACAAGTGAATAGTTAAATAGGAAAAGAAGGTATTACGTGTATGATCGGATGCAAAACACGTGTACGGTTGGATTAAAAGCATGTAGATTGATGATGTAAGCATGATGTCATCAAGATGATGTAATCATGATATCATCGAAACTTGTCACCATAAGATTAAAAGAGAAAATGGATGGTCCAGATCAAGCCACACATTTTTAAGATCAATAGTCCAGATTCAATCTTGTTTTTTTATAAATACCCGCTCCCTTCCCTCATTTTTGTCCAACTTAGAGGAAACCTTGGGGAAGCTCTGGCAAAATGGTGTCTAGAGAGAGAAAGAAGAGGGAGAAAGAAAGGCTAAGTGGTCATATGTAAGATCAAGCTCCAAAACAAGGTATGTTTATGATATAGTTTTCACTACCCTTGTTGTTGTTGAGCTTGGTTATGGATTTTAATAAGTTTTAGGAGCTTGAGACCCTAGGGGGCTTTGTTGCATGAAATTCTTCAGAGTAGCGGAAGATGAGATTGATGTTAGAATAATGTTCAAAGCCTTGAAAGGAACATGAATCAAGTGGTTTTATGCTGAAATTGGTTGAACCTCATAACTGTGTAACTTGAGGAGATGTTTTGCCCAAACCTGGTTCTTGTGCCTAGGATGTGATTTTGAAATGTAACTTGAGGAAATGTGTTTAAAATGAAAAATTGTGTAGGGATAAGATGAAAGGATGAAGTTAGAAGCATTAGAATCAAAACTAAAAATTAAGTGGCAGATTTCGGTTTGGGCCTAGGACTAGGGGAAGGAGCTAGATTTTCATATTTGGATTCTTTGGGCAAAATTGTGTAGGATTGGCCTAAGGGAAAATTTTTTACAAAGCTAGAATACTATATTATAAATTTAGGAAAAAGGGATTAAGTTTAAGGACATAAGTCTTTCATATTGTGTAATTCTTGGTCCTAATGAGTAATGTGATGCTTGTGGCTGTAATTAGGACCTTGATGCATCCAAGAGAAGGTTTGGATGTGGTTGAGAAAGCAACCTTAATGGTTGGAAACAAAAGGGAGTAAGAAGAAAGCTTAAGGACACAAGATAGCAAACTTTACCCTACTCTTATGTACTTGGTATTTGCTTACATGTATGACATGTTCCGTGTTTATATGGTTTTATGAACTCATGCATTATGATCGGAAAATGTTTGAAATGTGTCATAGGCCTATGTGTTTTATGGTTAATGCATGATGATTACGAAACATGTCACTATGTTATAGAAATGTTAAGTTGCAAGCATGTTATGAATGCCAAGCTTGCCATGTATATTAGGATGGTCATTGTTTGCTATTGAGATTCTCCCGAATCTCACCCCTCCCTGACCAACTATTTAGGTCAATCAATGATACACAATGATTGTATGAAGAAGAGCATGAAAAGGAATGAGAAGAAAGCAGAGAATTATTGATGTTAATGATTGGTTAAGGATTTATGTATAATCCTCCTATTATGTAAATTATGTATATGAATGCCAATGATGCCATGTATTTGTTTAGAATGTTTATGAAATGAATGGAAATATGTGAGAATGAATAGGAAAGGATAAGGCCAAGTTATGCATGCCAAAATAATAAAAAGGATTAAAGCAACAATTGTCTAATGGATAAAACGTAGGTGCTAGAGCAATCACATTCCATATCTAGTTTGACCTATCAAATGAGTTAAGCCATGAAAATTTGGCAAACATGTTGTACACATCCTAAGCTTTAAAATGAGAGGTAGAACACCTCAATTGTATGTGTACACAAGGAGATATGAATTTCTAAAGTTGACGCACAAAATCTGAAAGTTCCAAAACTGACCAAATGAACAGTAAAGTTTAAGGAATGAATTGTATGAATTGAGTAAGGATAATCTAGTTTCATATTTTTTCCTTATAGAGAATTGAAAGAGCTTCGAGTAGAATTTTGGAGCAACTCAATAATATTTTTATAGAATTATTTATGATTTTTCAAAGTTGAACAAAAAATCTATAACTAGTAAACAGTAACCCGAGAACCAATTGAAAATTTTTAATCTATAGGCTTGTTTTGTAAATCACTTGAACTGTAATGCTTCTAAATGTGTACTCTAATAAGTTAAAGGAAGGATGTTTCAGCTGGACGTCTCAATACATCATCATTTATGTGCTATTCCTTATGCCACCTCATTTCTTTAAATGTGTCTCTTGCCATATATTTCCTTTATAGCTTAAGTGTTAACGGAAAATGCCTTAAGACTTTCTAGGAAATTTTTTTCCCTTTTTGCTTGTTTAACTTCCATTTAGGCATCTTGCACTTAGAACATGATTCTTCATTTGCATGTTCCCTCCAATATAATATGCAATCATTTCCACAAGTATCAATTTTATTATAATCTAAACCCAAATCATGAATTATCTTCTTAGCTTCATAGAATGAGTTTGGCACTAAAGTCCTTTCTGGGAGCACATCTTTTAATAGGGGGTAATAGTGCATCCATAGATTTATTGCTCCAACGGTTAAGGCATTTAATTGAAGGAATTTTACAATAAAAGACAATTTTGACATCCTGCCACAACTTGGATAAAGTTCTGTCTTTGCATTCCTTAATAAGTCGTTGAACCATTTAGCATGCACATTAGGCTCTTCACTCTCATTTAATTCATTGTTTATATCATTCATAGAAGGGACATTATATGCATCACATGCTATCCTTACAAGGTTCTTCTCCTCATAAATATCATGTTCTATTGCTATACTTGAAGTCTTACAATCACTTTGACATATAATGATGTTTCCATACAAGTCTCACACCTTATAACTATCCCAGAAACCTTTACTCAATAAGTCAACCCTGACATCTCTTCTCGCTTTGAATATAACATTCAAACATTTTTCACAAGGACAATGTATTTTGGTTGTCACTCTATTATGAGTAAAAGCCTATTCGAGAAAACCATCTACTTCTTTAATGTATGTTAGGTTGCCTCTGTCTTTAATATCTAACCAACTTTTATCTATTTCTATTTCATAAAAGTTTGAAAATTAATACAAGATAGGAAAAAACAAGGGAAATTGAGGACAAATCCCTATTTGAAAAATTAATTGTAAAATAGGACCTAAACTTTTGAGGTCCTTTTGGAGAATTAAAAAGGAAAGGAAATTATCACAATACCCTTAATGAAATGCAACTAGGATCAAGCATATGCAACTAGAGATCAAGGATATGTAATTAGGATCAGTAATATGCAATTAGATCCTATATGCAACAAGGAATATACAATATCCAATTAGATCAAACATATGCAACTGGAGATTAAGGATATATAATTAGGATCAGTGACATATAATTAGATTCTATATGCAACTAGGCATCTTTAATATGCAGCTAGGATCAATGATATGCAATTAGGTCCTATATGCAATTAGGCATATGTAATCTGCAACTAAAGATCAAGAACATGCAATTAGAATTAGTGATACGCAATCAGATCCTATATACAACTAGGCATATGTAATATGCAATTAAGATCAAGCCTATGCAACTTGGAATCAGTGATATGCAATTAAGATAAGTAATATGCATTTAGAACCTATATACAACTAGGCATCTCAATATGCGATTACAAAGAAAGTCATTTTTTTTTCAGCCTTTCATTTAATTGATCAATATTTTATCAAGTAATCATAAATTTTTCCAGCACCCACATTTAAATAAACTCATCAAGCTTATCAAACTAAAATTCTAAGCTTTTTCAAATTTCTAGCACCCTTTTTACGCTACAAACAGCTACTGTGTAACACCTCCTTTATTACCTCATCATACGCCAATAGGAACCATTATAATGCATTTCTCAACGTTTCCAAGTAAAAAATTTCAGTTTCAAAATTTCACATTTAATTCTGTCTGTACACTGTCATCTGAATTTGGGACAATTTTGAAAATTCATCACTAATTCTAAAAAAATCAAAATGAGATGGTTCCAATTTTCACGTGAAGCTTGCTAAGAGTTTTATAGAAGAAAAATATTCATTGGACTCAATTCCATCTAGAACAGGATCAGAAAATTTGACAAAATGCACTGTTCATATGGTCAATTTTTGAATTTTTAGGATTTTAGCCCAACTTTGGAAGAGCATAACTCTTAGCACAAAACTCCAAATTTGATGGTTTGCCACTTGCTTTAAAGCTAAAAATTAGTTCTATTGGCCTGAAAAATCTTAGGTCCAAATTTTATCATTTACTTATTATTTTATGTGTCACCATTTTGCCCCTAATTTAGGCAATTTTATCCCCTAATCACTTATTTCTTGAATTTTATATTCCTTTTTCCTTTTCCATACCCTTAGGCATTCTACCACTCAATATTTCAACACTTCAGCATGTCATCCCAATATAATTTACAGCATATTACCATTCTAATCCATTACAAACTTGGCATAAAGTTTAGTAACACATCATATGACATTCTAAAATAACATAATGATCATCAAGCTTCTCTATCCAATACCAACTCTTTGCCTTGATCCATGGATGAGCCATTTCCTAAATGATAAATAAATTGACATAGGGGGAATGAGATTTCATAAAAATCTCAGTAGCATTTGAATTACAATTATCATGTAAATTAAGCAAGTTACAATGTGACATGTTATAGAACTTCAAGACATCCTCAAGTCACATAAAATCATATCCAACAATATGCTAGAAAAGGAATATTAACACTTCCATGCTAACACAATTCAATACATTTGGCCAAAGCATAAATCAAGGGTATCCAACCAACCAAGATCACAATACAAGTTCCTCAACCCAAGCAAACAACACCTCATTTTAAACAAGCAAGATAAATAATCAAATCATAATTCAAAGCTACCTTTTATCACTTGTCCAATTCGATCACCTCAAGGAACAATGACCCTCCATGATTTCTCCTTGCAAAGCCTATTAAATCAAGCATAAACATAGGCCACATTAATAGCCAAACCACTTAGACATAATACTTTATCTTTAACTTAACAATTTCCCCCTTTCTCTTGGATTTTTAACAAAATAATTCCTCCTTTAGAATCAATAACCTCATGACTCATTCCCTCATAATTTTTTATGAGGAATCCAAATATAAAATCAGAGTTTTAAGAATCAAACTCCTTCCCCATGAAATCATGTTGGCCGAATATGGGGTATATACTTCCAAAAATTCTATTTTTAATTCCAATGATTTTAAGCACTTTCCAATAGTATATCCCTATATAAAATGTTTTAAACCCATTGGAATCATCAAATCAAGCTAAAACAAACTGCTTCCCCATGTACCATTGTTGGCCAAATTGAACCCCTAGAACCTTAGGTGGATTTTCTTCCAAAAATAATCCACACACCACTTATAAATACTTATTCTATTTGATATTTAAGGTCTCTATCCTTCTCTAAGTGCCACATGATTCAGCAAAATTGGACAGCATTTTCCCATGATTTTCCAAGCTAAAATCCTAATCTAATTAATGTAAAACTTAGGGATAATGATGCTTAGACATACCTTAATATTTTCTTGGTGTAAGTTGGATGATTCCTTACCTAAAATACCCAATAATTTCAGCCAAATAGAGCTGGGGCTACAATGGCAGAGTCTCCCCTTGTTTTTCCAATTTTCCAACATTTATTTCCATTTTCCAAAGGGATATATATAGAAAAATCTAATCTTCCTTCCCTCTCCCTATTTGGACAAAATTTACAACCTCATGGGGGTGATTTGGCAATCATCAAATGTCAAAATAATCAGATTATCACAAGTGGCCATTTTCTAGATTTTTCCAAGCATTTATCCATTAATTTTTTATTTTTCTTTAATTAATTTGAAGCCTCCAGATCCTACACGAAATTAGGCCCTTATTGGGATCAATATAAGCCCCAAAAATGGTTTGGACTAGTCCAAAAGGATGGCCTATAGTCCAAATCAAAGCCCCAAACCAATTCGAAACTTTATCGGTTACTATTCACTAATAACCTTTTATAATTTTTCCAGACCTCAAAAAATTCATTTCTCTCCATGATAATTCACCTTTTAATATGAGAATATGATCTGAAAATTTTCAGAATTTTTCACCACCTATAAGTATTTATTTTGAATTTTCTTCGATTAGGCCTCTATTAGTGTCACTATGAGAAAATAAATTTTCTAAAATTAATTCCTGAACTTCCAAGGCCTAGAACTAATTTTATAAATTCATACAAATATTTAGATGATTTTTTCATAATTTTTCCACAATAATTGAGGCTTTAACTAAATAAAATAATCACTTTTCTCTGATTTTGTAATATTTTCTCGAAAAACCTTTGTTTACGGGAAATTCCGTAACAATTTATTTTCATGATAATTCTACCTTTCAGGCCTCTACCAAGTTTCTAAAACCTCTAATTTATACTTTTCTCATTTTTTTAGAAATTTTCTGGAAGTTTTCTTTAAATTTCCCATTTTGCCTTTCCTAGACCGATAATTACAAAAATGCCAACTCTGACCTTATCGGGGTTTCACATCAAAAGTTGGTTCATCTCTCCATCTAGTTTCTATATTGACCCTCATCCCAATTTTTGATTCCCTATGTTTAAGTGAAATTTCTTGGGATGTGACATATTGTACACAAAAAGATTATCAAGATCCAATTAATATGCACATCTATGCAACAACACAAATCCAGAGAAAATGAAAAAGGATTGTATAATACATTCCTCCACACATACACACGACAGCCATTAAATCCTGAAGGGAATTTTAAAAACACAGAAACTCCCAAAGAATAAAAGGAACAAGAGCAAATAAAAGAACTCACACAATCAGACACTACAAAAGTGAAGAATGCTCTAAGGTTGCGCATTGTATCAAAGCAAACCAGAGGGAGAAGCATATCTAAAAGTGCAAAATAGGGAAGGAAAAAAAAAAATACAGCACCACAAGACTTCAAGAGAACAAGACCAACACACATACATAGACGATGGCAAGAAAGGAAGCTAAAAGCGATGGACTGAACACAAGAGGTGGGGTTTCTAAGTTTCAGATTGCGAAACTTCTCCTCACTTTTGTTCTCGACAGAGGGAAAAGATTTGTGAAAAATGAAATTTTCAAAGTTTGGTCGGGTTAAACAAATTGTTTTAGGTTTTAAAATGACAAAGGTTTATATATAAGAACAATTAATTAAAGTTCCCAAAATGCGCGTGGCTTCATTAGCAAGGGAGACGCTAAATGTTCACCAGCTACCCTATTCGAATTAGCTAGTTGATGGCTTCATGATTTTTAACCTTTTTTAAGCAAAAATGAAGCTAAAAAAAAAATTAAATGAGCATTTTTCAAGTTCAAACACCAGACCTCAAGGTTAGGAACAAGCAGAAATGGCGAATCAAGCTAATAAATTTTAGTGGCATCATTTAACAATAGACAATATATATATAAAATGCAAGCACATGTGTTTTATAAAATTTAATTAATCATATTTTAAATAAAACTATAAACAGTAATAATATTTATTTAACTATATAAATGATTTTATTAACTATATCTTTCACACATATTTTAATTAATTATATTATATCCTTTAATTATTTTATTTCTCAATCCTCTCACACATATGTTCATCATCAAATATTATTATGTCAATTAAGTATGTTCACACTAATTTAATTATAATAATCTCCCTCATATATTTAATTATGCTATCTCTTTCAATTATAATGTCCTTCTCTCACACACACCCTATCTTTCTTCCAATTACATTTACATCTACCTCTTTATCCTTCAGTATTTTCCCTATCACTCAAACTTGCATACTTTCTCATGCATGCCTCCACCTCATTTCTCTCCCAAGCACAAATTTTTCTAATTCCATCTCTCAAACATTTAATTATAGTATATACGTTTTATATACACTCCAAACTTTCTTCCTTTCACTTTCTCTCTCAAGCACCACATTATCTTTCCTTTAGTTTTTCTCTAACACAATAATACATGAAAAAACATTAATTATCAAAGTTACTTACATAAATAAAAAATTATAATATAAAATTTTTACAAAAATAAAAAATGGTAAAAAAATGTGGAAAAAAAAACCTTCAGTGACAACATTAAAGGGTGTTGTCGCCACAAAAAGCAAGATTCAGCAATGACAAAAAGTGCCACTGCAGAAAGTAAGATTTAGCGACGACCATTTGTTGCCACTGAAAAGACATGCTGTGGTGATAGAAAGTAGTTGCTGTTGAAAGTCTACACTTTCATCAGCAACTTGAAGAGTTGCCACAGAATGTGTATTTCAGTGGAGACCATTTGTCGCTATTGAATCACCTTTCTGCGTTGACAAATATTGTAACCACCAGACATCTCATCTTTCTATAGTAACCACATTTATCACCACCATAGTATGCAACTTTCGACTGTGTCAGATTTTGTCGTCACTGAAAGTTGCAGCTATAGCAATGCCTTATCCTTGTCGCGGCCATTACTATCATTTTTGGAGGCGACAATGTTGTCCCCACTAAAAGGTCTAACTTTTAGCGGTATTCTAGTCACAACTAAAAGTCATATTTTCAGCGGCAACTTTCTCTGTCACCGCTGAAAGTCATTGCCGAAAGCCTAGTTTTTTGTAGTGAACAATAGTAGTTCTAGCTAATTTGTTTGATTAGCAAGGATATTTTAGGAAAGTCAACACTTATTTATTATATATAACTAACTTAACTAGTTTTCTTAATTTAGTCAGATTAGTCAACTAACTTTTATATTAAGGACCAAAGGTCGTACATTCTTAATATCAATTAGAATATTAAAATAAGGAGTAATTAGATCTAAATTAATTAAACTATAGCTTCACACGTCATCAACAGAATGCCTCATAAGTTTTGTAACTTGGATAATGCATAAAAAAAAAAAGGCCTAGTTACAAAATACAAAACTTAAGAAACATTAATTCACATATTAGAGTTCTAAATAGAGTTTCTATGTCCATATGCATTACAAGTTACTGACAATGACTAGTAGAGATGTTCATAGAATACTACTAATAAAAGTGTGAAATAAAGTATCATTATAATTTTCAACAATATCAATAAGAATAATTTTAACCTTCTATTTTTTATTTTTCTTTTCTTTTTTGTTTTCTTTTGTTTTTTTTCCTTTTGGTTCCTTTCAAGTGAACAAAAAGTTTGTTAGATTTAAGGTATTGATGATAGCAATTTAAGTGTTTTCTAGTCTTAGTAAGTTGATCGATCACCTGATCGATCAAGGGTTAATCGATCATGTGTCAAATAAACTGCTTCTGTTTTTAGTTATTTAGCCTTGGACTTGATCGATAATGTGTTAGATAAATCAAAATTTATGAGTTGACTGATCAATTGATTGATCATTGATAACACTATTTAATGTAGAAGATTGTAGCAAATTATCAATCAATTGATCGATAATCTAGTGTTCAATCAACTATCAGAAAAAGCCACAAAATATTAGTAAAGTGTATGAAAGCTTTTATCGATCACCTGGTTGATCAAACTATTATCGATGTGAACACAGATATACGGTAAAGTCTTCCCACTTACGTTATGTTTTGAACAATTCGCCATTTACTAATCACTTTATCGATAACTTGTTCAAATATTGCATGATAATTTACTTCTGGTTAATCGATAATGTGTTTTGTCAAAGTATTCTTTCAAGATCTTTAATCGATCAATTGATCAATCGATCATTTATCGATCAAATGATCGATCATCAACATCTTCACTGCACATATCTCATTAAGTATTGTTTTGAGCTATTTTCAAATCATTTGTTTGATCATTCACTTATCGATAATATGATCAATCATCAAGACCTCTACATTCTCTTTTCATATCACTTGATCGATCAAAACCTTTTTCTAAAAACAACTTTCAATGATCATTTATCAATCATTTAATCGATTACTTATTAATCGATCATTTAATCGGTCATCATCTATTCTGTGACTTCACTATGAAAACTTTCTTCAAAACCTTTCTTCGATCATTTTTCCTATCAACCATTTATTGATAAGGTATTCGATCATCACACCTTGAAAAAATATTTCTCTCATACTTGGCTTTATTGATAATATAATCGATCAAACCTTTTTCGATCATTTGTTCGATATTGTATTAGTTCATTTCACAACAGCTATTCATGATGATCTTCAAAATCTTTTATCTCTTTATCTTCAAGCTTTTCTCAGCCTTCCTTTGACACATAACTCTCTATTGAAAGGATACGAAGGCAAACGTAGCTTGAAAAAGATTATTCTTGCATAATTCATTTAAGGCTCATTGTATTCATATTTCATCATTTATCGATCATGTGTTTGATGTAAAACCCTTAACATCAAAACATTACAAACTCGTCATAAAATTCACTACTATGGTGGAAAAGGAAAGCTGTTACAACAAACTACTATAGTAGAAAGAAATTGCATAACTTTAGAATTTAACATTTAAACTCGGTTCAAACCCGAACTCTATTGTATGCAACTAAAATCATTCATTAACAACCACTAGGCCTCCGAGCCTCCGGCACGGGTAACAAAAGACATCAAAATCAGCCCATCCAATTAGTTTTCAACCATGTACATCAAAGTTTCATAAAGCACTAGAAATGGCCTCCGGCCAACCAAAATAAGGAGATAACATTCTCTCCAGTTTACAACAAGGCCGGGTAATCAAAATATTTCAAAAGGGATCCTAAATGTGGCAATATATACTAGCCATACATATACAAGGGCTAGAGGCCTAAAGCTAACCAAGCTCAAGCCTCTGCGTCTCTTCCTGGTGGCACACGCCCGGGACCTTCACCTGAAAACATTGTAAACCACGGGGTGAGACAACGTCCCAGTAACCAATCTTTCCAATTCAAGGTACTACTAAATAGGCGCTCATGAGGTGTTAAGTGGGGCAGTTCACAAGTAATATTATAAATGATAGCCACAACAAGTCATGCAAGTGCAAAGATGCAATCCCATCAACTATATCCCTCACTTTGGGCGATTTTCAAAAGCCGAAACCAGCCTATCCCTCACTATGGGGGACATAAGGAGCCATAAAAGACCTATCCCTCACTCTGGGGGACGTAGGGAGCCAAAAGGCCTATCCCTCACTATGGGGGATGTAAAGAGCCAACCATCATGCATTAATGGAGGCCTTACCATGTGGTAGTAACAATCAAAAACTCTCACCGATTCCCAATTCATGCATCATGCTCAAACCATAATCAAAAGTAAATAATCATTTCACAATTAACTTCTTTCAGTGGCCTATCTTTCACAAGTTACAAATTCAATCAATATCAATTTAAACCCTACAAGACAATTTTCCTTTTTAATATACAACATACACTTTGAACACAGTTGCTACTCAAAGCACAAAGCATAATTCCACTCACAGTACCACAAAAGCATGTACAAAGGATTGGAAAGTGGTTACCTCTCGCCTGAGCAAGGAAAAACAACCCAACAACACGGTCCCGTGCACCAACAAGGCTCACAACCGGTCTACACAAGCACACAAACACACAACCACCATGTATTAACTTTCAACTAATAATGTGGCCAAAACAACACTTGGGGACACAAAATTCCTAGCTCTAACCACAACTCTACCCAACTAAAAAGGGCATAACCATCAAGGCAACACTCCAAGGTCATAAAAATCCATTAAAACCTTAATTCCTCTCCAAATAACAATTTAGGATTCAAACATCAAGGACCCACTATAGGAATTCAACACCCAATCATCCCATTTGAACAATAGAAGTCCTAACAACATTCTAAACCGATTAAACATCTAATTTAACCCTCCTTAACATAACCCAATTCACAAAACTCAAAATCAACCTCTACATTATCATCCTCAAGCACAAACCTCCCATTTCCATAAACCCTAGCTTCAAAAACTCAAGGTTCTTTAAATCCAAGAAAACTACACCGATTAAATACATAGACTAACCAAAGCAATCAATTAAACTCAAAACAATCGGTCAAAAACCTCAATTCCATAACAACCTAGAAAACTCTAGGGTTTCACCATAAATCCTCAGAAATTCCAAGAAAGAAAGTAGATTAGAGGTTAAAATCACTTACTTGAGGTAATGGATCATTAGAAACACCTTTCCCAAGCCACAACACCGAAACTCTAGCAGAGCTTCTCTCTCCTCCTTCAGATTTTCTAATTTTCGCACATCTGACCCCTCCAGCGACTATATAGATTCGACACCTTTCGCCGCAGCGAACCCATAACTTCGCCGCGGCAAACTAATCCTGAGAGGGATTACTCGCCTGAAAACCTGACTTCGCCGCGGCGAACTCCAATATTCGCCGCGGTGAAAGCTTCTCGAGAGGAAACTCTCGCTTGCCTAGAAAACCTTCGCCCCGGCATACCCCTAACTTCACCGCGGTGAGACCTTCCCAAGAGGGAAACCTCGCTCACCTGAACAACTTCACCGCGGTGTCCCTATGACTTCGACGTGGCCAAACCTTCCCAAAAGACAATCCCCCCTGGAACTCCCGGTTCGCCGCGGCGAACATACCCTGAGAGGGGTCTGTTCACCTATTCCTCCAACATACCTCAATTCCAACCCAAACACTAAGATCAACATTAAATCACTAATCTATCCTCAAAATCAACCAAAAGGAGGCTATTAAAACCCGATAAAACTTAGGATATTACATTTGATCATTGTATAATCTATAATCTATTTGATAAATGCATATATCTGATTCAATTTTCTTCTAATATTTAAATCAATAACTTAATCAATCAAACATTTATCAATCAAGACATCGATCAAGTAAGTTCAAGATTACTTTTGAAGTATCTGACGATTGATTCTGTGCTTTCCAATCTATTGTATCAATGTCATGATCATCACTTACTCTATTACCCTTACAAATTGCCTTGAAGAAGAAGACTTACTTGTATCAAAAGACTTATGCAGATTACAAAGCTCAACGGTTATTTAGTAGCATTTAACCTACCATGTAAGAGGTATTAATGGCGAACTACTGTTGTAACTACCGAACACACGCAAGTGATCTTCCAATGGCTAGAAGTTCTTTAGTTTGACGGATAATTAAATCTCTCCAACTATAAAAGGCGCGAAGGGCATTAAATGAAGAATGAAATACGCAAGCTACTGTCTGTTGAAAAATTACTACTGCATTCAATACTCTATTTTACTGAACTTCAGTGTTTAACATTCATTTACTCTATAAGAGAGTTTGATACACTTTACATTACTCATTTTCTAAGAGTAACTCAAGAGTGTGGACTCTTGAGTAGATTGTAGTCTTACGGGTAGTAAGGGGGAGTGATTGAGAGAATCAATTACTGTACTAAAGCACCAAGAGCCCATTTAATCTTGGGAACATAGTCAAAATCTCAAAGGTGTTCTAAACACTAGACATAGGTTAAGTGGTTGAGACTGAACCAGTATAACCTCCGTGTCTTCATTCTTCGGCGAAACCTTCCTAACTTAATCTCCTTTGCTTTATTTGCTTAATTGTTTTATTACATCAAATTTTTATACCTAGCCCAATTCACCCCCCTCTTGGGTGAAGCTACCACTAACAAATTTAAGGTCTAAACTTAAGTCAACATACTCAAATTTCAACACAGAACTAAACTAATCACATTATGACTTCTCGAACTTAACTGATTTTAGGAAAAAGAATGACTTGATTTAAATAAACATATGGCCAAACCTGGTAGATTTAAAATTTTAATGATAACAAGTTAAGTTATTTTTGGTTTAGTAAGTTGATCGATCACCTGATCGATTAAAGGTTAATCGATCAAGTATCAAATAATTTGTCTCTATATGTTAGTAACTTAGCACTAAGTTTGATCGATAACATGATAGATAATTCAAAATTTATGAGTTGATCGATCAATTAATCAATCATCGTGAATACTGTTTAATGTGCAAGCTTGCAGAAAATTATCAAACAATTGATCGATAATTTAGTGTTCGATCAACTGTTAGAAAAAACCATAGAATCTTGGTAAGCGTTTATCGATCACCTGATCGATCAACGAGTTATCGATAAGAACACAGATAAATGGTAAAGTCTTCCTAGTCACTTTATGTTCTAATTAATTCAACATTTATCAATCATTTTATTGATCAGACATTAATCAATAACTTGTTCTAACATTGCATGATAAATTACTGGTTTATTGATAATTTGTTCTGTCTAAGTAATCTGTCAAGACTCTTAATCGATCAATTGATCGACCAATCATTTATCAATTAAATGATCAATCATCATCACCTTCACTGTATATATCTGTTTTAAGCCATTTTCAAATCACCTAATTGATCATTCATTTATTGATAAAATGATTGATCATCCAGATCTCTGGATCTTCTATTTTCACATAACTTGATCAATCAAAGTTTTTCCTGGTCTTCTCCAAAAAGAGATTTCAACATTCATTTATTGATCACTTAATCGATTAATCATTAATCGATCATTTACTCGATCATCATATATTCTGTGACTTCATTGTGAAAATCTCTTCTAAACCTTTATCGATCATTTCTCCTATCAACCATTTATCAATAAAGTATTCGATCAACACACTTTGGAAATCTATTTTTCTCTTACTTAGCTTTATCGATAATATGATTGATCAATCAGTCTTCAATCATTTGTTTGATCATGGAACTAGTTCATTTCATAACGACTATTCACATTCTTTATCTTCAAGCTTTTGTCAGCCTTCCTTCTTAAACTTAACTCTCTATTAAAAGGATTCAAAGGCAAACGTAACTTAAAAAGTTTATTCTTGCATAACCTATTTAGAGGTCACTGTATTTATGCCTCACCATTTATCGATCACATGTTCAATCATCTGTTGATCCATAATCTATTCAATGAATATACATATTTGTTTCAATCTTCTTCCTTACATTGAATCAATAACTTGATCAATCAACTATTTATCGATCAAGACATTAATCAAGTAAGTTCAGATTACATTTGAAGTGTCTGATGATTGATTCTATGCTTTCTAAATTGTTGTATCAATATTAATGATCATCACTTATTTTGTTATCTTTACAAATTTCCTTCAAGAAGAAGACTTACTTCTTTCAAAGGTTTTTACAGATTATGAAGCTCAATAGTTATTTAGTAGCCTTTAACTTACCATGTCAGAAGCATTAATGGTGAACTACTGTTGTAACTGCCAAACCCACGCAAGCAATCTTCCAATAGCTAGAAGCTCTTTAGTCTAACGAATAATTAAATCCCGCCAACTATAAAAGGCACAAAGGGCATTAAATGAAGTATTGAATATGCGAGCTACTATCTGTCGAGAAATTTACTATTGCATTCAATACTCTATTTTTACTGAGCTTCAGTGTTTAATATTCATTTACTTTGTAAGAGAGTTTGATACACCTTTCCTTACTTATTTTCTGAGAGTAACTTAAGAGTGTGGACTCTTGAGGGAATTATAGCCTTACAGATAGTAATGGAGAGTAATTGAGAAAATCAATTACTGTACTGAGGTGCCAAGAGCCTGTTTAATCTTGGGAACATAGTGAAAATCTCAGAGGTGTTCTGAGAACTAGACGTGGGTCAAGTTGTTGAGACCAAACCAGTATAAATCCTGTGTCTTCATTCTGTAGTGAAATCTTCCTAACTTAATCTTGTCTGTTTAACTTGCTTTACTGTTTTATTACGTTAAAATTTTTATACCACATCCAATTCACCCCCTTCTTGGGTGAAGCTGCTACTAGCAAAACCTATACCAATTAAAATCCCATAAACAAATAACCTAAATTAATTAACAAGGCAAAACCAGCAAGTTCAAAAAATCCAATGACAAGAAGAACAAAGATCTCATTATCAAGAGGAAATTTTCAGTACTGGAAGGAAAATAATGCAGGCCGTTGATCCTACCCAGAAGCTAATATGTAAGTTCAATCAATTATGATTGTCTTGCTTGAGCTTCAAACCTTTTTGCTCAAGTTCTAGTTTGGTTTTATGTAATATTAATATTAGTGTGGCATTGGGTATTGAAGTATTTGACTAGCCAAAATAACTCAGTTGGTGGGTTTCAATTTTATTAGTTCCCAAACTTTGAGCTTAAAACCCTTGGATTTAAAGTTTCTTTAAGCTGTTATTCAATATTCATGCCTTTCGTTAGATTTTTAAACTTAATCAGTCTATTCATCTGTGCATTTTTAACTTCTAAGGGCTTTGAGGTTTTTGTTCTGACAGTATAATTTTGTTAAACATCAAGGAAGCAACTATGGTAGGCAGAACTTTCTACGCCAGTGAAGGAGGATTTTTTTACGTTGTTAGGGGAGAGTAGAATACCAAAACTTGAAATAAAATTAGAAAAGAAGATAAGGCTTCTCCCAAATAAGGCCACGGCTCTGCTAATTACAAGGCGGTTCACTCCGAGACATTATTCAATTACAATTTTTTAAATTTTGTTTTAAATTAAATTACAAAGTTCATAGACCAAATTCAAATCATTTTTATACTTTCATAAATTTATGTAATTATATTAACCCTAAAATTTATATATACAAATATATAATATATTTTATATGATTGTTCTATTAATATAAAAATAATAAACAAATAAATAAAGTAGAAAATAAACATAGAATGAAGTTCCTAACATACAATATAGTAGTTACATTTAAATTGAATAATGCACAACAATAATTTTTTTATTAAAAGTAAAAAATTGTAAAAATAAAATAAACAGTTGTCAAAAAAGAAAAAAACATAAAAGCGAGATGAGTCAACATGCCAAGTTAGAACAACTTACATCTCGGCGAGCACTCTGTCAACCCAAATCCACCACAGCTCGTAGATTGACATGTTGGACTTGCAAAACCCAATCTATATTATCGGCTCCGTATAAAACATTAACTTGCACATTAAAATAATATGTACGTATACCACATAGTGTCTAAGTGTTGAACAAGATACATATACACACTAGATGAAGGAAAGTGTTATGTGCTTATTCTATGACCACAAGCTAACACATCTATGCTATGTTTATTGAGAAACATAAAGTACTATTTGCATTATATCCTCTATTCTTAATCATTTTGAAACCTCGTGGTATCAAGATAAGATTTTCTAGCGAGCTTGCAGCAGAAAACCTTTGAAAAACTCAGCCACACCAATTGTTTTGAATAAGGCTAGCCTTTGTAGATTAACTAGGCTTGGTGTCAGATCCATATCTCCATCCAACTTTGGGCTATAGAATGTTGCAATAGACATCCTTGCTTTCTCTAAGCTCATCAATGCTCTCTATTCTATGCTCTTGTAAATCCCATTTGACACAACATATATCCACCAACCCATCATCTTACTTTCTATCACAATCACCATTCTCTCAAATTGCATCAATATATATCCTAAACATATTTGTTTATTTTTTGTTGAATTTATTTTCCTATTTCATCTAGATCCAAAAGGATTTTAGAAAGAAAAAAAGTCATATAAACAAGTAAATTAACATTCACCCAATACAACATGTGCATCATGTTGTATCATGCATTCTATAAGAGTATGTCTATTTTTGGAAAGTATCAGTGCAATATGGGATCTATCAATTTTATTCTAAAAGAGACTAAACTCTTAGGGGGAAAAAATAACTCTCAAAATGATTGTATTCCCTCTAGTCTTAAATACTCGTCCAATTCTAAATGTAGGAGCTAGATAGGAAATTGTTTTTTATTCTAAATTTAACACCTTAATCTATTTTATCTTTCACAGTTATTATTTTTTAAACTAACTAATACCATGTTAATAAGGATATTTTAGAAAGATCACGTCACATTTATTAAAATTAAGTAATTTATTCATTTTTCTTAATTAATCAACACAAATTAGGCAAATTACTCTTACATTTAAGATCTGAAAGATCTGAGAAGTATATATGAGCTAGTTGAGGGATTTACTTTGATCCTAAATGCAAAATCTTAAATCCACTTGATCTCACAAATTTATCCCAAACAATCTTAATTAATTTCCACAAACTACGAGGGTTCTTATTAATGAGGGTAGTTTCCAATCCAAATGGCCAAATGGAGCGTTTAAGGAAAACCAACACATATTTATTATAAATAAATAATTTAACAAGTTTATTCAATAGTTGTAAATTACTCCTCCAGTCTTAAATATAAGACCCTTTTATTACACTACAAAAATAGTCTTATATTTAGGACCAGAAGAGTAGTTATTTACTAACTCATATATTTAGGACATAATGGAATATAAGATTTGATTACCTCCAACGTAGAACCAATGTTGACCACAAAAGCATCAGGGAGAAAAGTGACTGGCAATCAAATGCCATCCTTTTTAATCTTAAGGCTTTGGCCAACTTTATTGACTGGAAGGAGAATGGTGAGAACAGCTGCATCTGAATGAGGACTCAAGCTATTTACAAGCTATAGTTGAGGACATGGTGGATAATAGCTCATCCTCATTGATTGACAACCTTATTCAAATAGCTCTCTTGTTTCTTTTTCCTCCATATCTATTGCTTCTACCATTTCTTTTAGAATCCTTAATGCTAGCTTTCTCTTTTCTACACTGTATGCCTCTAAGTCATCCCTGCAAGTATTGCCACCACATTATATGTTCTAGATATCAACCACTGTTTAAGTAACTTATATATAGATATAAAATCACTAATTTGTTATGTCTCATTAGTGACTTAATAGCGGTAAAACGCTTATCTAAATGAATTGGAAATTTGAAAGTTTTTTTATCAAGTTTTAAAGGTCAAATAATTATTTGTATATGGCTAAAAGTTCAAAGATGTTTTGCACAATTCAGTGTATACCTCATAAAATCATGTTGTTAATGCCTAACCTTTTAATAAACGAAGGGGAGAGAGAGAGAGAGCTACTTAAATGGGAGAGGAAGGTTGGAGAAGAGGTGAGGCTTTCTTAAAGAAGGAGGGTGAGTGATCACAGAGAACAGATCTTCCCAATCAAGCTTCTACTCCTCACTAACCGCAAATGCTTGACCAAACCCTTCTCTGTCTTCTAGTCTTTGCCAAGGTTTTTTCTTCTCTTCCATTGGAAGATTGAAAAACTCTTGTATTCCCTTATTCACTCTCTCAAATATTGGCTTTTCCACTCTATGATTTATCACCTTCATCATCAATATCAATATCAATTTTAAAATTTATAGCAAGCTGTCATTAATATATAGTATAGTTATTCATTATGGGCAAAAAATTGTCTAGTTTTTTGTGTGCATATATTTCAACAATTTATTGTTCAATAAAAAAAAATATATTCTCTACTTCCAAAAAGTTTACGTACATGAGACAATTTGCACGAACAATCCAAATAAAAATAATGATCGTTTAGGGGATTAACTGATTTTTTTATTATTCTTTACGCAAAAGCAAAATTAGTGACCAAATTTTTTAAAAAAACATAAAGTTTGTTTGATTCTATTATTTATTTTCATGACTTCAGAACAATCATTTAAAGTAATTTTTTTATAATAACTTTTGGAAGCTAAAAATAAAAAAAATTGTTGGAATCATTATTTTGAAAAACATATTTAAAATGCTGGAGTGAAGGTTGATTTACTTCATTAGCATAATTGTCATTAATGAAAATACAGTGTTCTCCAGTGCCTCCGTTAATTTTGTATAACAAAAAAGGGGTTAATATAATTTTTTTATCCTTCAAGTTTGCTCTCATTTTAATTTTGGTCCCTTAAGTTTCAAACAATAGGTTTTTATTCCTCACAGTGCAAAATGGTCCAAGTAGTTATTGAATTATAGGGTCCAATTTTTTAAATAAAAAAAACTTGAGGGACCAAAACCCATGATTTGAAATTTCAAGGACCAAAACCAAAATGAGGACAAACTTAAAAGACTGAAAATTGTATTAACCAACAAAAATCATAAAACATATCAAAAGGTAGAGCTATAACTAAAAAAATTCAATCATTTTAAAAAATTCAACCATGAGATTTTCAAATTAAATGGAGGGTCCATTCTTTCGCAAGCAGAAAATCTTTTTAGAGATAAAAGAGGATAATTTGGCATCTGGAACAAGGTTTTGCAAAAGACGTGTGAATGTGTAGGTCAGTGGCAAAGGGGCGGGGAGGGAGAGTGAAGTGAGGGGGGAGAGAGAGAGCGAGAGAGTTAGGGAAGAGGGAGGGACAATGAGGGAGAGAGAGATGGAGAGAATGAGCGAGAGGAGATAAAGGGATGGAGATGGGTAAATAAATAATAAAGATGCGTGTTTCGTTTCCTTCCATATTCTCACTCTTAACGCCCATAAAAATCAGAACTTACTGCCTATTTTGTCTCATTGATTATTTCCTACTTCTTCATATAGATGCATGTTTGTGTGTGTATGTTATTGTCTTTTTTTCTGAATAAAACTTACAATCAAAATATCAATAAAATCAAATGTTGACTAATGATAATTTTACAGTGAACTGACGACAATATTCACAAATCGCTGTTGCAATGCAATGGAATCTCATCCACAAGTGCAAAAATGGATTAGCAATCATTTGTGCATTTATCCTTTTATCCTTTGTTTTTTTTCCCTTCTTTGTTTTCTTTGTGAATAATAATGTATATCCAATTCCGTTTATTATATATATTTTTAGTATGGTATCAGAAAATAGTTCTCTCACGGCAATAATGCGCATGATGCAATCATACTGAAAAAGTTGAACGAACATTATTTGGTGCAAGTTTTTATTTCTTTTGAGTTTTATTGTTGATATGCAATAAAGATAATGTTAGTATACAGACTGATCCACCCTTAGTGGATTACACCCAAACCCATCTAAGATGGGTCTAAATGCAAATAAAAGGAACTTTGGTAGTTAACTGTAATATTAATCATCCATTCAAATTTACATGGCGGGAATGGTTAATGTACACGATTGGGAGTGGAGAAATGTAAAGAACAAAAACCAAAATTTACTAAATCTACATATCGTAAAAACACTCCATTGCACTCTCTCATATTTCTCCTTCATCTTTTTTCTCTCTGCTTTACTGCATATCATACATCTAACTTCGTCTATGTGATCGGATCGTGTGTGGTGTTAGAAGAATTCGTCTACACTCCAGGTACGCCGAAAATCTCACATTGGCATCAAAGCCAAGTTTTCCTGTGGCCTGTATTTATTTATTTTTTTTACTGCTCCATTTTTATCTCTTGGTTTGAGTCCCAGTTTGATTGTGATGAGATTTGCTAATCTACTCTTTTATTTCGAGTGTAAATATTATCTATGACTTGTGAATATAAATGCTTAGCTTGTATGTTGGTTATTGCCTCCATGAGTCTAAAATGTGAGTTCTTTCTTGTCGGTTTCAAAGTTTGTTTGTTTCCTATTGTTATAAGTTAGTACCTTGTAAAAGGAGACTAAGGAAATAATTAAAAATGTTCAAAAAACCATAAAAACGTAGGCTTGGAAGCATGAGATTCATAACATGTGAGAACCAACCCTTTGAACATTTAGTTTTCTTTTTTGGGTTTTTTGAAAATCAAAATTTTGGGCTTCAAAACTTATCCATTTGGGTAGAACTCCAAAAAATGAAGAAAATGACACCAAGAACATGAAAATCAGACGTTGGATGGCAAAATAGGGAGGAGAGAAGTTTTGAGCCTGACAGGGTCGGATTTGACCAGGCTAAAGGTTGAAGATGAATAGTGGCATAAAAAATGACATTGTTTTGGTGTCTATGATTAAAAAGGAAAAAAAGGTCTGGCCCCTTTTTTCTCGAGGACCAAAGTGAAAATTTCAAAAAAAATTTCTAGGTTTGATTTCTTAAATAAATAAGATAAGGTCTAAATAGGTTCTGGCGCAAAACAAAAAAAATTTGGGTCCAATATTATTAAGGTCCAAGAAAAAAAAAAGAGAGGCCTAATTTTTATTCAGGTCCAAATGACGTTTTTGGCACAAAACAAATAAAATAAAATTCATTAATTAATTATTAAAATAAAAGGGGTGACCTGGGTCAGATCATGCAATGTGACGCGTGAGGCCACATGGCATGTTAGTTTGACACGTGGTGGTTGCTATCCATAATAAAGGATGACGCATGGAGGTCACCTAGCTAACGTGTGTCATCGTCAGCAATCTCCACGGCAACATATAGTGTACATGTGCCAACACTGAGAGTGGAGCTCACTCTCAAAACTGTCATACAAAGCTCATTTTAGCCGTTATAAAATGCTTTTTTCTTGCAGTAGTGACAATTGACCCAAAGCTTAAGAGAGTTTTGTATAATTTAACCTATATATAAATCATCATTTAGCTAAATTTTTCAAGAGCCAAGTGATGTTAAATTGAACTTTTAAAACCTAATAACTACCAATTCTCCTAAAGGGAAAAATTCAATCTTATAAAATTCTTTGAAAGGGTGAGACAGGGAAAAGGCTATGTAGTTATAGCTAAGCTAAACCTTGTTTCCCATGGAAATTTTCTCCCAACATGGGATATTTATCATAAAACTACACCATCCAAACCTAGCTGGAGGCCTGCCGTCAGAGCTCCAGCATCAAAACCCCTCTGATGACTATTTTTGTAAAGGTATTAACTATTTTTATTAAGCTATTGTCTACTTTTGTTTCTAGAGTTTCGATAACTACTACTCTTGTATGGACATTGACTATTCTTGTTAAGCGATTGACTACATTTATTTTTAGAGTTTTGATAACTATTCTTGTTTAGATATTGAATATTCTTGTTAAGCTATTAACTACTTTTATTTCTAGAGTTTTGATAATTATTTTTGTTAAGCTACTGACTACTCTTATTCTTCAAAAGTAGTAACTGAAGTTCATAATACATTTTTCAATTTTTAAATAAAATTACTACCTTTGGTTCTAATTATAAAACCTTGTTTGTAGTCTATAAACGAGGTCTTATAGTTCAGACTGAAGATAGTAGTAAATAGCAAAACTAGAATAGTAAACAGCTAAACAATAATAGTCATTAGATCTTTGGCAATTCCTAATATCTTTTTTGAATTTTTGATATAAAAGTAGTCATTACCAAAACTAGAGTACTCAATAATTTAACAAGAGTGTTTTAATACCTTCACAAGAATAGTCACTAAAACTCTTTAAAAAAAAAAGTAGTCAATAGCTTAACAAGACTAGTCAATGCCATTACAAGAACAGTCATAAAACTCTAGAAACAAAAGTAGTTACTAACTTAACAAGAATAGTTAATACCTTTACAAGAGTAGTCATTAGAGCTTCTGAAGACATGCAAAGTAGGCCCTGAACCACTAAATAATTCTCATTGAACTGAATGAATATTCGTAAGTACATAAGACAGAACGTGGCCCAACTACTTATAGACAAAAAGGATGCTAACTAAAGACAGACTATCCTAAATGGGCCTTCGGCCTCATAGGCCCAATACAATCAAGTGTGTTTCTCATCACTCCCCCTCAAGCTGGAAAGCAGAAGATATTTACAGCACCCAACTTGGACAACATCTTGTTTAATGTTTCAGCACCCACAGATTTAGTGAGGAGGTCAGCTTCCTGATCAATAGAGCGAACATGATGCAACTGAATTAGTCCTTGTTGTAGCTTTTCCCTTACGAAGTGGCAATCAATCTCTATGTGTTTCATGCGCTCATGAAACACCAGATTTGCTGCGATGTGCAATACTGCCCTACTGTCATAGTGGACATCAACTAGCTCTATCTGATTGATCTCCACGTCACTGAGTAATCCAACCATCCACACTATTTCTGAGATTGCAAATCCCAAAGCCCTGTACTCAGCTTCTGCAGAGGACCGAGAAACTGTAGTTTGTTTCTTAGTCTTCCACATGATTAGTGAACCTCCTAACTTCAAGAGATAGCCCATAACTGATCTTCTAGTTGTAGGACAGGCTCCTTAATCCGCATCACAGAAGCATTGGAGTTTGAAATTCCCTTCTGCACTTAGGAGTATCCCATGGCCAGGTGTTCCTTTCAAATATCTAATCACTCCAAGTGCTGCAGCCATGTGTGCCTTTGTTGGGAGATGCATATACTGACTTAAGGCCTACACACAAAAGGAAATGTCAGGTCTTGTAGTGGTTAAATATAATAAACGACCAACCAACCGCCTATAGCGTCCTGTATCCTAGAGCAAATCTCTCTTGCTGTCCTTTCCTTCTTCATATGCTCTCAACCTTAAATTCTGAGCCATTAGGATGGTAAGTGGCTTACATCCACTCAATCCTGCATCAACAAGAAGGTCTAACAAATATTTCCTTTGAGTCAATAATATTCCTTTCTTGGATCTAGCAATCTCTATCCCTAAGAAATATTTCATGACTCCTAAATCTTTAATCCTAAAATTACTGTGTAAATAAGCTTTCAAATCCTTTATACCCTGTTCTGAATTTCCAGTAATCAATAAATCATCAACATATACGAATACTAATACATTGCCATCAATACATTTCTTAGTAAACATAGAGAGTAATCATGTCTACTCTGAATATAACTAGTAGCAACTAAAGCAGATGTTAATTTGCTATTCCATTGCCTAGAGGCTTGTTTCAAGCCATATAGTGATTTTCTCAACTTGCATACCATGTTCTCCCCCTTGCTCTCAAAGCCTTGGGGCAAGGACATATAAACTTCTTCATTTAAGTCTCCCTGTAAGAAAGCATTATTAACATCCATGTGGTATATGTTCCTATATTTCACAACAGCAATTTTAAGAATAAGTCTAACAGTAACCATTTTAACAACCAAGGAAAAAGTCTCATGATAATCTATCCCTTCTCTTTGGGTATACCCTTTAGCTACAAGCCTAGCCTTGTATATCTCTATATTCCCATTTGGTTCATACTTTATCTTGAATACCCACTTACACCCAATTGCTTTCTTTCCTTTAGGAAGACGAACAATATCCCAAATTTTATTACTCTCAAGGGCCTCTATCTCACACTTCATAGCTTTTACCCAATTGGGATCTTTAATAGCTTCATTGTAGGAATAGGGTTCAGAGACAGAATCAATAGTGCAAAGATAACACATATAGCTAGGAGAGATATTACCATAACCGATGTAATTCTCTATAGGATATTTGCATTTCAACCTTTTGCTGTATGTTTCATTTATGTCCCTTGCCACCAGGCTACACACGTAATCGTTTGTCCAAACTGGTGCTCTCTTCTATCATACAGGTCTTCCTGCATGTTCTGCATTAGTTCTGAGCTCCTCATGTAGATCTGTGGGACTATTATGCTCAACAGAATCTGTATCCTCCATGCAATTTGAGTCCTGTGCACCTATCTTTTCAACAGATTCAATGTGAGGTAAGTCATCAAAATAGAATATATCTCTTGATTTTTGCTTTACTCCCCCTTGATCATTGTTTATGCTTTCTCTGTAAGGAAATTTATGCTCCATAAAGGTTACATGTCTTGAAGTAAAAAAAAGTTTCCCTTCTATGTCATATAGTAAAGATCCCTTTTGATTATGAGGATATCCAAGAAAAATACAAGGGATGGACCTAGGTTTCAATTTATCCCTAACAGTCAAATCTGTAGCAAAAGCTAATGAACCAAAGGTTTTCAAATTAGTATAGTCGGCAGCCCTACCCTGTATTATTTCATAGGGTGTTTTGTATCCTAAAATTCTGGATGGTATTCTATTAACCAAATAAGTGGCCATTCTAACACATTCTCCCCAGAATTTCACAAGAACATTCGATTGAATCATTAAACCTCTTGAAATCTACATTAAGGTACTATGTTTCCTCTCTATAATTCCATTTTGTTCTGGAGTATAAGCACAACTAGTTTCATGTATTATTCCCTTTTCCCCAAAATAATTCCTTAGTTCCAGATTTGTGAATTCTATTCCTTTGTCACTTCTTATCTTCTTAACATTTACAGCAAACTGATTAAACACATAAGCTGCAAAGTTCTTAATGTGAGTCATTGTTTCACTTTTGTGTTTCATAAGAAAAATCCAAGTGGCTCTGGATAGATCATCAACAATGGTAAGAAAATAACAATGACCTTGATCTGTGGGTGTCTGATATGGTCCCCACACATCCATGTGCAACAGCTCAAAACAAAATTTCGATTTAATGCCACTAGGTGAGAAAGGTAATCTGGTTTGTTTAGACTGAGCACAAACTTCACATTCTTTATTCATAGAGATAGCTTTGCCTTGTACAAAATTCAAATGTTTCATTACTGACAAAGGTGCATGTCCTAATCTCCTATGAAGCAACTAAACATCAAGATCATTACATGATTTGTTCCCTTTACAAATAGCATTCACAACATCATATTTTGCAGTACAATTCAACATGTATAACCCATTTATCAATCTACCAGTCACCTTCTTCTTCCCATCCTGAAGGCCCTGCATAAAGCAATGATTAGGAAGAAAACAGACCATGCAATCGAGTTCCCTAGTAACTCTAGGGACTAAAATCAAATTGAATTGCAACTGAGGGGCATATAGGATATCTTCAAGATAAAAATTATCAGAAAACTTAACACTTCCTATATGTGTTGCTATAACTCTATCTCCATTTGGGATTTTAATAGTTTTAGTTGGTCCCTTGTATTCAATAAAATTATCTAACAGTTTCAAATCACTTACAAAATGGGCAGTAGCACCTGAGTCAATGACCCATCTAACAGGTACATGAGAAAAAGAGGAAGATGTTGGAAATTGTGCCCTAGGGGCCAATCATTATGTTATGAACATTGTTGATTTATGAATTTATTAATTACGTTATCATATTATTTGCATGTTTACTGTGATGACTATCCTTGGATAACTCATGATTTATCCTAAATGTCCCTGGTCGGTCATCTATGTAGGAGCAGAGATGAAATAAGACCATTATGACTTTAAAGATATATAGAGATATAAATTAAAGTCATAGGCACATGTAAGAATACAAGGTGTTGGACCGACCCACTATGAGAGAGCTGCATGGGTTAAGTCATAAGCTTCTCTCATATACAAACCATGTCACTGTGCCCTTTGACCTGAGATCATCATGGATTCCTACATGAGAAACGCTCAGCTTTGACCTAGTCAAAAGTCACTTTTGACCGAGTGATCATAAAGACTATGTTCAGGCTTAGTGGTTTTTCATGCGGAGGAATGTGAATGGTCAAGATGGAATTTGTCCCTCACATTCGTAGAGAGATATTACTGGGCCCCTCGATGAGTGAGTCTGAGAAATGTATGGCCATACTATAATGGAAAGGTAGTTCCATTTCGATACTCAGACTACTCAGGGATCGAGAAAGTAACGGTCATAAATAGGAGGATGACATTCTCCATGCCTCATCTATGACCAAAATTTCGTGTGACAAAAGGGACGTGATATGGTTGTATGAAAGGTTACATCGTTCAATGATCCTCATATGATTTGGGTAGTCGTGATGTCTTGCTAGAGACCGCTTACGACTTATGAGTCATTATAGTTAATGGCCCACTGCCAACTTCATATGGGCCTACAGGGTCGCACATAAAATAGCCCAACACGAGTTATGATGTCCAGATTCATTGAATCTAAGATATGTCCAGATTCAATGAATAATATAGGGTGGACGTGTATATATATATATAAATTCGTATATATATACATATTATATAAATATAAGAGATATTGATTGTTAGATTTAATTTATAAGGATAAATTAAATCTATATAAATTAATTCCGTCATATCTTTATTTTGAATTAAACAAATAAGTGAATTAAATCTGTGAGACGGATTTAATATAAACCATATTTATTTAATTGTTCTCTTATCTGATTAGGCAATATTTGATATTGTATTAATTTCTGAATTAATTTAGGATTAATTTCGAAATTAAATATGCAACACCTCACTTTTATATACTAATAGGATCATTTTAACGTTTGTGAATCACTAACGCCAGGTTTCCGTCCTGGGAAAAGACAGGGAATTTTTTTTTCTTTAACATTGGAATCCGTTGATCAAATGTTTCAAACCTTCAGATAACAGATTAGTGATCCAATATCAACCCTGCTTTCAACTCAATCTATTATCACCTAAAATAATTTCATACTATACAATCTTAAATATTATATTAAAAATAAAGCAACGCTCTTGGTTGACAGCATATACGTGCACCTGGCAATGCTCACCTCCTTCTTCTAAAGGATACAAAATAATATTTCCATAAAGCAAGTAAAGTTACTTGCCCGAATATTTTACTATACAATTTACAGAATTATAACAGGTATCTCTGCTCTTCAATCAGCCCACCTTCTTCTTAAACAACCTCCTTGTCCTTCGGGCTACTAGCTTTCACTGTTCATCATAAATTGGAGGGTGAGATTCCGAAGAATTCCCGTAGTAGTAATTTCCATCAAACAAATGTGCAGATCACATAAAGCATGCAAAACAAGCCAAAGTAGAACATAACCTTGCAAGCTAATGCAATTAAGCATTTATGCACAATGACAGATAGAAAAGCTAAATAAATAATGTGCAAATACATGGCAATCACTGCCCCATGTCTATTAGACAAGCTGAATAAATAATGCGCTAATAATTGGCAATCACTGCCGCGCATATAATTGGCAATCACTGCCGCGCATATAATTGGCAATCACTAATTGGCAATCACTGCCGCGCATATAATTGGCAATCACTGCCCCATGTTTATCAGCTGCACGTGGTCACGGCTAAAAATCCATGCAAGGAATTAAGGATTACATGTTCTCATGCTTTAGAAAAGTAATATGGCACAAACAGACATGCAGCAATCATACACAAGTGTAAGGTAGGAAAGAACTACTACCTGGTCCGCATCCCTCCAAATCAAACCTTACCGTTCTCCTTTCTTTCTGCTTCTTGGTGGGCTTTTGCAGATATCAAAACCTATCATATTGGTAAGGATAGATTAACGCTTGATCCAACTGTAAATTCATAAATTAAATAGCTCACTTAACGTCCTAGATCTTCTTCAATCTCTACCCTTACTTAGTAGTTGGTCATTCTGAACAATTTTCTTATTTAATACATTTACTGTGGGGGGTTTCTCTCTTTATCTCAGCCCAAACAGTTACTTTTCTTAGTAACTGGTCATCTTGGTCAAATATACTATTTTTATCTATTATATTTGAAGGCAAAATAATGAGTTCCCTTCACTTAATTATTCTAATCTCTTAGATCCCAAGTTAAACTTCCTCAAGCAAATATCTAACTTTAAGATTATTCGGCGACCAAACAGCCATTAACTTTAATTCTCACTCAATCCTTCAATCTTTAAAACTTCCCATTATATCTATTCTATTACCACTAGTCTATTTCCTTACTTCTCCATATCTTAAGTTCATGAAAATCACTTCACATTTTATTAATTCATTTCTAACTTCAAACATCTACCCATTTAATTCCTTCAAACTTTAACATTCCTCCTCAATTACCTTTCCTTCCATTATAATCCCACGGCCCTTATATATAAAATATAACCACTGTAAATTCCCACGTAAGTCATATATTACTATATATTGTGAGACTATATACATATATATACATCAATTCAGTCTCCTCTCCAAACCAGTCATCATCTAACCATTGATTATTTCCCCTAGCTCCATGAATTCAAGTCTCACAACAGCAACAAACACACACATGTACCGAAACTATATACATATATGTCAGTTCGGTCTCCTCTCAACCAGTGAACCCAACGCCACTTAACTCTGTAAATTCAGTTCCCACAAACTTGACCGAGGCGCACATAGACAAACGTGTATCATTTTCTTTCCTATCTCATAACCAACAAAAACCAGAAACTTTCCAACCTTTAGAGCTTGTCTCGGCTTACCAGAATCAGGGGTCATGAACTTAGAAACTTCACGCACAATAAAGCTAGACGACATGCAATCCCAGAACAAACCTATATACCCCATTCATATAACATCCAACCACCAAAAACCAGACATCATTATCTCAAGCTATTAGCTCCTGTGTTAGAAGCTAAGAACCACAACCGAAAACAACATGCGAGCACAAAACCCACTCCCCTGTCTCGGATTCAAGAAACAGAGCAACCTATCACATATAAACACCTTCATGATCCCGCAGCACATGCATATATCTATATATATATATATATAAATAAAAGAAGCGTCCTTCTCCTCCCTTTAACCTCTGTTTTCGGTTGACATAAACAGAGAAGAAAAATAGCACATGCAAGCTCAAAAACCAGCACCATATACTTCAATCGGCCATAAAAACACCAGCTCACTGAAACTTGTATCCTTTTACTCACTTTCTCTCACTAGAACCCAAACTTCTTTCATCATTAACTCTTCAAACACACAGCAAACCAAAGAACGAAGAGTAGAATGATGATCAGGGGGCTCACCTCAATCTGAAACTCCGTTTGCATGCAGGAATCTGGCCACCGATCACTACCTCCGATCACCAACTTCTTCCTCTCGGTCTTCCCCTCTCTCGAGTTCTCTCACTGTTGCGGATGGAAGGAAATGAAAGAATGCCACGGTGATCAGTTATGTAATGAAGAAGTGAATCAGGTGGCTAATGGAGAAGGAAGCACGTGTATTACATAGTTGCTGGACCATTTTGCCCTCCAAAATAATTATTTCTCCAATCTTATCCTTCTCCTATTTTTCTGAAATATAAGATATGTCCAGAAATTAAACAAAAATATCATAAATGGATTTTTATTATCCATTAGCTTCTTTGAACCATAAAATAATTTCCCTAAAATTTTCTAGTTAATTAGAAACCTCTAAGTATTTTCTAAGAAAATAACCCATTTTGCTATGAAAATAGCTTTAAAATCATTTAAGCCACTTTTCGGGGAATGAACTTTTCCAAAATATTTCTAAACCTTGAAAAATCAATATTCCATAATTTTTCCTAATTGATTGAGCTATTAAATAATTTTAATGAACTTTCTCTTTTCTGCTCATCCTGAGTCAGAAAATTCGGGATGTTACAAAATATCATTCATAATACCTATAGCATCCTATATATTTGATATTAGGAGCTAGGGTTTTGAGTGAGAGAGTGAAAACACTTGCAGATAAGAGACGGCCAAAATAGAGAAGGAGGATGGACTCTTTGAAAAACCCTAGACAGACAAAGAGGCGCTAGCACGTCGTTCGTGACTGGAGAGCTGTTCGTGTGGATACCAGTAGAGGAAGCCAACCGAAGTTGTCAACTTCAAACGACAAAGGAGGCGAGTAGAGGCATCCTGAATGGCGGAATCACCGAGCCACCAAAAAATCGAACGCCAAAGGTAATGCTTCTTACTACTTGACTTAAACACGATTGGTAGATCCAGGCAAGGGATTGAAATTCTTAAATTTATTTTCCGTTGCGCGTCTTTCAATTCCCTTCAGAAGATTCAGCCAGACCTATACCAGTAAGCTCATGAACTATTGTCTCAAAATCTTTCTTCACCAGTTTCAGGAGACGCTCATACTGCTCTAGAGTTAGGGAGGTTGTTACTGTATTGGCAGAGTGTGCATTCGAGTCACAATCACCTCCAGTATTCAGTCCAATCTGGCTTGCCATCTCTGTCTTGTTTATTTTTGTCTTGTTTCCTTTGAAATCTGGGGGATAACCAATTATCTGAAAATAATTTTCTTTCACATGCCCCTTCTTATGGCAATGTGAGCACTCCAGTGTTGTTCCTCCCCTTTCCCTGCCTCTGCCACACCCTCTTCCTTGTGCAACCATCATAATTCCTTTGGTTAGAGCATTTAAGGTTAAACCAGTGATCATTTTCTTAGCCTCATCTTCTAAAATCATAGCGTAGGCTTGTTTCACGGTGGGTAAGGGACTCATCATGAGAATCTGGCTCTGTCCTTGGGTATAGGTATCATTGAGCCCCATTAGGAATTGCAATAGTTTTTGTTGTTGCATTAGCTCTGCATAAACCTTTGAGGTCTCGCACTTGCACAAAGGGACTGGCACCAGGAAGGATTGTTCTTCCCAAAGCTCCTTTAATCTTGTATAGTAGCTTGAGACCGAGAGTGTTCCTTGTCGAAGGGAGGAAATTTCACGGTGGAGTGTAAAGACTCGGGATCCAGAAGCCTTATCGAAGCGCTCCTTCAAGTCGAGCCAGACCAGTCGTGCATCTTGAAAGAACACAGCTCCATTGGCTAGTTCCTTCGAAATCGAATTAAGGATCCATGAGAGCACTACCGCGTTACACTGCTCCCATTGATCCTTCAGATTATCTTCTTGGTTTTCCTTTACACACGATTCGTCCACGAATCCCAATTTATGTTTCCTGAGGAGAGCAATATGCATTGCTGGGCTCTATACATTGTAGTTCTCAACACCGGTGAGAACCTACGACACGATCGTTGCTCCCTATGTATCTGAGGGATGCAAGTACAGGGGATGGTTGAAATTCAGACTTCCAGCAGCCGAGTCACTGATCCCTTTCGATTCTTTCGATTTCCCCATTGCTGGGAACCCAATCTCGAGTGTGTGAGTGGTGCCGATGAGATGCGATGATCCACTCGTCGCAAGATCTGTTCCCCGTGATCTATTTCTGCTTCTAATTTCCACCGACCATGGTGGTTTCCCCCTACGGTTTCTTTCTGAAAATGGGAGGTGACAAGAATGACATCGTTCTTTCCTTTCTTTGCTTCGTGGACCTTCAGGGAACCTAGCTCATGATACCATGAAGACACACAAAGTAGGCCCTGAACCACTGAATAATTCTCATTGAACTAAATGAATATTCACAAGTACATAAGACAGAACGTGGCCCAACTACTTATAGACAAAAAGGATGCAAACTAAAGACAGACTATCCTAAGTGGGCCTTCGGCCTCACAGGCCCAATACAATCAAGTTTGTTCCTCATTAGCTTTAGGCACCAACCATTCAGCTGCCAAAGGGGTCACCAGCATAGAGGGCCGATAGCCGGCCTCTGGCAAGGTGCTTAGGTGGCATTAAAAGAAAGAAAAAGAAAAAGAATCTACGGGTAGTTTTATCTTTTGCCCCAAATATTGAAATGCCAATTTGATACTCTATCACCAATTTGTCAATTTAATAAAATACTTGAATTAGAATACCAAAACTTGAATGGAAAAAAAAAAAAGGGAGATAAGGTTTCTGTCTAATAAGTTTGGCGTTTTGGATATGCTAATTACAGGGCAGTTCACCATTTTTTTTGCTCATTAAACAATGGCAAAGTTCAATTTTTAATTTAGAGTTTGATATTTTCTACTCAATTTAATCATCATCCTACATGTGCATGAACTATAGTAAGAGAGTCGGTTCTCACCACCCACCTAGAAAGGATTAGAGGTTTCTGATCAATCTTGGTATTTTCATGGCGAATGACGGCCTATGTATCTCCTTTGTGGGTTCATTCTTTATTGTTGTTTCTGGGTCTTATCTCTTTCGACTTTTTTATTTTTATTTTTTTATTGTAGAAATATGAAATTTCCTCTGATTTTGCTTCCGACGATTGCCTATTCCTTAAAGTTGTTGATGTTCATCATGTACATGCATCAAAAGTTCAAAGCACTCATCCGTCTCTATTGGCAACCAGAAGTGATATCAAAATTATTCAACAGTTCAGGAATTATTTTGTAGTATTTTTCAAAGACTATCATGACCGGCTGATGATTTTAAGACAGGGTACTAAGATTATTCAAGGCTTAACACTTGCATGCTTTGCCTGGAAGCAAAATAGGCCTTTAGCTAAGCACTCTTTTAAAGCTATTCATGTATGGGTGCAAATTCTTGGCCTTCCTATGGATCATCACACAATGATTATTGCGTGGATGTTTAGTAATAGTATGGGATCTTTTTTGGAATATGACTGGTCCAGCTCATCTAGATCCGGGGGACTTTGCATCAAAATAGCTATTCCTAAACATCTATCATCTTTTCATCTTAATTCTCTCCATGTGCAATCTAGTAAGAAGTTAAGGCTTTTGTTCCTTCTTGAGCATGTTGGTTGTCTATATTGCTTTTGCAGCTCTACAAGCCATACTAATAGACAATGTACAAAAGTAGAGCACAAAAAATGCTTTGGCCCAAATCAGCTCAAATGTTTTTTTAATGGGAAGGGATATGTTTGTAAAAGAGAAGCAGGATTGATAATCCATTTCAATCCAATCCCTTTAGCTTCTTCTTATAGTCACTTTGGCAAAATAAAAGGCTCTATTTCTACTCAGAACAATAGGGATTGTTGGAAAAAGAGATGCCATTCTTGCGACTGCCCAACAACAAAAGAACTCTAGAGACTGCTTCTCTCTACAAACAGCCTAGAGTCGAGCATAATGATTCAACATCTAACCTTAATTCATCCTCATGTGGCTCTACCATTGTTAAGAAGCGTACCTTGAATTTCTTAAATTCGCCTCTCCTACCTATGAATAGGAAGCATAAGCATTATGAACAATCAACACCTGCAGCCTAGCACTATAAAAGGGCTAGACTTTCTTCAAAAGAATATGACTTTAATGCTCCAAGGTTTTTCAACATGACACATGTATTCTTAGAGGAGTTAACTCGTCGTGAGGATGATTTTGAAGCAGCCAAACTTGCTTTAGATGCTTTTTATACTTGGCAGGACAAAAGATCAATAAGTCCAAAATTTTTGTAGCGGTCTGCCATAAATCACTAAAGAGGTAAAACTAGTAGCGGTTATGCACAAAACCACTACTAGTTTCCAACAATTTGACTCGTGACACAAGATTTTTTGGTTTTTTGGTTTTCATCTGGAAATTATTTCACAAGAAAATTCCAATTACAAACATACTTAAGCACCATCATCTTGATGCCTTTACACTTTGTCCTTTTTGGTGTCCTGTAGAAGAATATTTTGAGCATATTGTTTGTTTGTGTTGTTATGCTAAAGCTAGTGAGCTGGTTTGGCTGCCTTTCAATCATATCTATTGAGATTTCAACATCGAGGATTCATAACTAGTTATTGGATACTTTTTGCTCTCTTTACAAGCAAAGTGACTTTGATTTGATTACAATCATTGTCGTTATCAATCTTATTTGGGGATGGCAAAATTTTGCATTCTATCAAAGATTTTATCCCAATCCATCCCACGTTGTAACTCAGTTTCATGGATATATGAACATTTTAGAGAATATTTGTCAATGGCCACAACATTATGTTTCTCGCTCTTTCAATCACCCTTCTATTCTACACAGTAATCTCCATCATTTATATTGGAAGATCGGTACGGTTTAAAAAGTACAAATAAAAAAGAGTTAAATACATCCAAGTTCTATTCCAACAAGGATGCTTCATGATTCATGGAATCACTTTGAAAAAGACTGTACACTTATCTGATCACTCGTGCGATCTTTTACTCAGGCATTCTTAGATATGCTCTTTCATGGGCATCAACTTATTCTTCTTCCTATCATCAACAGTGTCCTTCTCTAGCTGTTTTGTGCATTGGTTCTGAGTTTCTCGATCCAACAAGATTCTAGAGTACCTTGCAGAATGGCCTCATTTATGATGCGTTATCTTGACTCTTTACACACGCACACTTACTCATATATTCAAGCATGAATTTCGCTTTGGATAAGCTTTTGGTTAAATTTGGGAATGTTTTGATTAAGGGATAAGGTATTTAAATACCTCAAAAATATTCATGAAGTAGCATCCAGCACTTGTTTTTTTTTTTAATATCTTATATGCCCTTAAAGTTTATTTTTGTAGCAAAAATACTCTAGTTGTTATCTGTCATTTAGTTTGATTATTAAATTATGTAGTTTAACTAATGTCTTTAATAGTTAAACTGAATAGTGAATAACGATTCAGGATATAAATGCTATGAAATAAAACTTTCAAGGTATATAAGAGCTAAAAAAAATTTCACATGCTGGGTGATCCTTTGTCAATATTTTTCAGGTATTTAAGCACCTTATCTTTTTAGTTAATCATTATGCAGGGGAAAAAACAAAAGCCCCGGTGTTCTATCCTAATTTGCTACTCCCTTCCATCATATTTTGTAAAACGTTATCTATTAGTTCTGGTTATAATGGGTATAATTATATTTATGATAAAATCCAAGTGTTAAGATTTGATTGATTGTAATTATATTTATCATAATATTATATGTTATATTGTAATTTCAAAATTGGATATGAAACAATAATTTTTACATATTTATATTTTAACTGGTTTGGTAAAAATATCATTTTTTAATAGAATAGAGATTAATTACAAATGAAATAAATTTTAAAATTAAAAGAAATAATATTTTTGAACGCTAAAAATGTATCATTATAAATCTTTCTACTATATTTTAGAGAAGATTTTGACATTTGCGCTAATTTTTTAGGATAACTAATGATATAGATAGCAAAATCAAACTGTATTTTTTATCAAGTTATTCTATCAATTACTCCTCTGGTATTTAATATAAGACCTAATTATTAAGTTGATTTTGATCCTAAATATAAGATCAATTTCTTATATTTGTTAATTTTTTCTAAGTTACCCCTGTAGATACTCACTCAACCATAATCAAGTAGAAGAAGAGATATTAAAGAAGATGATTATGGTGTTTTAGGAAAAGCATATCATATTTCTTATAATTAACTAACTTACCTAACTTTCTTAATATAATCAAATTAGTTAAATAGGTCTTATATTAAGAACCGGATGAGTATATAATTTGCAAAAGAATCTAATTATTCAAAAACTTAACTATCTAGAATCTAATTATCCTATATGACAATCTCAAATTTTATTGTTTAATCATTCAAATTTCAAATATTTTCAACATATCACCCGAAAAAAATTACCCTCAACATTAGTTTGGTTAATAATCATAAATGAAAGTGTATGCATATAAATCCATTTGCCTATCCATGTGTTACAAATTTCAATATATTGTATAAATAATATGATTGCTTTTTTTGGCTATATTAGTTTTTATAAGAAAGTTATTAATATTGTTATCTTACTTGTCTAATCATCATTAATGATCAAGAGGAACTGATTTTCATGAAATATAAAACAAGTTTTCTGGAAAATCGCCATTTTGTCTTAGTAAATGTCTAATGATGAGATCAATGATAATGATGCCCTTATTAGCACCAAATACACAAATATATCCGTTGACTGCTTAATTAAAAATATATTTAAAATATTACATTATTAATTATGTCATTATATAAATTGTTGTAGGATTATAATATGAAATAATGAAATTTGAAATTAGCAATAAAATAGTGACATAATTAGCAACAAAAATATTCCGAGGCAAACAATATCTAGCGGTGGAAAATTTTTTTGGCTAAAAATTTTGTGACAAAAACTAGTGACATAATTAGTGATGAAAATTACCTATATATGGAAAGCTTTCATCGCTAGATATTTTGTAACAAAAATTAGTGACAAAATTAGCAATGAAAATACTGATGAAATTTAGCGGTGGAACACAATTCTATGACTAAGCCGTCAGCAAATTTAACAACAAAATTTTAATTGGTAATCCATTAGAAATTAATGATGGGATGTTTTTTTATCGCCAAGTGAATTGGTAATAAGAATTTGTTTTTATGTTGAAAGCATTTATTATTTATAGAAAAATGGCCCGTAGAAGAAGGATATTGAAAAACTAGTATAATTATACGGTGTTGATGGAATATTTAATAGGCATGAAAGTTTTGTTTTTTCATTGGTCAATGTGATTATTGAATCCATATAGGTTCATTAAATTGCTTCTACATTACGATATATATATATATATATATATATATATATCAGGGCCTTATTTGTTACAAGGTTTTTAGTAGTCATTTAGTGCAGGAAGATGAGTCATGATTATTCAAGGTGGTTGGTTAAAACTTAAAATGGTATTTTGGCCTATTGATAAGAATAAGAAATAACATTAGTTCATTGACATTTATTTATAATTTTTGGATTTTAATTGGTATTAATTTTTGTATAGTACTTATTTGTAATTTTTAGGCATTTTTCATAATCTTCTCGGTCAACTAATGATCAAAATAAAGAATGTTTAATGGAGGGGTAACATTGCACCTTATTAACATTTAAGATGTGACATTGCATCACTTGATAGTTTATAATACACAATAATCCTGAGAGAATAATTTAAGGAAAAATGCCCTTTAAGATAAGAAATAACATCAGTCCTCTAGTATTTATTTATAATTTTTAGTACTTGTTAATTGATATTAATTTTTTGATATGATGTACTTATTTATAATTATTTGGTGAGTTTTTTCGATAGTTTTTTTGTCAATTAATGATCAAAATAACATATATTTAATGGAGGGATAACATTGCATCATTTTAATACTTAAGGATGACATTACATCACTTGATAGTTTAGGATAGAATAATACTTACATCAAGTTCTTTATATCCATTATGTCAAGTTTTTCAATGACACATAACTATATTTAAATATTAGTATTTAATAATATTTAATTATAAATTCATATAAAACAAAATAGAATATTTGCTCATATGTAATTGGAGAACTTAATCTAATGAATATAAGGAACTTGATCTAAGTTTTTTTTCCTTTAGGATATAATATCTCTGAAAGAATAATTTAGGGGGAAATTGTATTCTTTAATTAACTCTTTGAATAGTACTAATCTTGCTTATCTCCTTCCTTAGTAAATGAGTACGATCCCGCATACGCACAAAATATACAAGTATCACTAGAGAAAAAAATGTGTATAAGTGATTGCACTTAAATCCAATTTGACAATTATGCATATAATTAGAGGTGGTAAAGCGGGTTAACCAATCACGCATGAAAATTCAAAGACTTTAACCGGTTAGACTTAACAAAATGTCAACCTGTCAAGATGCGGGGCCTAAGCTTAATTCATACAATAAAATCTAGTTATACTCAAATTGTTTTTATATTTTCATAAAGGTATATAACTAAATTAACCCAAAACTTGTAAACATGAATATATAATATATTTTATATGATTATTTTTATATTATCAATTTCCTAACAAACATAGTTATGTTTAAATTAACTGTAAAACAATAATTTTTGCTAAAAGTGAAAAATTGTAAACATAAAATGAAAATTTATATAAAAAAAAAAAAAAGTAGGCCAACTTGTCAGAGTTGGCATATGTAGATTGTAATAGCTTGCGCCCTAGTGAATTGGCGTTCCATCAACTCAAATCTACCATAATTAGTAGGTATTGGACTTGCAAGCGCACCCTAACAAGTTGGTGTTTTATCAAGTCAAATCTACCGCAAACTCGGAGGTATTAGACTTGCAAGCCTAACGACCCATATCATCGACCCTATATATAACATTAATTTGCACATTAAAATATTATTTAGGTACATCACACAATGTCTAAGTATTGAACAAGATACAGACACTAGATGAGAGCATGACGTGCTTATTCTCTGACCACAAGCGAACACATCGTATTCCAAATTTGCATCATATCCTTTATTCTCAATTAATCATTTTGGATTCTTATGGTATCAAGATAAGATTTTCCAGCGAGCTTGCGGGAGAGAAAACCTTTGACAAACTCAGCCACACCAATTGTTTTGAATAAAGCTGGCCTTTGTGGATTAATTAGGCTACGTGCTGGACCCATATCTCCATCCAACTTTGGGCTATAGAATGTTGCAATAGACATCCTTGTTTTCTCTGAGCTCACCATTGCTCTATGTTCTATGCTCTTGTAAATCCCATTTGTCACAACCTATACCCAAATTGCATCAACATATATATCCAAAACATATAATTAAACATCTTTGTTTATTTTCTATTGAATTCATTTTCCTATTTCATCTAAATCCAAAAGGATTTAAAAAAAACTCATATAAATAAGTAAATTAACATTCACCCATACAACGTGTACATCATGTTGTATCATGCATCTGAGAGTGTGTCTATTTTTTAAAAGTATCAGTGCAATATGGGATCCATCAACTTTATTCTAAAAGAGACTAAACTCTTGGCAAAAATTAACTATCAAATGATTGTATTCCCTCTAGCTAGTCTTAAATGCTCCCCAGTTCTAAATATAGTAGCTAGATAGCAAATTGTCTTTTATTTCAAATTTAATACCTTAATCTATTTTATCTTTCATATTTACTTTTTTTTAAAACTAATACCATGTTAATAAGGATATTTTAAAAGGATCATGTCACATTTGTTAAAATTAGGTAATTTATTTAGTTATCTTAATTAGTCAATGCAAATTAGGCAAGTAACTCTTACATTAAGGATCTCAGAAGTATACTACATGAGCTGGTTGAAGAATTTGCTTTGATCCTAGATGTAAAATCTAAATCCACTTGATCTTTACGTCAATATATATAATGTCCATAACACTATATAATTAAATATCTTTGTTTTCTGTTGAACTCAAGATCATTTGGGGGGGGGGGGAGCGAAAGTCCTTTTCCTATCCTATCATCAAAAATCCAAAAGGAATTTTTGACCAAAAAGAAAACAAGTCATATAAACAAGTAAACATTCACCCATATAACATGTGAATATCATGTGATATCATGCATTCTATATGAGTTTATGTCTATTTCTGAAAAGTATCAGTGCAGTATGCGATCAATTAATTTTTTTTTTTTTTGGTTTACTGCGATCAATTAATTTTATTATAAAAGAGGCTAAACTGATTCAGGAAAAATACTCTCAAATAATTGTAGTCCTTTTGGTCTTAAATGCTGGAGCTAGTTAAGAGGTTTCTTTTAATTCTAAATATAAAACATAAATCCGCTTTATCTAATTAATTTATAATTCTTTCCAAACTGTCTTATTGATTACATATACTAAAGAGAGTTGTTATCAATGGGGATAGTTTCTAATGCAATTGATCAAAAGGAGTATTATTTTGAAAACATCAACACATATTTATTATAAGTAACTAATTTAATTAATTTATTTAGGATATGTGAATTAGTTATCTCACTCATACAATTAGAATCTGATGGGGTATAAAAATTGATTACCTCCAACATATCACCAATGTTGACCACAAAAGCATTTGGGAGAAAAGTGACCGGCAACCAAATGCCATCCTTTTTTATTTGAAGGCATTGGTCAACTTGATTGACTTGAAGGAGGATGGTGAGACCAATTGTGTCTGAATGAGGACTCAAGCCATTCACAAGCTCTGGTTGAGGACATGGTGGATAATAGTTCATCCTCATAGACTGCCAACCTTCTTCAAATAGCTCTCTCATTTCTTTTTCCTCCATTCCCAGTGCTTCCACCATTTCCTCTAAAATCTTCAATGCTAGCTTTCTCATTTCTACACTATATGCCTCTAAGTCATCCCTGCAAGTATAGCCACCACACAATGTGTTCTAAATATCAATCATTTTTTAATTAACCTATATATAGATATAAAATCACTTATATATTAACTCATTACCACATATTATCTACATAAATTGGAAAATTGACAGAGGTTTTTCAAAAATCAATTTTAAAGTTCAAGAAATTATTGGTATATGGCTAAATTTTCAAAGAAGTTTTGCGCAGTTAGAGTAGAGAGAGGTAAATATTTATAACCTCAATCGCTGTCAATGTAATGCCTACCAGCTTAGAGAGAGAGAGAGAGAGATACTTGAATGGGAGAGGAAGGTTGGGGAAGAGGTGGGGCTTTCTCAAAGAAGGAGGATGAGTTATCATATAGAACATATCTGCCCAATCAAGCTTCTGCTCCTCGCTAACCACGAATGCTTGACCAAACCCTTTTAAGTCTTCCGGTGTTTGCCAAAATTTCTTCTTCTCTTCCATTGGAAGATTAAAGAACTCTTGTATTCCCTTTTTCATTCTCTCAACTATTGACTCTTCCACTCCATGGTTTATCACCTACGTCATCAATATCAATGGCAATATCAATTTTAAAAATTATAACAAGTCTTGCATAGTATTGTTACTCATTTTCCAAGCTGTCCATTGCCTTCAGATAAAAAAGGATGGCATTTGGTGCCTTAATGATGGGTGAAAGAATAATTTGCTTTATTAATTAGCAAGATTGTCATTATTGAAATTACAATATTCTTCGTTTCTTCTCCAAATTCATAGAACAAAAAGTAACAAAACACACCAAAATGATCCTTTGATTTTTTTTCAAGAACAAATTTTAACCTTTTTCTAGAACAAGTAACCAAAAACACATTTTTATTTTTTTTTATTTTTAAAAAAATTATAAAGACAAGAAACCAATGAGGCCCTAAATTGCTTTAGATTACCACCCTAATGATTGCACAAATTACTTAAGAAACTTCGGTTCATTTGATATGAAGTATTCAAAATGAGAGGTAAGGATTGAGAAAACCCATTAAAAGAGTTTTTAATATGAGGAATTACTTGTTACTTGGGATTGGATAAATCCATGTAACTAGCTAAGATTGGGGAATACCATGAGGGGGTTTGCCTAATCTGAAGTAACAAGCAATCCATCATGCTAAATGCTCTTTTAATAGGCTCTCTCAATCCCAATCTCAATCTCAATCCTTATTTGTCATTCTCAATACTTCATACCAAGCAAGACCTTTGTACTACTCTCATAGTAGGAGACTAACTTTCATATTCACACTCTTTTTCTAGAAAAGAATTGTGTTCTATAGATGTGCTATATAAGGCTTCTGCATAGCCTCTCAAACAACACTACTACAAAAATATCCATTTTCATTCTCTATAGAAGAAAAAGGTCCTATATTCGTTTGACTTAACCTAACAGATGATTATATGTCCATATACTTGTTTGGTTAGTCAAGCCATATGAGTATATGCCTCATATACTCATCTGGTCACATGACAAGACAAGTATATTGTCTGGTCTCATATATGAGATGAGTATAGAGCCCCACACTGTTGCCCAAATAGATGAGTATGGGGCCCTTGAACAAATGAATATGGGGCCACATATTTGTCTATTCTAACTGCTATTTACATCTTCTTTGTTCATGTTCCCCTTAAATAGATGAAAAAAGGACTCTAGAACAAATGAAAATAGACCTTTTTGTAGTAGTGCAAATATTTTTCTCAACCAAACCTATATGATATCTTAGAATGATAGACCATAATTTACCTCCCATGAAAAATTGAAATTCAGCAAATTCTAAAATAATATAAATTACCTTCAGCCAAACCTATTTGATATCTCAGAATGATAAAACATAATTTACCTCCCATAATAAATTGAAATTCAGAAAATTCTAAAATGATATAAATTACCTTCAACCAGACCTATTTGATTTCTCATAATGATAAAACATAATTTACCTCCTATAAAAAATTGAAATTCAGCACATTCTAAAATAATATAAATTACCTTAAACTAATTAATTTCAATCATTTTAAAATTAAAATTCAACTATAAGATTCTCAAAGTTAAAGGTCTATCCTTTGACAAGCAGAAAATACTTCTAAAAATGAATAAGGATAATTTGGCATCTAGAACAAAGGTTTTGCAAAAGACGTCTGTAAGTGTGGGTGAGTGCGAGTGTGTGTGTGTGTTAGGGGGGGCAGGGAGGGAGAGGGGGAAGAGGGGAGAGGGAGAAGCAGTGAGAGCGAGAGAGTGAGGGGAGGGGGGAGAGAAATATAGAGAGAGGGAGAGCGGGGGGGGGGGGAGACAGAGCACAAAAGAGTGAGGAATAGAGCGAGAGTGAGAGAGTAAAGGAGAGAAAGGGATAGACTAGAGCGAGAGTGAGAGAGTGAAGGAGAAAGGTATAGACTAGAGAGAGAGCAAGAGATTAAGGGGAAGAGAGAGATAGAATGAAAGCAAGAGAGTGAGGGAGGGGAGGAGGAGGGAGAGAGCCAGATGTCAGGAGAAGAGAGAGATAGAGCTAAGGAGAGAGAGGGAGATGGGTAAACAGATTAAGATATAACATAAAGAGACCTGAAAGAAGCCCCAGTCTCGAGATGCAAAGTGAAGTCTTTGAAGCTCAGAGGCCTTGAAATTTGGAGAAGATAACTTGGAGAGATCGATTATAGGAACTTGAAGAGAATAATTGTCGGTATTGTCTAGAGATAAAGAATCATGTTCATGATGATCACAACGCACATATCTTTCAGGAACTTTGCTTAAACCCTCCTTCGTTAATTCCTGAACTGAAGGTACCAGAAGTGATCTTCCCAACTTCATTACTCTTTCTTTTCCTTCCATATTCTCACTCTTGACACCGACACAAATCAGAGCTTTTGGCCATTATATCTCATTATTTCCTATTTCGTATAGATGCATGCTCGTGTGTGTATGTGCGTCTTTTTCTGAATAAAACTTACAATCAAAATATCAATAAAATCAGATGTTGACTAGTGATAATTATACAGTGAACTGGCAATAACATCCACATATCGTTGCTGCAATGAAATGGAATCTCATCCACAAATGCAAAAATGGATTCGCAATCATTGGTGCATTATCCTCATTATTTGCCTTTTTATCTTCTTTTTTTTGTGAATCGTAATGTGCATCAAAATTCCTTTTGTTACATACATATATATATATATATATTATTATTACGATATCAGAAAATAGTTCTCTTACGATAATGCGCATAATGCTATCATAGAGTGAAAAAATTGAACGAACATTTTTTAGTGCAAGTTTGTTTTCTTTTAAGTTTTATTGTTGACATGCAATAAAAGTAATTGTCACATCTCAAAAATTTTCATTTGGCAATAAAGAATAAAAAAAATTAGGATGAGAATCAATGTAGAAACTAAACGGGGAGATGAAACAACTTTTGATATGAAACTTTTAAAAGGTCCGAACTGGCATTTTCGTAATTATTAGTCTAGGAAGGGTAAAACGGGAAAATTTGAGAAAAATTCCAAAAAATCCCTAAAAAATAGAAAAATTATAGAGTAGAGGTTTTGAAAACTTGGTTGAGGCCCAAAAGGTGGAATTTCGGTGAAAGTGAATTATTACGGAATTTCCCATAAACAAAGGTTTTTCGGGAAATTATTAGGGAAATAAAGAAAAATAATTATTTTAATAAGTTAGAGGCATCAATAAATTTGGGAGATTGATGAAAAATTCATCTAAATATGTTTTTGAATTTATAAAATTGGTTTTAGGCCTTGGAGGCTCAGGAATTAATTTTAGGGAATTTATTTTCCCTCAGATTCACTGATAAAGGCCTAATCGGAGAAAATTCAAAATAAATATGTAGAGGTGGTGAAAAATTCTGAAAATTTCTAGATCATGCTCCCATATTAAAATGTGAATTATTATGGAGAGAAATGAATTTTTGGAGGTCTTGAAAAATTATGGAATGTTACTAGTGAATAGTAACCGATAAAGTTTCAAATCGGTTTAAGATAGTGATTTGGTTTGTAGGCCATATTTTTGGGCCAACCCAAACCATTTTTTGGGCCCAAAATAGACCCATTAAAGGCTCAATTTCGTGTACTTTCCAGATTTCACTATTTTTATTAAATAAAATGCAAAATTAAGAGATATTTGCTTGGAAAAATCTAGAGAAATGCCACATGGAGTGATCTGAATATTTTGGACACTTGATGGCTGCCACATACACCTCCTTAAGTGTCCAATTTCGTGAAAATCATGAGGGAGAGGGCAGACTTGAATTTTTCTATAAATACCCCTTGAAAATACAAGAAAAATGTTAGAAAAGTAGGAAAAACAAGGTGAAACTCTGTCACTCTTCATCCAGCCACCCTTGCATGAAATTTTGAGGTGTTTTAGGCAAGAGATCATCCAAATTACTTCAAGAAAACACTAAGGTATGTCCAATCATTAATATCTCTAAGTTTTATATTGATTAAACAAGGATTTTTGCCTGAAAAAATGCTGAAAATCCTGCCAAAATTTAATTTGGATGTGTGATGATTAGGGAAGGATAGAAACCTTAATAATCAAGTGGAATAAGGAAGATTAAATTGTGTATGGATTGATTTTTGGATGAAAACAAAGTTAGGGTTTAAGGGAAGGAATTTTGTTCAGCACTGTTCATATGGAAGCAATTTAATTTTGCTTGATTTGGTAATTCCAATGGCTTTAAAACATGTTTTTGTGTAGGGATATAATGTTGGAAAGCGTTTAAAATCATTGGAATCAAAAATAGAATTTTGGAAGCATATAGCCCCCTATTCAGCCAAGAGGAGTTCATGGGGAAGGAGTTTGAATTTTAAAGATCTGATTGCACCATTGGATTCCCCATGAAAAATGTGTAGGAATGAGTCATGAGATGGTTGATTCTAAAGGAAGAATCAATTTGTAAAAAATCAAAGACAAAAGGGGGGAAATTGTTAAGTAATGTTAAAGTGTTAAAACCAAGTTGTTTTGTGATTAATATGGCCTATGTTTATATTTGGTTTAATAGGCATTGAGAGGAGGAATTAAGGAGAAGCATTGCTCCTTGGAGGAATTAATTGGACAAGCTTCACAAAGGTAGCTTTGAATTATAATTTAATTATTTATCTTGCTTGTTTGTTGTGATTGTTGTTTCTTGGATTGGAGGAAGTTTGTGGTGACCTTGATTGTTTGATTGACATTAGTTATGTTTTGGCCAAATACTTTGTGGTATGTCAATATGAATCATATGATGTTCCCCTCCTTGCATGATATTTGGTATGAATTCCTATGAGTTTGGAATGGTTTGGATTGCATGACATGCCACAATTAAACTTGTATGGATTTACATGATAATTATAATTCATATGCTACTCAGATTTCTTTGAAATCTCATTCCTCCTATGTCATTTTATGCACTAATTAGAAAGTGGACCAAGCATGAATCAAGGCAAGGAATTGGTATTGGGATAGTGGAGCAATATGTAATTAATGTTGTTATTGTTTATACACTTTGACGAATTTTCTGGAATTATTCTGGATTGAATTGGACTAATGATTATTTTTTCTCCATAGAACTCTTAGCAAGCTTCATGTGAAAATTAGAACCACTTCGTTTTGATTTATCTAGATTTAGTTATGAATTTTCAAAGGCCTATTTTGATATAAATAGTGTACGGACAAGATGAACAGTGAAATCCTGAAATTCAAAACTTTTCATTCGGAAACATTACGAAATGACTTATACTGGTTCCAATTGACATATAATGGATTATAAAGAGAGGTGTGACAATAATCATGTTACAACAGCGAGGGAATAAATATATATATATAGTAAAATACACTAAGCACCCTTCTATTTTATTCAATTTCAAAAACCTCCTCTTTATTTTAAAAACATATGCAAATCTCCCTTAAAATTGAAACATATGTTACACAAACCTTCCTCCTATATGTAAGATTTTATTTCCATCCACTCAAATGGTTAGTTGACCGTTAAGTTTTGAATTTAAATTAATTTTTTGACCAAAATACCCTTTTTAATGTAATAATGTTTCAGACATTATATTTTCCAAGAAAATGTTTTTATAAAATGAAAAACAATTCTAATACATATATTTTTAAATTTTCTAATATATTCTAAAATTTATTAATTTTTATTTAAATGATAGATTTTATAATTTTAATTTTTTATTACATTCATTAGAGATTATTTACTTTGATTTCTTTTAAATTGTAAAAAAATATTTCAAATACGTAGCTTTTCTTTATTGTAAATTTAAATGATATAAGTTTGAAAGATTTTATAAATTATTTAAATTTATAATTCAAAATTTTAAACATATCTTTGTTACAAAAATTTATAAACATATTTAGTCAAGTATATATATTTATTTAAAAATTAGTTAAATTTTTAATCAAGCCTTTTATATTTCATGTAATTGTAAGAATATAATTTAGGAATTTATTAGAATGAGGGGAGAAATAGTAAGTAAAAAAAAATTTCAATATAAATTTCAGTTAAAAATAATATTTTTAGAATTTTTTTAGAATATTCTTAACAGTGTTAACTGATTGGATTAAACCGGATGTTTCTGAAATAGAGAGAAAGTATGCATAATTGATGCAAACTAGAAGGTTGTTAGAGTATTTCACTCAAATATATATATATATATATATAACTTGTATATTATTCGTTTATAAATCTCAATATCCGTAGAATTGTGGCCATCAATATTGTAGTCATGAACTTCATACAACACGAGAGCTATACTCTAAAATATTTCTGTCTAAAGCAATATATATTAGTCATCTTTTAGCTAAACTTTTTAATTAGGAACCAACTGATATTAAATTGAACTTTTAAGACCTAACTGTCAATTCTCCTAAAGATTAAAAATTCAGTCTTATGAAATTTTTTGAAAGGGTGAGAGAGGGAAAAGGCAATGTCGCTAGAGCTAAGCCAAACCTTGCTTTGCATGGAAATTGGCGTCCCACAGATATGCACCATCCAAATGGTATTTAACATAGTTTTGATTTACTTTCATTTTATCATCACATTTTTTATTGTTTTTATTTCAATATAGATATAAAATTTAAAATAAAAATAATAACTTAGATTTCACTTTCCAAAAAAGTGTATTGTTTAAAAATTGAATATTATAAATTTTAAATATGAATCCTTCAAATTTTATTATTGTACTGAGCATCATATCTTCATGGTTAGAGAAGCATAGAATTAAAGCAGATGGGCGGTTTCGTCTTTATAATATAACTCAGAATATCATTAAATCACTTTAAATTTGAAATTAATTTTTATCGGATCGGGAGCATCAAAGTTAAATACCAAATTTTTAAAGTAAAAGCTTAATAAACAACTTTTGAACATTTCCTTGCTAAAGCACAGGTATCCTCCTATTGGAGGCAATATTATTCGAGGCACTGTCGAGTACTAAATGTGGACACCTCTCACAATGGGAATTCAAATATTAGTTCGTCACGTTGTGAGAGATTAACCTCTTCTGTTAGACCCAACTTCTGTTGGAAACTTTTGAACTTTTTATCTTTGAATCTTAGAACAAATAATTGGGCAAACATTGGGGTCCATGGGCTTTTGCAATAGACCAATTTCAAAAGCCCAATTATAAACATTTGACTTATTTCGTAGTGTTTACTGAACATGATGGAACCAGTCCCGAGTGACGTCCCAGAAAAGGACAAGAGACAGTCCTGTCTTGGTCCCAATTGGAATGAGGCTGGGACGTCCTGCCAAATTTAAAAGAAGGGAAAATTACACTCAGGTCCCACAGAGTACAATTAATATCAAAAAGGTCCCACGAAATCGCGAAATGATTCTGAAGTCCTCAGGGACCTGTGTGTAATTAATTCTAATTGTGAAATTACCTACTTACCCCTGTTAATTTTATTGCAACAATTCGTTTACAATCTCAACAGTGGCTGTTAACAACCCGAGAAGACGTGATTGACAACCTCGGCAGTGCTCATGACAACTCATTCTGTGGAATGCCAGGGGCATTGTTGAGGTTGTTAACCACCTCTTCTCGGGTTGTTAACAGCCACTGTTAATGTTGTAAATAGGTTCTAATTTTATTTACAATCTCAACAGTGCTGTTAACAACCCGAGAAGACGTGATTGACAACCTCGGCAGTGCTCATGACAACTCACTCTGTGGAATACCAGGGGCGTTGTTGAGGTTGTTAACCACCTCTTCTCGGGTTGTTAACAGCCACTATTGAGGTTGTAAATATGTTCAAATTAACAGGGGTAACTACGTAATTTCACAATTAGAATTAATTACACACAGGTCCCTGGGGACTTCAAAATCATTTCGCGATTTCGAGGGACCTTTTTTATATTAATTGTGTTCTGTGGGACCTGAGTGTAATTTTCCCTTAAAAGAAGGACAAAAAAAGAAAAAAGAGAAAAGGAGCATCAGCAAGACTTGCAAAACTGGGGGCCTGGGAGAAGTTATCATTGTTGTGGTAGCGGAAACTGGTGTTGGTGGAGTCACAACGAGGACGTGGGAGGTGGTCTTATTCTAGTGGCAGAGCTTGAGACTTGGATGTTGGAGTCAGAGATTATCGCCGGTGTTCCAAGAAGAAGAAGACGGAAGAAGTTGTCCTTTTGCTTGAAGGAAAAAAGAGGCAAAGGTTATGTGGGTGTTGGTGGGTCTTATGACATTGACACAAAAACAACCACTGGATAAAAAACAAACACGTGATATACATCATGGCATTATCCTCCACCTGTTCTACTCTTCTAACCATTTCATGGGTCCTGTTGACTCTATTCATCATTGGTTTTGCATCGTGATATGGAATAATTCTTAAAATCATTGTATAATGAATTATTGAATATAAATTTTACTACGATGACCAGCGGTTTCTTATCTGCTTTGCTTTTTACATTGTTTGTTTCTTCTCTTTCGGCTCAAATAGTGGGAGAATGAAGAGGGCTTTTATGGGGAATAAGATTGAGAAAAATATGAGCGTGGTTCAAACAGAAACAGGTTCTGTTGTGAGACTGATGAGACAGAGTGGATCGGCTTTAACAGGGTTCTTTAGATATATTATATTATTGTTATTATGTGGTTTTAGTCGTTTAGCGTAGGACCATGATCTCCCTTCACTTCCCTGATCTGCAAGGCCAAAAAAAAAGAAAAAAGTCGGAGTGGTTACTGAACCGGTGAGTTAAGTTTATTTAATGGTTAGTGGTCCAAGTTGGGGTCAATTTAGGGCTAAACCTATCTTAATTAAAATAATAAATTTTTAAGACAATAATAAAATTATAAAGATAAATGGATGTCAAGTAATAATAAAATTTAAATGATATATAAAGAGTTTAAAAAATATTTAGAAGGGATAATATAATTTTTGATTCCTCAACTTTACCCCAATTTTGATTTTATTGTTTCAAATTTCAAATCATAAATTCTAGTCCCACAAGTTTTTTTCATTTAAAATATTGATACTTATAGTTTAATAAAAACCCACACCACGTTGTTTTTTAAGAGACCAAAATCCATGTTTAAAATTTGAGGGACCAAAACTAAAATGAGAACAAATTTAAAGGACTAACGATTATATTAACCATATTTAAAAATATAATATGTGAAAAAATTCATTTATTTCCAGGACTTATTTTATGATAATAAATAAAGATTTATGTGTCAGCCCCTTTTAATGTATTTATTTTTCTTAATAACAAAAAATGGCAATTAAGTGTGTGGTCATGCAAATTCAACGAAGTTCACTGAAAAATAAAAGAAATATGAGCACGCGTATGGAGGAAGCTTTACTGCCGCGCTTTCTTCTAAGCCCCTCCGACGGGTTGGTAAGTGTGGGATATTGATTGATATTAATTATTTAAAAATGTGGCAAGAACAAATATGTATTTTTGAATGGCGTTAAATTGTAAATTTATTTCAAAGGTTTTCACTCAAAAATACTACTAGGTATTCAAAAGTTGTTTTGGGAGCAAATTTGTTTAGAAGTTTAAAATCATAACAATATTATCTTGTATTACTGAAGACATTAATAATCAGCATCACTATTTTAACAATTAATATTAGTTTTTTAATAGTATAGAGTACTATTACTGTGATTTTAAATTTTTAAAAAAAATTACTCTTAAAATACTTTTGGATAACCAGAGTTCCTAAGTGAAAATTTACCGGATAAATTTGTCATCTAATGAACTTGCTGCGTACATCTCTCTGCGTTGTTCTTTCTCATCCGTGCATCTCTATCGACTGTTCACTTTCATCTTTCTTTCCCTCTACAATCTGCAACAGATGATTCTTGATAGGTTTTCGTGAGCTATTATTTTTCATTCTTCTTTCATCTCCTATGTTTCCTTTATCTCTCTCTCTCTCTCTCTCTCTTTTTTTACAAAACTCTTTTTTTTTCCAGTCATCATCTTCTTCATGTCTCTTGTTCTCTGGACGTTTACTTGAGGCCGAAGATTTTAGTTTTAAAAAATGAAAATAAAAATAAAAATCTAGGTAACCCATGTTAGGATTATAGTTTTGATGATAACAAAGTCAGATAATTTGGCTTAAGTATTTTGATCGATCAACTGATCGATCAATCGTTTATCGCTAAGGTTACAGATAATTGTTCAAGTGTAAATCTGCTTTATAGTAGGTATTTTGATCGAAGAACTATTCGATAAGTAGTTAATCGATAAAATGATCGATTATCGCTAACGTGGAAATCACACAAGATTATGGTTAATTATCGATCAACTGATCGATAATATCAGATAAACAATCGAGTTACTGATAAAGAGAACCAAATCTGAAGTGTATTTATCGATCACATGATCGATAAATCAGTTATCAATAACGACTTCGATAAAAGGTAACACAATCTACTTATTCTGCACATAAATTCTATTACCAATTTATCGATCATATTCTCGATCATTTGTTTATCGATCACATGTTCGAACATTATGCTCTAACTCTCTGGATGCAGGTAATCATCTTTACTGATGGATCGATAACCTTATTGATCATAAAATTATCGATCACATGATCGATAATCAATGTCCTTATCTACTCTTATTTAGTTTTCCTGCAACCAAATTATCGATAACATTATCGATAATTTAACTTGTTTGCATAAATATCTTTTCACATAACATGATCGATAAAGAGTCTAAGGATTGCTATATTCGCATTAACTTATGTTGAACTATTTTCGATCACCTAATCGATCATTGGCTTTTCGATAATATGATCGATCATTCAATTCTCTGAAACTCATGTTTTCACAAAACGTGATCGATAATCAGTTTCTTTACCTTACATGATTAAATTTCTTTTCTCACTTTATTCGATCACTTGTTCGAATATTCATTGATCGATCACCTGTTCGATCACTTCAGATAGTCTGTGTCTTTCACTGAATATATTCATACTCATGGTTTATCGAATAACATTATCCATCATACATTTATCGATAAGTTGTTCGATCATCAATGACTGAAGTTTCATTTCAATAACATTTGAATTATCGATAATCTGTTCGATCAAACAAGTGTTCGATCACTTGTTCGATCATGGAACGATTTCCGTTTACTATGATAATTCTTAAAGTCAATGATCCAACACTTGATCGATAATATTGTAGAACTAATTCGAAAAGTCTTCATTCTGTTTATCGATAACATGATCTATCAACAAGTAATCGATCATCTCTTCGATCAAACATATCCAGAATGTCTTTCTGCTCTTCTTACAGATAAATCATTTCATCCCAAATCTTTGAATGATAAATTTGTTTTCTCTTCTTAGTTCATGACTAAAGTATTTACCACAAGACTCTTATTTGTTTAAAGCTTTAAATATGCAGATTAATGAAAAAGAATACAACGGCTCTTCAACGGGATTACGTAGACTGCAACCTACAGTGTCAGAAGCTCAGACGCATTAATGGCGAAACCGTTGAAACCAGCGAAACACGCAAACGGAGTCACAACGGCTAGAAGCTCTTCCGTCTAACGGCTACTTAACGATATCAACTATAAAAGGCGCGAAGAAGCATTAATGAAGAGATTGAATACCGGAACTACCACCTGTTATTAAGTCTAGCATTCAATACTCTGTTTTCCACGTTACTACCGAGCATCAGTGTTCATCATTAAATTCACTCTGTAAGAGAGCCAATTACTACTCTTATCAAATACTTGAGTGATACTCAAGAGTGTGGACTCTTGAGAGGGCTTATATCCTTACGAGAGTAAGGGGGAGTGATTGAGCGATTCAATTACTGTACCGAGGCACCAAGCCCCCTGTCGATCTTGGAAGATAGTGAAATACTCAGAGGTGTTCTGGGGACTGGAAGTAGGTCAAGTGGTTAAGACCGAACCAATATAAATCTTGTGTCTTCCCTCTGTGGTGAAATTTCTCCTAACTCTGACTCTCTGTTTTTATTCAATACTGTCATGCATTTAATTTAAAACTTTTGTAACTCACCCAATTCACCCCCTTCTTGGGTGAGATTGTTTCTAACAACCCACCCAACCCAATGGGTTACTCAGGTTAATATCGGGTTGCATCGTTTTAGAATAGTTTGTTTTGGTTTAATTATCTACCGGTTCAAGCACTGAACCAAACCGAACAAATGGCTAACTCACTAATTTCTTATTTGAGCCAGCCGATCTGGTTTTTTTTTTTCCCCTTGCTGTTCTCAATTTTTTTTTTTTTGACCAGCTGCTGATCTCAATATTAAGATAAACATATATTGGGATAAGACATGCTCATCCCACGTCCCATTCCGGTATTCATTTTGTCTCATCCGAATTTTTGTCCCATCCCAAAACTATTTGGGCCTGTCCCGTCATGTCTCAAATAGGCCGAGATAGAAATGGACCAACAAGAACAAGACTGACCTGAACGCCCCTATTCCATATGGAAAATAATTTCTTGCCAACATAAAATACTTCAATCAAAATACCAAAACTTGAAATTAAAGAGGAAGATAAGGCCTCTGTCTGACAAAGCCGTGGCTCTACTAATTACAAAGCGGTTCATCATTTCCTCCCCCTTGACGTTTTTTAATTTTTTAATTTTTCTAAAATTAAATTACAAAGTGCATAGACTAAATTGAAATTATTTTTATATTTTCATAGTTATATAATTAAATTAACCCCAACACTTATATACAAATATATAACATATTTTATATGATTGTTCTATATTAATGCAAAAATAATAAATAAACAAAGTAAAAAAAATAAACATAGAATGAAGTTCCTAACATAAAACATAGTAGTTCTGTTTAAATCAAATAATATACAATAATAATTTTTATTAAAATTAGAATTATAAAAATAAAAGCGAGTTGAGCCAACCTGCCAAGTCGGAACAACTTAGATCTTAATGAATTGACCTTCTGTCAAACCAAACCCATTACAACTTATAGGTTGACATGTTGGACTTGCAAACACAATCTACACTATCGGCTTTGCATAAAACATTAATTTACACGTTAAAGTATTATGTCTGCATACCATAGTGTCCAAGTGTTGAACAAGATACATACGCACTAGATGAAGGAGAGCATATTATGTTATTATTCTATATCCATATGGTGTTTATTGAGCAACATAGAGTATTATTACAGATTTGCACCATATGCTCTATTGTCAATTAATCATTTTGGATCCTTATGGTATCAAGATAAGATTTTCCAGCGAGCTTGCGAGAGAAATAACCCTTGTAAAATTCAGCAACACTAATTGTTTTGAATGAAGCTGGCCTTTGTGGATTGATTAGGCTTGGTGCTGGACCTATATGTCCATCCGACTTTGGACCACAGAATGTGGCTATAGACATCCTTGCTTTCTCTGAGCTCACCACTGCCCTATGTTCTATGCTCTTGTAAATGCCATTTGTCAAAACCTACATCCACCAAATCATCATCTTACTTTCTATAACAATCACCATTCCCTTAAATTACATCAATATATATAATATCCATACCATATAATTAAAAATATTTGCTTATTTCCTGTTGAATTCCTTTTCCTATTTCATCTTAAAAATCCAAAACGATTTTTTTAAAAAAAAAGTCATATAAACAAGTATACTAACATTCACCCATACAACGTGTGCATCCCATCGTATCATGCATTCTATAAGAGTATAACTATTTTTGAAAAGTATGAGTATAATATGGGATCCATCGATTTTATTCTAATAGAGGCTACACTCAGGAAAAAAAAAAAAAACACTCTCCAATGATTGTACTCTCTCTGACTAGTCTTAAATACTCCTCCAATCCTAAATGTAGGAAACAGTTAGGAAATTATTTTTTATTCTAAATTTAGGATCTTAATTTATTTTATCTCTTATATTTATTATTTTTTTAAACTAATTTATCTAATTATCAATCGATATATAATCTAATATTAATAAAGATATTTTAGAAAGATTATGTCATGTTTTTTAAAATTAAGTATTTTATTAAGTTTTCTTAAATAATTGACACAAATTAGGCAAGTAATTAGTAACCCTTACATTAAGGATTTGAGAAGTATATATGAGTTAGTTGAAGAATTTGCTTTAATCCTGAATGTAAAATCTAAATCCACTTGATCTTGCAAATTTATCCCAAACAATTAATTTTCACATTGTAAGAAGGTTCTTATTAATGAGGGTCACTTCCAATCCAAATGATCAAATGGGGTAATTTAGAAAAATCAACACGCATTTATTATAAATAATAAATTTAATTAATTTGTTCAATATTTTTAAATTAGTTATTTATTTGCTCCTATATTTAGGACAAAATTAAATATAAGTTTTGATTACCTCCAACGTATCACCAATGTTGACCACAAAAGCATTAGGAAGAAAGGTGACTGGCAACCAAAAGCCATCTTTTTTTATCTGAAGGCCTTGGTCAACTTGATTGACTTGAAGCACGACGGCGAGAATAGCTGCATCTGAATGAGGACTCAAGCCATTCACAAGCTCTGGTTGAGGACATGGTGGGTAATAGTTCATTCTAATTGATTGCCAACCTTCTTCAAACAGCTCTCTCATTTCTTTTTCTTCCATTCCTAGTGCTTCCACCATTTCGTCTAGAATCTTTAATGCTAGCTTTCTCACTTCTACACTATATGCCTCTAAATCATCCCTGCAAGTATTGCCACCACATCATATGTTCTAAATATCAATCATTGGTTAAGTATCTTGTATATAGATACAAATGACTAGAGACTTATTAAGGGTAAAAAGGTTACTATATAAATTGGAAATTTGAACCAGTTTTTTTATATCAAGTTTTAAAGGTCAAATAATTATTTGTTAGCTAAAAGTTCGAAGAAGTTTTTGCGGAATTCAGTGTATAATTAGGGTAGAGAGAGGGGTACTTATAATCTTGGGTTGTTAATGCCTATCCTTTTAATAAAAAAAAGAGTGTAGAGGTAGAGATATATATATATAGAGAGAGAGAGAGCTACTTAAATGGGAGAGGAAGGTTGGGGAAGAGGTGGGGCTTTCTCAAAGAAGGAGGAAGAATGATCATGGCGAACATATCTGCCCAATCAAGCTTCTGCTCCTCGCTAACCACAAATGCTTGACCAAACCCTTCTATGTCTTCTGGTGTTTGCCAAAATTTCTTCTTCTCTTCCATTGGAAGATTGAAGAATTCTTGTATTCCCTTCTTCACTCTCTCAACTATTGACTTTTCCACTCCATGATTTATCACCTACATCATCAATATTAATATCAATTTTACAATTTATAAAAAGTCATGGATATGTATAATTATTCATGGGCCAAAAAATGTCTAGTTTTTTGTGTTCATAATGTTCAATAAAAAATAATATATAGTCCCCTACTTGCAGAAAGTTTTTATATATGCAGAAAAATTAAATGTTTCGCCTATAATTCTTGGTCATAATATGCAACTTTCGTGAGAAGGACGAGATAGAGAGAAGAGACAATTTGCACGTACGTACAATCCAAATAAACAAAATGATTGTTTAGGGGATTAACTGTGATTGTTTATGATAGTTCATCGAAAAGCAAAAGTAGCTACCGAATTAAAAGAACATAAAGGTTTGTTTGATTCTATTATTTACTTGTATGATTTTAGAACAATTATTTAAAGTAATTTTTTAGAACAAGTTTTGGAAGCAAAAAAAATATAAAAATTGTTGGAATTATTATTCTGAAAAATATATTGAAGATGCTGAAGTGAAGGCTGATTTACTTTATTAGCATAATTGCCATTAATGTAAATATAATGTTCTCCACCACCTCCGTTAATTTTGTATAACAAAAAATCAAAAGCAAATATCAAAAGGTAGAGCTATAACCAATTAAATTCAATCATTTTGAAAAATTCAACTATAAGATTTTCAAATTAAATGAATGGTCTGTGCTTATGCAAGCAGAAAATCCTTTAAAGATAAACAAGGATAATGGCATCTAGGACAAGGTTTCGCAAAAGACCTGTGGATGTGTGGGTTAGCGGGAGGGAGGGAGGGAGGCAAGAGCAAAAGGGAGAGAAATAGGGAGTGAGAGGGAGAGGGAGGGAGAGTGAAGTGAGGTGGGAGAGAGAGGGAGAGAGTGAGGGAAGAGAGGGGAGAATGAGGGGCTGAGAGAGATGGAGAGAATGAGCGAGAGGAGATAAAGGAGGGAGATGGATAAATAAATAAAGATATAAAAAAAGATACCTGAAAGAAGCCCCAATCTCGACATGCAAAGTGAAGTTTTTGAAGCTCGGAGGCCTTGAAATTTGAAGAAGATAACTTGGAGAGGTCGATTATAGGAATTTGAGGAGAGTTTTGATCAAATGAAGAATCAAGTTCATGGTGATGATCACGACGCACATATCTTTCAGGAACTTTGCTTAAACCCTCCTTTGCTAATTCCTGAACTGAAGGTACCAGAAGTGACCCTCCTAACTTCATTACTCTTTCTTTTCCTTCCATATTCTCACTCTTAACGCCCATAAAAATCAGAACTTGCCGCCTGTTATATCTCATTATTGTCTACTTCTTTGTGTAGATGCGCGCTTGTGTGTGTGTGTGTGTGTGTCTTTTTCTGAATAAAATTTACAATCAAATCAAAATATCAATAAAATCACATGTTGACTAATGATAATTGTACAGTGAACTGACAATAACGTCCACAAATCGTTTGTTGCAATGTAATGGATTCTCATCCACAAATGCAATAATGGATTCGCAATCATCGGTGCACTATCTTTTTCCTTTGTCTTTTTCCTTCTTTAATTTGTTTTCTTTGCAAATAATAATGTGCATCCGAATTCCTTTTATTATATATATATATATATATATTTTAGTGCGATATGAGAAAATCGTGATCTCACAATGATGCGCATAATGCAATCATAATGGAAAAATTGAACGAACAGTATTTAGTGCAAGCTTTTACTTCTTTTGAGTTTTATTGTTATGCAATAAAGATAATCATATTGCAACCCTAATGGAATCAATATGTTTGCGAGATAAACAATTATAAAGACACAAAGTTTCTCTGGAAAATCTTTGTATTAGTATTATGACTGCATATCAACGAGCATTGCAGAGAATCACAACACATTACAAATCCACGATACTAGAAAGTAAATATGGTAGTCACAGCTACAATCATAAGGAAATCATAATAACGGAAAAACAGCAGAGAAATTGCTAGAGAGGAGCAGAGTATATTAGAGGGAAAATCTTAACAAAATTCTTCTGGCCCGTCCTCTCCTGCAGAGCCTCCATTTATTCCATCTTCTCTCTCATTTTCCAAGTGATCGTGTGCATTCAATTAAGGGAAAATCACTAACAGGTCCCACAGAAGGTAATTTATTACTCTGAGGTCCCACGAAATGTCAAAATCACTGACAGGTCCCAAGGGACCTCAGAATAATATTTTCGTTTTGTAAAATGACATTACTGCCCCTCATATTCCAGATTCACATTTGCTCTGTCATTACGATTTACAACCTTAGCAGCAACTATTAACAACCTAATGAGAGGGCGTTAACAACCCTAGCAGTATCCGTTAACAACTTACTTTATAGAATTATATAACCTCTACATAAGAGTAAATTATAACCAAATAATATAATACAACAACTTTAACACTAAAATGGAAAGCTTTTTGATATCATTAAGAATTTTAACTAGATCCAATAGGATTATAGTAATATTTTAATGCGAAGATCCATTTACAACCTCAACAGTGACTATTAACAACCGAATGAGAAGGCATTAACAACCTAAGCAGTATCAGTTAACAACTTACTTTATAGAATATATAACCTCCGCATAAGAGTAAATTATAACCAAATAGTATAATACAACAACTTTAATACTAAAATGGGAAGCTTTTTGATATCATTAAGAATGTTAACTAAACCCAATAGGATTATAGCAACATTTTAATGCGAAGATCCATTTACAACCTCAATGGTGAGTATTAATAACCCAAAGAGAGCTGTTGACAATCTAGGCAGTATCTATTAACAATTGACTTTATAGGATAATATAACCTCTAACAACTATATAAGATTAACTTTAAGACTATTTAGTTATAGTTTAGTTAGTTATAGTTAGAAGTTATATTATCCGATAAAGTTAGTTGTTAACAGACACTGCTAAGGTTGTTAACAATTCTCCTTAGGTTATTAATACTTACTGTTGAGGTTGTAAATAGATTTTCGCATTAAAATGTTACTATAATCCTATTGGGTTTGGTTAAAATTCTTAATGATATAAAAAAGCTTCCCATTTTAGTGTTAAAGTTGTTGTATTATACTATTTGGTTATAATTTACTCTTACGCGGAGGTTATATAATTCTATAAAGTAAGTTGTTAACGGATACTGCTTAGGTTGTTAATGCCTTCTCATTCGGTTGTTAATAGTCGCTATTGAGGTTGTAAATGGATCTTCACATTAAAATCATACTATAATCCTATTGGATTTAGTTAAAATTCTAAATGATATCAAAAAGCTTCTCATTTTAGTGTTAAAGTTGTTGTATTATACTATTTGGTTATAATTTACTCTTATGCAGAGGTTATATAATTCTATAAAGTAAGTTGTTAACGGCTACTGCTTAGATTGTTAATGCCCTCTCATTCGGTTGTTAATACTCGCTGTTGAGATTGTAAATGGATATTCGCATTAAAATATTACTATAATCCTATTGGATCTAGTTAAAATTCTTAATGATATCAAAAAGCTTCCCATTTTAGTATTAAAGTTGTTGTATTATATTATTTGGTTATAATTTACTCTTATGTAGAGGTTATATAATTCTATAAAGTAAGTTGTTAACGGATACTGCTAGGGTTGTTAACACCTTCTCATTAGGTTGTTAATAGTCGCTGCTGAGGTTGTAAATCGTAATGACAGAGCAAATGTGAATCTGGAATATGAGGGGCAGTAATGTCATTTTACAAAACGAAAATATTACTCTGAGGTCCATTGGGACCTGTCAGTGATTTTGACATTTCGTGGGACCTCAGAGTAATAAATTGCCTTCTGTGGGACCTGTTAGTGATTTTCCCTTCAATTAATCCTACGTGGCACAACAGACCCTTCTCCGCTGGACTCAGCTACGTCATTGGACTTGGCGTCATTTTGGGCCAGCCCATCCACGACATTACTTCCCCCGTTTGCAGCACCAAAAAAAATCAGTTTTCTTCTAAGTAGGCTCATCAAACACTTCCCATTTAATTACCACCCAAGTGACCCAAGTATCACACATTTTTGCCTTTCTTGAATCCAGAAAAACTCTGGTTGCAGAACAGGCCCAAACAGTGGCGGTAAAGGTTGGTATTGAGCCTGAGGGTCACCAATGCACCTCTAAGTGAGAAACATGAAAAACAGGGTGTAGCCTTGTTCCAGGTGACATTTGAAACTTGTAAGCCATAAAACCAACTCGTCCAACTATACGAAATTGGCAAAAATAACATAGAGACAGCTTCTGGTTTCTGTGGTGTCGTAAGCTAACTTGGCGATATGGCTGCAACTTCACAAAGACACAGTCACGAATCTGAAACTTATATTCAGTTCATTTCTCATCAACAAAAAGTTTCATCCTTTCTTTAGATTTTTACAGGTTGGCTTTCAATTGAGACAGAATCTTACTGTAATGGAGAGAGTGAGAGGTTCATCGGGATGCACTAGCATTGGTGGGTCTCCTTCAAATAAAATCTTGTAAGGGGTCATGCCCATGCCCCAGAGATATATGGAAAAAAAGTTTTATAACAGTGTTGAGCCCATGGACGATAAGTGACCCATAGATAGGGTTGCCGGTGGGCAAAGCACCTTAAATACATTCCCAATCAGTGATTTAAAGCTTCCGTCTGTCCATCACTTTGTGGATGATAAGAAGAGCTCATACACAGTGGTTCCATGCAGCTTGAACAGTTGGTTCCAAAACGAGCTAGTAAAAACTTTATTCTTTTCTGAAACTATGGACCTTGGAATACCATGCAACTTTGGGATATGGTTAAGAAATAAGTCAGTCACAAATTCTGCTATATAATTGGACTTCATAGCTGAAAAAATGGCCAAATTTGGAGAGCCTATCCACAACAACAAAGATCACAGTAAAGCCCTTAGAAGTAAGCGATCCAGTTATAAAGTCCACAGATATACCTTCTCATACTTGTGATGGCAAAGGAAGAGGCTGTAATAACTCGTATGGGGAATACCGGACTGCTTTTGCTTGCTGACACACTGCACATTGCGCTTTAATATCTTTTCTCACACCCTTCCACTAAACTTCAGCTGCTGCCCTCGCATGGGTCCTCACAGTGCCGAAATGTCCTCCAAACTTAGAGGAATGGAACTTAATATAGTATGCGGTAAGGCTTAGCCTCATGAGGTAGAACATGACCTTGCTTGTAGAAAGCCGCCCATTGTGAACTGTGTAATCTGGATAATTCAATGGAGTTTCCATGACTTTCCACCTTAGCATAGATAATTCATTAGAATTGTTAATAGCTAACTGTATCTTGTCAAACAAATCATTGGTAGCAAAAGAGATAGCCATGTGTAAGAATATGATAAAGCATCCGCAGCAACATTTGACTTCCCTGTCTTATACTCAATCTTAAAGTCGCACCCCAATAACTTAGGAAGAAAAAAGCCTCTTGCTTCAGCGTTTGAATAACCTGGTTTCCCAAATGACGCAACCTTTGTGGATCAGTCTTAATAATAAAAGAGTGACTAACCAAATAATGGTGAAATTTGGAAACCACCTCAGTCAAAGCACAGAGTTCGCGGACATAAGCTGATTTTTGTTGCATTATTGAAGATAACTTCTTAGAAAAGTAAGCTACAGGATACCTGTTCTGACTCAAAATAGCCCCAGTACCAGAACCTGAAGCGTTAACTTCAATAATGAATGGTTGAGAAAAATCTGGCAATGCCAAAACAAGAGGAAATATTAAAGCTTCTTTCCATTTCTGGAAACGTAGTTGCTTCTAAATTCCACTCAAAAACATCTTTCTGTAATAAATTAGATAATGGAGCAGCAATAGTGGCAGTTGCGAAAAAAGTAACAGTAATTGCAGCACCTAAATGTATCATTCAATTTTATAAGTAGAAGCAATTGGAATCATTTAATAAGTCTTTAACTTTAAAAAAAAAAAATTGAATTTTCAAATCTCTTTTCTCGGGTTACTATTCATTATAACTTTAAATTTGGCTCAATTTTGAAAAATCATAACTAAATTTAGAAAAATCAAAATGATATAATTCTAAGTTCTACTTGAATCTTTCAATGAGATATTTAAGGGAAAAATATTTCTAGATTGTGATCCTAACTCATGTGTGCTCAATTCCCACGGCAAAGTGCATTGTTTATTTGGTTAATTTTCAAATTTTAAGAATTTATGCCTAATTTTGAAAAGGCATAACTTTTTGTACTAAACTTCAATTTTTATGAATTACAATGCATTTTAAATCTAAAAATAAGATTTATTGATTTGTCAAATTTCATAACCAAATTCCTTCATTTGCTTAAAATCTCATGTGGTCAAACTTCGGCTCGTTTTAGGTCAACTTTAATCTCTTAGGTAATCAAACTGCCATAACTCAATTTTAGCAACTGAAGCATATTAGAGCCATCATTCACAGCATATGTTAAGCATATTCACATAGGTTACAAGCCCAAAAGGTCAACAATCCATCATCTCACAATTATTACAACATTATAATATAAAGTTCATAAAATATCATCAAATCATTCTTTAAAATGTGATCACCTCTTTGCCTTTTCCATGATCAATTGGAGCCCCTAATGGTGTCCAAAAAACATAGAGAAGAGTGAGATTTCATGGAAATCTCAATAGCAAAAAATTACAATTATAATATCAATCAAGCAAGGTATTTTTACATGTAATAACACAAAGTATCAATGAATTTTCATGCCAAGAAAGAGGTCATTAAACCATTTCAAAAGTCAAATCAACAATGCATATAATACACTAAATCAAATACATTATCATCTATCAAACTCATCCATATCATAGCATACACACAAGGGTTTACACATAGTAACAACTGATAAATCCTAATTTTAATATATTAATTGATATCTTTTTAAGGATATTTATCAATTAAAGTGGGATAAACTGTATTGATTATGGATATTTTGAATTAAATACGGATTGCATAAAATTAGAGATTTAATAAAAAATCTTATCATATTTTTTTCTTTTTTTAAATAATTGATTTTGGATTGTATGATAGTATCTTAATTTATCTCTTGCAAGCCTTAAAGAAAAGAAACTAAAGATAATAGAAAGCTGAAAGGGAGAAAGAAAAAAAAACAAGAAATTGGAAATACAACTTGGGCATACAACTTGGGCATCAAGCATCAGATGATTATATCTTAATTGATTCATGAAAAAAAAAAAGAAGGGAAGCTCGAATTGCGATATCCACCGATGTCAATCCTCCTTCAGATTTGATTCACATATCTATCTATTTCTTCAGCTCCAAGATAGAAACCACACCGCCTCCTTCAATTCTTTCTATATATATACTAGAGTTGGTAAAGCAGGCTGGCAGTGCAGATATGGGCCAAAAATGGTGTGGGCTGACAAAACCCGCGTAAATTTTTTTTTAAAAAAACTATTATTATTAGTATGAATTGGACTTAATTTGAAATGTCAAAATTAGATTTGGAGTCTTGAACTTGAATAATGGGTTGTAATAAAATAATATAAAGATTAATTTGTAATTTAAGAAGATATTTTAGAAAAACTAACACATATTTTTTATAAATAATTAATTTAACTGCACATATATAAAGTGCTAAATTATATAAGCAATGATATGAATGAGGTAATGTCCATATAGAATTTGAGGGTCAAAATCCTCTAATTACAATATCATGAAAATTTCATGAAAAAGTAAAAAAAAAAAGACGGCCTAGCTTGTGGTGGAACGGGCCAAAAATAGTGCGAGCTGGAGTAGCCAACACATTAGCGGGCTATTGAAATGCCAACCTGAGCTCGCCTTTTTTGGCGGGCTGGCTGGCTAGGCCCCACAAGCCTAGCTCGTATTACCGGCTCTAATATATACCACCCTCTCCTTAACAATCAGGGACACCTCTCCTTAACAATCAGGGACACACTCATACGTCACTTTCATGCCCTCCTCATAGCCACATACGCACACCGCCAAGCCACACTCACACACCTTCATATCCTTCATAGCCGCACGCGTCCTCTCTCTCGGGCCACACTACTCCTCTTTCTTTCCATCAGGACCCGCGACGCCATTAATCTCCACCGCATTCCTATTTTTCCTACAAATAATCTCCACGTCCATTTTTTTACCATAGCCTCCATGAATTCTCATTGCTTCAAATATATTGTGGATTCTTCTAGAGTCATGAGAGGCTAATTCCATTGTGCTTCTTGGAGATGGAGGAGTAGCTTGACCTTGGAGCTTCAACTAGGGGAGTATTTAGTTTTAATTAATTTTCTCCTGAACTTTATTAGATTTTTGTGTGTTAGGAATATTTTTATTTGATTTGGAGACTGAGATTATGCGTTATAATTTCTGTTAATTCAATTTTTGCAGTTAAATTTGAGTTGTATTACTTGGTATTTGAATTTATATATATTTCCTTTGTATTCATTAAAATTATTTTATTTGGCGTGTTGTTGGATTTTATGATTGAGATGTGTTACAATTGAGTGTCTCTGTAAGCATTTGTTAAAAGAGAAACAAGTTTTATTAACTCAATTTAAATTGTACGTCAAGTGATTTTTTAATGGGGCTTAATAATTTGATTGCTATCTAGTGTTTAGGGTAGTCAATTGTTAAGTTTACTTGACCCAAACCGTATTTGGGGTTATTTTTCTTAACTTAGTGCATTATTTTACTCCCATATCTTTATTAAGCAAGGATAGCTACATTTTATTTTCAAAAAGCATTCTCATCACTGATTTTCTAAAACCCAATTTTGAATTTTTCATTCTCTCTTTATTAAAAATACCAAAAAAAAGTAGTTTAGATTTATTTCTTATTTTCATAATTAGTTTTATTAATTGAAAAATCCTTTTCCAAACCCCTCCTTTTAATTCTTTGTCACTTAGTTAACTTAGGAATTAATAAAAAGCTCCTCAAGAGACTCAACTCAAGTTATGCTTTGCTGCATAATTTGGTTTTATTTTTTATTTAACTCAAGGCGACTAAAAAGGTTCAAATCAACAACCAAGTAAAATAACATTAAATTGCAAGTTCTAAGCTACCTCTTATACCCTTGATTCACACGGCCTCTTGTGCTTCATTTTGAGCTTCCACTTGCTCCACAATAATGGCTATCAAACAACAAGAATAAATGCATTCCAAATCAATAATACCATTCCATTACACAATCTTTTCTAAAACCCTACCCTTTTAACCTTTAATTTAGGGTTTTAGCATCATCATTCTTTACATAATTCTCATAGGTTTTTTCTACACAATTTTTCATGTAGAATCCATATTTGGACTCAGATTCATCAAAATGCAACTCCTTCTCTTCTTATTTAGTTTGGCCGAATAGTCCCTTAGGGTTCCAAAATTCCATTTTCAATTTCAATTAAACACATGTTCTTCACATATCCCTACATAAATTCAACTTCTAAATCCATTGGAAGCATCAAAACAATAAAAATCAAACCCTAGGACAGCATAATAGTCTTGGCCGAACAGTACCCCAAGAATGCACAACTTGATATCTTTCAAACAACAAGGTTTAATCATCGTCAAATAATCATTTCATATCCTTTAATCCATATATCAACTTAATATCAATCATAAACCATCAAGAAACAATTCGTCCAACACCAACCCTAACCAAGTTTAAAACCATCAATTCATAAAAAATCAAATACTAGATAGGATAGTCATGCCTTTACCTTGATTATTGGCTTCAAATCACTTGGATTCACCTTATTCTTTCTCTCCTCCTTCTCTTTTTCCCTTTGGCCAAAACCTTTAGCTCCCAAGCTCTCCAAACTGGTCGAAAAGAGTGCCTTAAGAGGAGAGAAAGCAATATATATAGAACTTGTCTTGAACTTACCATGTGGTAACTTGTTTAACCCTTGATTTTCAACCAAGGACACATGGCTTCATCTCTTCTCTTCTTCCCTTCCAACACGCAATTTGTCACTCCTGGGTGTCCACCAAATTAAATGAAGGTGCTACCTTATGGAATACATAAGCTCCCATATGTAAAAATTCACATATTTTATTCATAATTTCAATCTTCCAATTCTATCCTTCGACAAATTGTATTATTCCATCTAGGTCCTCACCTCCCCAAATGGTGCCATTTAGGTCAGAAAAATGGGAGAAAATTTGGCCCCACCAAGCTTGTGGCTATTGCACTGTATAATTTCACGATATCGGTTAAATTTTTCTTGGATCCTACTAAAGTCATTGTCTCCGAAAATTCATTTCCTTGTTCCAATAACTTCTTTTTAATGAGAAAATGTTTCTCTATTTTTTTCAGATTTTATTTTGCCCTATAGCTCTTTCAGTTGAATTTTTCTCGAAATCGGCTCTTTACCAATATAATTTTCATCTTTAAATAATTTAAAGCTAACTTTTGTACCTGTAGAGGTTAAAAATAATTTTAAAATTCATAATAACCTTTCAAATAAATTTTTAAATGTTTTCATGAATTATTGAGGCCCCTGTATATTTTAAATAATTCAATTCGGCTAAATTTTTCTTAATTAGCCAAAATTTCAAGAAAATACAGAAAATTTCAAAATAAATTATTTTTATCTTTCAAGCCTCAAATGCTATTCTGCATCCTTTGTTCTATTTTTCATGATTTTTTGAAAATTTTCTAAAATTTCATATCTACATTCCTACTCTATTCAATATTGACCGGATATTTTACAAATGACAATCTGGTCCCCAGTCCGATTTCAGTTCAAAAATTATGCCATCTATCTATTGGCTACCATACCTAACCCATGATCTATTTTATATTCCTCATTTTTAGGGTTAAAATTAGCGGGATGTGATAATAATAGCCCATCAATCCCAAAAATCCTCATAATGGGGAAACAGATTGGGTGGTTGCCAATCTTTAATAGTTTATATCTTAGATGGGTCCCTTTCAGCTCTTTTGCCAAAATAACATGGCCAAGATAATTAATTCGATTGTAGGTAAAAGAGTACTTAGATATCTTACCATGTAATTGATGCTCATCCAAACAATCTAAGAAAACTTTAAGTGATGTAGATGTATAGACCAATCAGCACTATAAATCAACATGTCATAAAAAATACTAATACAAACCTTTGAAGGAAAGGCTTAAAAATATCATTCGTGAGTACTTGAAAGGTGGCTAGGGTGCTTGTAAGACTAAAAGGCACGATAAGCCACTTATATAGCCCTTGATATGTTTTGGAAGCTGTTTTATGCCTATCCTCAAGTTTGACCAATATTTAATGATATCCAAAGCCTAAATCCAGCTTGGAAAAATAAGTCGCGCCTCTTAATTTATTGAGCAACTCATGTACTATAGGAATTGGATAAGATCATAAGAATCTTTGATAGTGACTACATTTGAGTCCCAACTGTAACACCTAACTCTCTTATATACTAATTGGGTTAATATAAAGATTGTGAACCACTTTCATTAGGTTTCTGACCTAGGAAAAATTGAGCCAATTTTTTGTTTGTTTCAAAGTACAAATATTTGGAAACAAATTCCAATACAAGAGTTGAACTAGTAAATAACATTAGAATTTGTTGTTTAAGAAATTCAAAACTTTCAAAAACCTGACTAGTGATTCATAATCAAACCCTACCTATAACTTACAATAAATAGAGACCTAAAATTATTTTTAAGCCAATAGGCCCTAAACCACATTAATAGACATATATACAAGCTTGCCTACTACTAATATACTTAAATAGTATATGGCTTGTACTCAGGAACTTCATGACCCTGAGAATCTATCTCTAGGTACCAATACTAGCTTTTCATCATGGTTAATTTCTCTAATTTTTTTCAGGTCAAAAGTCAACCCATAGATGGTTCGTTTTGGCTTTTCTCAGATGGTATATAAATAGGCTTTAAATTATGTTAAAACCAACCTCTTCTATCACCAAAAAAAACACTGACCTCTTTGCTTTTTGGGAACAAAATCATTTTTAAAACTTGTAATAATTTCACAAGTATTATTCCCCATTTATCTCTAATTATGTGAGCCTCCTCGCATTTTAAATAATTTAATTTTGGCTAATATTCTTAATTAGCCAAAAGCCTGGGAATTTCATCAATTTACTCTAGGGATATTTCATTATGTTTAGCCTTATATGAACCTCGAAACCTCATTTCCCATTTTTCTAAAATTTTTCAGGAATTTTTGGGCGTAGTTTCCATCATTGCCTTTTTCGACCTGAAATTTTTGAATTTATGATTAGATCCCTACTTGGGTTTTGCTTCAGAAATCATCTCACTAAAGTAGCCAACACAACTTTTGGCCATTAATCATCTTTAATTCCCATACTAGAGCCCTTGAGACTTCACCCAGGTCTCTAATTTGCATGTCTTGTAGTTCTAAAAAGCCCTTACTTTGCAATTTAGTCCTTGGAAATCTTCTTGTCCTTCTAGAAAACTTCTAAAACTCCTACCAAAAGGGGTGTAATAGCTTGCCCATTTTGGGCTAATTCTAATACTTCTAGGCTTAAAATTTGAGATGTTATATCTGTGACCAAGATAGACAATTTTCCTTTCACGTGAGTTGCATGTAATGACTACCTCTTTCACATATGGGACACGCTTTGTGCCCCTTAACATTATATTTTGACAAGTTTTCATATGTCAGGAAGTCATTTACTGCATGGAGTTTGAAGGTCTATTATTCATATGCATCAAACACATCAATACCTTTCTTCCTTTTTTCAAGTCCTCAATCAAAGGTGCCAAGTACACATCAATATTGTTTCCCAACTGTTTTGGCCCTGAGATCATCAAAGACAACATGATATACTTTTGCTTCGTACATAACCAAGGAGACAATTTGTAAATCACAAGGAGACTTGGCCAAGTACTTTGTGTGCCATTGAGATTACTGAATGAATTAATTTTGTCTATACAATGTCCAAGTCAAAGGTTTTTTAGTTCATTATCAACTTCAAGAAATTTTTGATCTATTGTCTTTCATTGAAGAGAATCGATCAAGTAACGAAGTTTTTTATCACTTATTTTCTCATCAAAATGTCATCTCAACTTCTTTGCTTCTATAGCATTAGCAAAAAAACGCTTAAACTATGGTATTATTAGAAGATACCACAACACTTCCAAACAAAGACCTTTCATAATTTGATCACAATCACTATTATCTGTAACACCTCTCAAATGAACTATATATTTAGTACTTAATTTTCACTATCCTTAATCATATAATTCAATTTAACAATTAATGCAACATCTAAGGGCTCTACCCTTTTATTCATATCAATTAAGCATAAAAAAGATTTAAAATCATAACTCACACATAAATATCCACGTCCAAATCCATAAAGAAAAACTAAAAAAAGAATTATTATAAGCAACAAAGCAAATTAAAAAAAGTCCTATATTTCACCAGTAGCACACAACCATTAATGTCTTAAGGTCATGATGACAATAAAATATAACTCAACATGTGTTTGAGGGCACAAGAACCAATGGCTTACTCCTTGGATGCCTTCCCCTGCTCCTTATAAGATTCTTTACTTAAAAAAATGTTAAAGAATTAGGTTAACACTTGATAATAGGATTTTACCATAAATACTAAGGCAGAGTAACGGGCGGGTTGGGCAGCCCGTGTCCTAACCCGTAGCCCGCTTGTTTAAAGTTACACAAGTATGGGATGGCTCATACTAGTGATGAACCCATTTAAGCCCGCAATAAACAGGCTGAGAATAAATGGGCGGGTTAAATGGGTTATGAGCAACCCGTCTAGGAACTGCCTTTCTTTTTTTAAAAAAAAAAAAAGGAGTTGGAAATCTGAATCAGCTTAAAGGCCACCATATCAAAGTATCAACCATGATCCATAGCTCATTGTCATTGAAGTCAAATTTTCAAAGTCAAAACTCATAACCAAATTTCATAGAAAAATGACAAGATCAGGAAGGGCAAAACAATTTGTGAAAATATAGATGATAGATTTAAGGAGAATACAAAAAATTCATAGCAAAAATTACAACCACATTAGACACAATCAAACATATTCAAATTGAATGAATGAGTCTGAGACTGATGAGGTAGAGGCACGGCGGAGGAAAGAGCAGTGAGCAGTTATGGACACAGAGAGAAGATGTGAGAGCGAGATGGCAAGAGGGTGACAACGTGATGAAGCCATGAGAGTGGCTGACTGGTTACCATCTCCATTCGCGTAGTCGAGATCGGAGGTCAATGACCGAGGTAGCTTAGCAACAACGGAGGAGAGATGGTGACAGTGATGCGAGAGAGTAGAGAAAGAAGAGAGAAGCAGGTGGAGGAGGAAGGCAACGAGAAAAAATGGTGATGAGTAAAAACTGGAAAATGGAAAGGAGTTTGGGAAGAGGAAAAAAGCGGCGATCTAGTGATGGGAAAGGATTGGGTAACAACGAAGTAGCGAACCTAAGCAACGAGAGGCGAAGAGGGTTTCTTACTTTCTTTTCTAATTGTTTAGTTCTAAAATTTAAATGTTATATAAAAAATTGATAAACACATCTCTAGTGTGGGTAACGGGAACTGAACCTGGGAGTAGGAGCCAGTAATGCGCAAAACTCTTCTACCACCGAGATAAGGTTACTACTATTTTGTGGGTGAGAAAAACAATATATTATAATATACTTCGTACATTAAAAAATAAAAAAATATAAATAGGCGAGCACGGACAGCCTAAAGGTATGCCCTTAGCTCACCTGTTTATTCTCCTAACCCGCCCATTTGAGTCTGCCTGTTTTATATGCATTTTGGGAGGACCCAAACAGGTAAAAAATTTTCGGGTTGCGAGCAGACTTAGTAGGTTACGGGTTCTTTGCTCAGCCCTAATACACACATATATGGACTAAGCAAATCTATACACACAAACATGACCAATTTATGTGTATATATATTCACCAATAAATTATATATATACTAAGACCAAATGAAAAACATAAGCAATCATGAATTAGTCAAGCTCAAGCCAAACTCTAGCTCCCCGCTTTAAAGGCATAATTGTCTCATGTTCTCATCAAACCAGACCCTGCAAGATATCGTCCCACTTTCCCACGGAACAGGGCCTTACAATGTATATTTATATAATTAATTATACTATTCTCATTTAGCTTGCAAGCAAATAGAAACTCTAAACAACCAGAATTATCACCGAGTCCACAAGAATTATAAGTACGTAAAAACATTAATTTTAAAACTAGTAAAAAGATTATTCATAACTACTTTGAAATTTCTCGACAACTGCTGTGTAGCTTTAAAGTTGTAAAAAGATTATTCATAACTACTTTGAAATTTCTCGACAACAGCTCTGTAGCTTTAAAGTTGCTCTAAAAGAATCAAATAAATATGATTACATCCTCGTAATTAAAATTTCATATATATATATATATAGACACACACATATATAGTATCAAATTGTTTTCCTAAAACTATTCTAAGATTACCCTAAAACTATTTTAGAACAATAAAAGTTTTCCCGAAAACCCAATACTCTTTTTATGTCCATGTTTCATAATAATCTTGCTAGTTTATTATCATAAAAAGTTACATGTAAATCTGATTTAGAGAAATTTTCAGAAACTTCATTTAGCTAATGAATTGAATTCACATTACAAAAACCCATGAAAAGGGAAAAAAAATGTTGGAATTAAAATCCAATGGTTTAGATTGAGGTTGAACGAGGGAGTATTTTTCTTTTCCCTTCCTCTTCTCGTGCGTGCGCGCTCATTTATGTGTGTGTGTAAAGTGGATTACTTTTTTCTTCTTCTTCTTTTTTTTGATGGGATGTACATTACTTTCTTCACAATATAAAAAGCAGCATAAATTGAAAGAAAAGGAGGAAAGAAGAGAGAGGAAGGAAAAGAAATTACGAACATTAAAGAAGAGCAAAAAAAGAGTAATGAGGGGGGGATGAGGGAGGTACTGCAGAGGAAGAATATCTCACTACAGTTTCCACTAGAGCAAATTTTTTATTTACTTATATAAGCTTTAAAAATTTATCGAATCTCAACATACCTTTTCGATATCTTATCTTATCTTCTTATGATCATTATCAAGAGTCCTATTGAATGTCATAATAAATTCCAAGATTATTAATAAAACTATTGACCAAATTTGAAACACTTTAAGGTTGATCTGATTTTTTTCTGTTGTTGTTACTATTATTGTTTGTCTGTCTGTTTATTATTTTGTGTTGTCCTTCTATGGTAAATGTGTGTACATATAATATTATTTATGATTATTAATTTCTATTTAATCTACTTTTAAGCTTTCTGGTTTTCTTTAATCTTTAATAAATATTGATTTATTCGATAACTTATTCGTTACTTTTTTTTTTTACCCTAAGCCTCTTTTTAGGCCAAAACTTCATCTTATATCCTCTTTAAGGTTGCTACCAGCGCTCTAACTCCTAAATAAAAAATCAGGATATTTTACCATCTTTCTCCATTTTGTATCTTAAAGTGCTACATTTAGACACTTATTTAATCCTTCATACTTATTACTATACAATATGTAGTTGTTAGGGCTTGTTGTATCTTCTCTTACTTCAAACCCATCGGACACAATTATTTTTTACCTCATACATCTCTTTGAGAAGTGAATTTCTTTTAGGAAGCATATTATTCAACTCGAGCAATTTCGTGAAACTAATATTAGTCCACCCGTTTCTTGCCTTCAAATTCATTAACTTTAACACAGTTATCAACTTTATGTAATCATCTTTATGCCCTGGGTACAAAGGTGTCTCAGCGTCACTGTGCAAACTTTCAAAAATCAGAAAAAACTATATAAAGGACCCAGCCCTAATATCATAAAACATATTTTAAATTCTATCACTAAAGTTATCACTGACAACTTTCTCCTTTCCAAACAAATGAGTTTTTCTAATTTGTTTATGGACATCCAGGGGGTGTTATAAATATTGTAATATTAAGTGTCGATGTTCATAATTTTCTAAGAGTCGTTTTTTGGGATTCCACATTTAAAGCTACCTTTAAATGTTTGACTTGAGAGTTTTCTATGATTAATACTCATAACTTTTAAATGTTATATATCCTATCATTATGTAGAGTTATTCCTTGTTGTAACTCTTCAAAAGAATTTAAAGACTTGTAGCCTATAAATAGTTGGTATGTACCAAGTGATTGCAAACTTAAAATAAATAAAAGATTACTCCGTATTCCTCCTCCAATTCTCTCTTATATATTTTCTCCATCTCTTTTATTTCAATCCCTTATATTTTCTTTATTTTACAACACATTACATGAACACAAAATTTCCAATATTTTATTAGAGGTTCGCCGTGGATCAATTCTTTTTTTTTTTTATAATAAAACAAACAAATTCAAACCACTAAAGCCACTCTAATCAATACAAATCAAATGTCTGACTTTGATAATTACACAGTTAACTGACAGTGACATCCAGGAATCGTTCTATGACAAATGGAATTTTTATTTTTTCATCCACAAAAAAAGCAAATAAATTTACTCGCAATCATTTGTGCATTGTCCTTTGGCTTTGTTTTTTATCCTTATTTTTTATCTTTGTGAATAATGTGCACCCGCATTCCTTTTATTATATACCTTTTTTGTACGATGTTGGAAAATAATTCTCTTACAATAATGCACATAATGCAATCATGCTGAAGAAGATTTAAAAAAAAAAAAAGAAGGTTTAATGCAAGTTTTTCTCGTTTAAGTTTTAAAATTGTTGACATGCAATAAAAATATCATATTGCAACCGCAAAACATATATTGTATATTATTCTTGTATGAATCCCAGTACTCACAGAATTGTAACCATAAATATGGCTTCTACTCATGAACTTCATGCAACACATGAGATACTTTCCAAAATATTAATTTAATCACAGTTATATCTCAAAATGTTTTGCTTAAAATAAGTTACAAATGTGGATTCATGTAGCTATAAATATGAGAATATTATATGTGAATCATATATTTAAATCTTATAGAAGAAAGGAAAAATTTTAATAAATTCAATTTAGAAAAAAAATGGAGAAAATGGAATTAAAAGCTTTTAATTATTTTTTTTACTTTTGTATCTGACACATTCTTTTTATTAAGATTTCATAACCCTACTTTTCTAATTTTTTAAATCAAACTCATTAAAATTTTTTCATTCCTCCCTTTCCTTCTATTTCTTTCATATGAAGCGTTTAGTGATTTACAGCTAAGAGTTTCATATTTGAAAGGATGGGGAGTTAAAAAGAGACAGCGTAGACAGAGCTAAGCCGAACCTTGTTTTGCATGGATATTGGATTCCAACACGGGGTATGGGGGCTCATCATAAAGCTGCACCATCCAAATAATATTTAGATAGTCTGATTTAATTTCATTTTATAATCACATTTTAAACTTTTTATTTTAATGTATACGAATTTTTTTTTTAAAAAAAGCATCATCTTAAAAAAAATATAAAATAAACATATCATTTGAAAATTGAATATTATAAATTTTAAATCCAAATCATCCAAATTAAATTTAGATAATCCAAATTCTATTATAGTGATGAGGATCATGTGATCATGATGCTAAATTTCACCGGCTCAAGGACTAAGAACAATTTTATGTTTTTGAAGGTAAAGGCTTGACAGCCTTTTGGGCCTTTTATATCTGAATCTCAGAACAAATAACTGGGCAAAAACATGGCTTTTTTTTTCATTTGGGTTCATCTGCTTTTGAAACAAGAGCAACTTCGGAAGCCCAACTGTGAGATTTTTGTTGCTTCCCTTCATTTCAGAAGCCCAATTACGAAAACTCTGTTATGAAAAGAACCACGAGCTTCAAAGTAAAACCAAAAAAAGTCCAAAACTATGGAAGTCGGCGGCCAACTGGCCATGTACATATACCCGCAAAATTGAACAAAGTTTTTTGGAAAGTGTTTGTCTGAGTTCTTTTTTTTTTAAAGTTTTTTTTCCCTCCTTGAATGTTCTGGGCTCGGACGGTTTCTTTTCAACTTTTCTGTAACGTAATCAAATTGGCAATTGCAATTTCTTTTCAACTTTAATAAAAAGAAATCAAGAAAAGGACATGAGCTCGGAAAAGAGAGATCAAGAAGTTGATTGGACAGTTTGCTATGCTTTTATGTCCATGCAGGAAGCTTCGAATTAAGCGAAGAAAATGGGTCATTTTCATTTGATGAGGCATTTTCAATTTTTCATACGAATAATGATTATAAGTTTAACCTCCGAAAATTATTTTGATTTCAATTCATGTCAAACTGATAAGAATCATGTGGGCAGCAAAGCTCTCTTAATAAATGTAATTAAATATTTAATAGAGTTGCACATGCAAGACTCGGACTCAAGACTACTGGCTAATCTAACGAAACTTTTTACTAGCTAGTATGTTAGTGGCTAATTGGTGTCGTTATCTTATTTTATAGCGTTATGGTCTCTCCGACGCCCTAAAATATTTTTTAAGTACATTTAATATTAAAATATTTTGTAGTGTAATTTTTTTCTCAAAGTATTAATGTTTATAGGAGCAATTGTGCCCTTACTTTTTTCTTTTTTAAGAGCAATTTTAAGCTTGTTGTTAACTCCTTAAAAAAAACTCATCAAATGAATAACACCAAGAACTCTAAAGTATTTTTTCAGTATTTTTTAGAATACTGGATATACCTAAAAAAGATATTTTAGAGTGTTGGATACATCACAAAACCCTTTAAAGTATTGATACACTTAAAAAAAATATTTTATGGTGCCAAATGAATCACAAAATACTTTACAGTTTTAAGTACACTTGAGAAACTACTTCAAAATGCCGGGTCAACTTTAACCCTATTTTATATCATAGATGACAATGAACATTGTTTTTTGGTTACAAATAATGAACAAGTTTATTTTGCATTCTTTTGCAATTTGATTGAAATTTTGAAAACTAATTGTTTTTAAGGTTGGGCTATTGGCCCAATGATTTTGTTACCTCTAGGCATGGGAGACAAAGGGGGTCACAATCTGCATCGATGACCATTGGGACTTAAGACTAAAAATAGTTTGAAAATATTAACTTTCTATTCGAACTCTCTGCAAAAAAAGTATTTTAAAACCTTTTTCACACAAGAAACTGCTCGGTTGGGGCTCCCCCCCCCGGGGGATTAGAGTCATATGCATAGAGAATGTGATGGGCTGAACATTATATTCCTTTAAAATTGGTTTAGCTAATAAATTGGGCAAATGCTTAAGTACTTGGATTGATTGTGCTAGAGATAAAAGTTTGATCTATCAATAGGGTTTGGACTCCATCACAAATATAACTTCTTGGCAAGTCAGATTATTATCACAAATTGGCTGACTCTAATTAAATCAATCTCATCTGTTTTTAATATTTTTTTGTTACACTGTGCAAGGTTACCCAAGAAACTTCGTGGTAAGATTGATTCCCCTTGTCTAAATGTCTTTTGGGGATTTTTGGGGATAGAAAGTGAATTCATCTTAAAGGACGTAATTTCTTATTTCTACATATTCAAGAGGGTGGCTTGGTCTATGGCAAAAAAAGAAAAACAAAGAAAAGAGGGTGGCTTGAATCTTCACCCCATTAAATGTGTTAATCACGCTCTTTTAACCAAACAGATATAGCATATCCTGCATGCTACTAACCATTCTTTGTTACATAATTGTTCCTTGGCTTAGATGAAAAGTGGGATTGGGAACTGGGATTTCTATCAACCACCCCTAATGGTGGTCCATGCAATGAGCTTTAGCTACTCAATTGAATCTTTAATATGCGGCTGATCTCCTATTATGCATTCCCTTTTTATTGGAAATTGATTTTTAGGAATAAGGATTTGATACTTCAAGCTTAATCTCCTTCGGTTGCTAAAAGCATTCTCAGGACTCCCTTGCCTTTCCATGATGCTAAGGATTGTTTGATCTAGGATGGTGCTTATACAGCAAAAGAAGGTTTTAAGATCTGCTTACATTATGCTTTAAATGTGAATGATAGATATGACTCTTTCTGGAGATTTTTATGTTTTATTTCTTTACCTTTTAAATATCTCTTGTTTATAAGGAAATTGCTTCATCAAGTCATTCATTCCATTAATATGCTGGGATGTTCTCTCCCTCTCTTGCTGAGAGGCGCTATAATTCATCTTGGCCTTGGAAAGGAATTTTTGAATATGCCAACATAATTGTAGATAAATTCAAATAGCAGGTTGCTAATTGCACTAAAATTCCGATGATATAAGCAAAACTTAAATGGTGGCCTGGCTTTGATACACCCACATATCAGCTACTTCTGTAGAGGTAGTTGTTGATTGTATTGTGCATCAATCACAACACTTCATTTTTTGCCTAGAGAAATTTTCCACTTTCCTACTCTATGTAGAATCATCAAGATTAGCTTACATAGATAGGCAACTCTTAAGGTTCTTGCCATGTGAAAGATGGTTTTTCTATCATTTTGCAAAGCTACATTCATGATATTTATCAAATTTCACATCCTTGTGTTTTGGGATTTTGTTAATCTACCTTACAAATTTTCTGCTTGTCATCTAGAAATTCTTTTACAAGACAATTTACTTATAGACATATTTAAGATCCATCATTTTGACGTCTCTACAATTTGTCTTTTTTTAGTATTTCCTGTAGAAGAATCTTTTGTGCGTTATTTTTGTTGTGTTGTTATGCTAAAGCGATTAGGTTTGGCTACCTTTCAATTAGAGATTCTAATGTTCATGGTTTATAACAAGCTATTGAATACTCTTTGCTTGCTTTACAAGAAAGGTGATTTTGAATCATTATCATTGTCAACCTTACATGGAGATGGCAGAATTTTGCTTTTTACCAAGCTCTTATCTTTGATCCATCCCACATTGTAAATGAGTTTCATGAATATGTAAATATTTTAGAGATTATCTGTCAATAGCCATCCAATCACCCTTGTGTGTTTGCTCAATGATCTTCATCATTCGTTCAAGAATCTATGGTTTAGAAAGTGCAAATAAAAAAGAATTAAATACTGCCAAAATTCTCTTCCAATAAAGCGTTTACACAATTCATGAATTCATTTTGAATAAGCCTTCATACTATACTTATATCATGATATTTTTACCTTACTTGTCTTAGTTATGCTCTGTCGTGAGATTTTTTGTCTGATAGTTGTTTTATGTATTGGTTCTAAGTTTCTAGATCCAATGAGATTCTGAAATGTCTTATAGAATAGCCTCGATTGTGATATTTACTATTATTTTCAGTGTTTTCAACATATCTTTTTCTAATTTCCCATGGTATTTCTTTTGTCTTTGAGGCGATTATCTCTATGGGGCTCTTCTATTAACTTGGTATTTTGAATTATTTTATCTTTTATTTTTAATATAATTACTTTTTTATTAAAAAAGTTTAATATAATAATAAGATAAAGGAACATGGAAAAATTAGAAAGAGGAACCAAGTGAAAATAATATTTATTAAAAACCTTAATTATTTAGAAGGACCGGATATTAAAATATAAATTTAAAATGACTCAAATCACCCCTATTCCTACCAAACCCCTATATTTTCTCACCACCTCCTTAAATTTTCATATTATTTAGTAGAATAATTACAATTTATTTGAATTAATTTAAACTAATTTAAATTTTAAAGTCAGATACTACTTCTAATTAATTAAATTAATCACCAACACTAGTTAATGTATTTTTCTAGGGAAAATTTCAGATAAAGCCATTTGAATATACATAATTTCAGATTGGGTCCTGGAATTGTCTAAATGACAGAAAGGATCAATGACTCAATCTGTCATTTCCACAATTAAGAGCAATTGACAATTTTGTCCTCATTTGTATTCATTTATTACAATAATATAAGAAATTACTATAAGGGTTTAGGTGTTACCCAGATTCATGTAGAGAATAACTATTTATTTTTTCGTAGTCAGGAATACCCCATAAGAAGGTGCCTTGTTATTAACTACAACTAATCATATAATCACCATAACAGTATAAGCATTATCTAGATTTGTTTAGAGAATAACTACTGACTTTTACTTTCATTTGTATTCATTCATTACAATAATTTAAGGAATCACTATAAGGGTTTAGGTGTTATCTAGATTCGTGTAGAGAATAACTATTCATTTTTTCGTAGTTAAGAATGCCCCATAAGAAGATGTCTTGTTATTAACTACAATTAATTATATAATCACTAAAACAGTATAAGCGTTACCTAGATTTATTTAGAGAATAACTACTCACTTTTGCTTAATCAGGACAAAATTGTCAATTGCTCTTGATTCTAGAAATGACAGATTGGGTCATTGACCCTTTCTGTCATTTACATAATTCCAGGATCCAATATGGAATTATGTATATTCGAATGACTTTATCTGAGATTTTCTCATTTTTCTATTGTTTTTAATTAATAATTTTTTGTAGCCTTGCTGAAAAATGAGTATCGCAGTAAAAAAATTTAAAAAAAGTTGTTCTATATTTTTGTTTATCCATTTCATACTAGTATTTTATTTGAATAAGTTGAATCCTCTTACTTAATAAAATTAAAAATTAAAAATTAAAAGTAACATAAGAAATTTATTATAAATATTTGTCATAATAAAAGTAGTTATAATAGTTTGAGTAAGAAAATTCAAATTTAAACTTATGTGATTTTTTATTCTCATTAATTATAGATAAGTTATATATTATTTATTATTATATCACTTTTTTTAATTTTAAATTCAACTATATGATTCACGAAGTCCAAAATAAGAGTTTTATTTTTCAAAAAGAATGATGGACGAATAAATTAATAAATTATTTAATTATTTAGAGTTCTTTCATAACTTTGTAATTCCAATTAGTTTGAATTAATTTGAATAAACTTTAATTATTTTGTTAAGAAAGGAAAATTAAAGGATGTGGTGAGAGATATTTGTTAAGAGTAAATTGGTAATTTTAAATTTATATTTTAATATTTGGTCCTTCCAAATAAATACAGTTTTTAAGATGTTTCCTCATAAATATTGTTATCACCAAGTCCTTCTCCCTAATTTCCCCGAGGAACAAAAAGAAAACTAGCTAATTCCAGGAACTGAATCGCCAAATCAGCAAATCCCCCATGGCCGGCTGGGTGGGATCAAAAACCATATCCAAACAACGTGATGCGAGGCACGTGTGACACTCTTTAGAAAACATAAAATAAAAAGTTCGGAATTTCGTTAACGCCCGCGCTTTTTAGTTTTCATTTTTTTAAAATAAAAAACACATTTTTAATAGAACCGCCCTTTGCTCCTTCTTCCTTCATGGAACGCCCTTTTGACCGCCAAGGACGCTCCCATTTTCGTACTCTTTATTGTATTTCCCGCCAATTTCCTTTTCCCGCCAACTCATTAGTGGACCTCACATGCAGAGCCAACATTAATCAATAAATACTCCTCCGATCCTTAATATAAAATCCATTTAACTAATTTGATTAGATTAAAAAATTTAGATAAGTTAGTTAATTATAAAAAACGTATCACGTTTTTCTTAAAATATCATAATAATCTTTTTTAATACTTCATCTTCCTCTTTTACTTGATTATGGTTGAGGGAGTATCCATAGGAGTAATTAAAAAAAATTAATAAATATAAAAAATAGGTCTTATATTTAGGATCAAAATCAACTCAACAATTGGATCCTATATTAAGGACCGGAGGAGTATTTTTTTTTTTCAAACATGATGGTTTATTTCCCGGGCAAAAACTCTTTATATTAATATTACTGATAAATATGTAAGCCTCTTATGTATAAAGGGGTCTAGTTATTAATTAATATAAACTAGTATATCTTTTATGTGTTTAGAATATATGTTTATAATCATGGTCAGAAATGGATACTATATGTTTATCCTACCTCCGGTGGTAAGGTTTAGGATCGGAAATAGTAATATTTATCTTGTATATATACACAAATGAAATCATTATTTCAAAAGACTGTTAAATATTTTTAAATGTGATAATGATATTTAACTGATAAAATTTTTATATAGTTTTTTGGTGATAAAAATTTATATATATAACTAGTGAATGCTACATTTTTTTGAATCTAGAAATTTTTTTGATAGAAATCAGCCAATATCTTCTAATTGATAGATAGAGACTAATCTTCTCATGGCTTTTTTTATGCATATGGCTTGGTTTGAACTTAGAGTGTTATGTTTAAAGAATCCAGCTATCTACTAACTATGCTTAGCTTTGTTGATGAGCTTAGAAATTTTATTAACACCTCTAATTGACTAATTTAGAGATGTTAAAAAAACTAAGTAAGTTATTTGATTATAAGATATGTTATATTATTTTTGTAAAATATTTATGTATATCATGAGATGAGACATTGGTTTACAAGTAAGATAAATTAGTTTAAAAAATAATAAATATAAATACTTTAAAGTAATTTATTTAATTTTATTAATTTCTACAAATTAATCAATTAAATCTTATATTAAATGCTGGAAATAGTATTTTGTATTTTTGAATGAATTTTATTATATTAATCATATAACAGCAACCTTATAATTTAGCGACATGAAAATTTTTTTATAAATTAGATGTCACATAGGCTATCAATTCACACTTATTTAATTCAAGAATAATATTTACATAAAAAAATTTATTTATTATTTTTAATCTATTTTTTTAAAAATTAATTTTACATAATTTAATTATTTATCTAATTTTTTTATTTGCGTGATTTAAATATTTATTTATTTAAAACTCATGAGAAAAATCTGACAAGTCACAATACGTTGCTGCTTTGAGTCAAGGTGGACCCACTTCTTTTTCTCCCAATCAATTGCCTTATTTATTCTGACAAGAGCGGATGGGAATTGGGAAATGAGTACGAGAGCCACTTCATCACTTTCGCGCAGTTTCCCTCGCGCCGAATCGAAATTACTTAAAGGGCACACTTGTCATTTCGAATTAGTTTGTTCTGATCGGCATACTTCACGAAATTTGCTCATTGAACCGGCTCTTAAAATAGTACTTTTTTTAATATAAAATTTATTTAACTAATTTAATTAAATTAAAAAAGTTAGATAAATTAGTTAATTATAAGATACTCCTTCGGTTTTTAATATAGGATCCAATTGTTGAGTTGATTTTGGTCCTAAATATAAGATTCATTTCTTATATTTATCAATTTTATCTAAACTACTCCATGGATACTCCTTCAACCATAATCAAGAAGAAGAGGGAGATAGAGTATTAAGAAAGATGATTATGGTATTTTAGGAAAAATGTGTCACTTTTCTTATAATTAACTAACTTGTCTAACTTCCTTAATCTAATCAAATTAATTAAATGGGTCTTATATTAAAGATCGAAGAATATATTACATGTTTTTTCTACAACACCATAATAATCTTCCATAATATCCTCTCTTCCTTTTCTACTTGATGTTGAGGGAGTATCTATAGGAGTAATTTAGGAAAATTGATGAATATAAGAAATAGATCTTATATTTAGGATCAAAATCAACTTAATAATTAGATCCTATATCAAGGCTCGGAAGAGTAGATTGTTCAACTTGATAAACTTTATAGAGTATTATATATTAACATTGTAGTACTGATATATTCACATAATATTGAATTATGGACGAATAATCTCATTATTTTTTAAAAATTAATAATGAATCTGCTTAAACTTTTAATCCCGTGTGGCTTCAGCTAGGTACTACATTAAATACCTCCTTTAAATTTTGAGTTATATGCATATAAAGTATAACCCCCCTAGATGTTAAAATATATTTATATAAGTATTCAACAAAATCAATAAAATAAGAGTTGCCTGTATACATATAAGAGTTTAGGAAATTTATTATAAAGTTTTAAAGTTTAAGGAAATTATTTATAAGTAACATAAAGTTTATGGGAGTTATATATAATTTTTCATTTTTATAAATTTAATTAATTTAAAACTAAATTTACATATATTGGATGATGTATGTTAAGAAAATTAAAACTAATTAGTCCTTCTTTAGGTATCAAATAAATTAAAATAATAAGGATATGGAACTAGATTAAGTTTCATATCATGATATCAATCAAGTAAAGAAAAAAATTTCAACGAAAATCAATCAAATAAAATAAATATGATGTAAAGACGGCAAAAATAAATAAATAAATAAGATGGGAAAAAACTCAGAAACGGGGGAATATTTCTATTATAAAAAAAAATTCTACTTTTGACGCGCTCTTGTTTTATTTGGCATCCGCACTACATGACCGCCTTTGCAAGGAATCTACGGGGCAGCGGTACTATTCCTGATCTTTTTTCATATGGAATATTTTAAAATATAAAAAATTTAAATTATTAAATACAACCAAAACTTTTAGATTTTTGCGGATAAACTAACAATATTTTAACGAAAAATAGAATATTAATTTTGAAAAATTGCATATTTAATATTTCAATCTTATAACTCTCATCTAATTAAGAAAATATTAATATTAACAAAATATTTTAAAATGTGGATATATTAATATAATTGGATTTTTAAAATAATAATAATTATCACAAAAATATTCAGAGAGTAAAGTTGAAATTAAAAGATTGAAAAGATATTTTATAAAATTTAAAAATATAAATTAAAATTTTAAAATATAAAAGTAGAGACCAGCGGTACATCAGTTAAACGATGCGAAAAATTTAACTAAATATAAAATGGGTTAATTCTCTATACATGATTCAAAATCTGAGAATGGCCAACACGCCGGCGGACAACGTATCATAATTTTTATATTTAGCTATTTTGCTAACACTAAAAGACAATATTTCCCATTCTAAAAATATTATTAATTAAAATTCACCAAGAAAAATTATTAATTAAAATATTATAAAGAAAGACAATTGACAAAAATTAAAAGTTATTATGAAAGATTGTTTTAGAGGCACTGACCTTTTCTCTCAATTCTTAAATTGATATTTTTTTAAACTAAATTTTAAATTTTATTTTGTTAGCAGCTTTAACATCTATACACAATAGTTAAAAATGCCAGTAAAGCAAAATTATTGGGTTAAGAAATTAAAAATTGAGAATTTCCTACAATTAATCTCTTCTTTAGAGAAGGCAGAAATTCTAAAATTTTATAATTCATGATCAATTCATTTAATATTTCCTTTTTTTGAGAAATTTTTTTTATATTTAAATTATGTGTCGGATGTGCAAATACCCTATCCTATCTATCTGGAAGTTAATAATTATAATATAATATAAAAATGTAAATAAAAACATTTTAAAGATAATTTTTTCAACTCTGGGGAGCATAGGTGACTCTGATGTCATGATGTATCGTTTTGTCGATTAATAAATTATCTTTTATCGCACAAAAACTATTTCTGAACTTATATATGCATTTATTTTATCCAGATAAGCATTTTTTAAAAAAATTAATTTAATTTAATTTTGTTTGGGAGTTCGATAAAGATCAAAGAGGCACCCTCATTGAGATGAACAAGGAAACTTTTTTAAAATCCATATCTTAATAAATAAATATAAGAATTTAAAAAGGCACGTCATCGAACAAAGAAAAATTGAAAAGGCACTTGGAAAAAAGGAAAAAAAGAACCGCCATAGACCAAGCCGGCTATAAACAAAAATCAAACCCTAGTGGAGATTGGCGCCGCTCTTCTCCTCCACGTCGTCGTCTTCCTCGTTTTCTTCTTTTTCTTCTCTCTCTGAACAATCTTCGTCTTCTTCGTCTCACTGAAAACTCTCTCTCTCTCTCTCTCTCCTGTGTCTCTATCTCTATTTATCTCTTCGCTGTTTTTCTGTTTAGATCTGCTCAGGTTCTGAGCTTTTTCCAAGTCGTTGTTTCGGAATCGACATGGTGGTGAATGAAAGGCCGTCGAAGAGGATGAAGAGGAGAGTTTCAGCCGATCTTTATGATTTTCTCACTTTTCCGGCCGCCGATGACCGCTGCTGCGACGATATGGTCGGTGGCGGTCAACCGTTCCGGAAAACCGTTCAGCGGTTTCTTACTAATTATGCGATGGTCACCTATCCCCCGTCGTTATTTTCCTCCTTGATGACGTGGCAGATATTGTTCCGGATCGGAGGACTCGTCGATGGGTCCGATCTTTCGCCGGCTATTGTTACTCTCGACATTGTGGAGGAGGACGTTACTCGATCTCGAACCTCAGTCTACTGTGATCAGTGCCGAGTTGTTGGTGAGTCGACTCACTGAGTCCGTGTGTCCGAGTTCAAAAGGATCTGCCTGCTTGGCGGATTGTTAATTGATAGTTATGGTACCGAACCATTAGATATTTAGTTGTGAACTAGAGATTTTTCTTTGAGCACAATTATGAACCTTGTCGTGGGACAGAACCTCGCTGAGTAACGAGTCGGAAGACTGATTGATCCGTGTGAAAAGAGACTAAAAATAAATCTTATTCCCTGTTATCTAAATTATGTAATTATGTAATTAATTAATAATTAACTGGTATCAGTTATTTAATAATTATTTAAGTGGTGGGTAAGAAATGAGGGGGGATATTTGTGGCTGTTATTCTTTTCTTTTTCTTTTTTTTTTTTGTGGGTAACAAGGCTATTATTCTGATATTGACTTTTATTCTGACTTTTTTGTTGGCAAAAAATGAAGGCTGGAGTGGCCATCCTGTTTGCCGAAAGCGATATCACTTCATTATCCGAGCTTCAAATAATCACATGGAAGCATACGAAAGACCTTGCTCATTATGTGGGAAATCTACCCGATTATCGGAGCCAAGGTGAGCTCGAATACTATTCTGTTTTAGCTTTTTACGAAAATGGAGTCTTCTTTTTCAAGTCATCAGAACGAATTGTCAGTCTTTTTTATCTCTGTGAAAGGCATATTTTTATTTTGGGTTCTTATTTGCATATATTGAATGTGGCAGGTGTAAATGGTGTGATGCGGAGATTACTGTTCAAGATCTCGAGGATTGGGTGTATGGTCAAATTGAAGATAACACCCATCTTCTGCACGGGATTGTCCACTCCAATGGTTATGGCCATTTGCTTACACTTAATGGAAGAGAGGGTGGTTCAAGGCTTCTCTCTGGGTCTGACATAATGAGTTTCTGGGATAGGCTTTGCGCTGCACTTGCTGTTAGGTTTGCATCCTCCGTTTCTCACGGCACATATTTTTAGATTTACTGTTTGTTTTTCAGTGAAGAATCTGATTATGAAAGAAATATGAACAGGAAAGTTAGTGTGATGGATTTGTCAAAGAAATTTGGGATGGAATACCGATTGCTTCATGCAATCATCAATGGGTGTTCTTGGTATGGGAATTGGGGTTATGAATTTGGGACTGGTAGCTATGCTCTCACTCAAGATTCGTACCAAAAAGCAGTGAATACCCTGTCAAGCATGCCCCTGTCGGATTTATTATTCCAGGATCGTGGGCCCCGAAGTCGCTGGCAGTGTGTTATTTCTCTTTATCAATCGTTGGCAGATGCTGAACTGTTAACGATCAAAGATCTGTTCTCCTTTTTAACGTCCTTAATTCGTGAGTTCCACAAGCCTCTGACGACAAGAACAACGAGTGCTGAAACTTGCAACGTGTTGTGTGCTTGGTCAAGCAAAGACGTTGAAGCTGTGCAACAGGCCTTGATCAAGGTACTGCTTGCGTCGGCTGCCTCTAGCGGGGCCAAATGGGTGACAAGACGAGCTCTCAAGGGTGCATTAAGTAGGAGTGTTGCGTCTCCAGAGCTTCTGGATTACAGTCTGAAATATCTGGGCGGAAAGTTAGCTGCCTATGGTATGGTGGTTAGGTCAAGATGCAATCCCTCATCCAGTGCTGTTGAGTTCAGGTAAGATCTAGATTTTATTTGTCCTGCTTCTGTCTTTTGTTAGTCGCTTTTACATACAATTACTAAAACATTTGATCTTATCTTGAACGAACAGGCTTGAAGCCTCGAATGTTATGGAAATTGAAGCTGGCACGAATTCAGGATATCCATCGAAAGAGCAAGTGATTGATGATTTGAGATTCTTGCTTGATTCGATTATTCATCCTGAAAGGATGGCAAGCTACAGGCCGAAGACGACGAGGAAGCGGGTGGCTGATTCAGCGAGGAAGCTCCTTGACTGCAAGCAGTTCATGAAGGATTACAGGCCTGATAATAACACGGCAGGTGAGCAAGTGCCTCCATGTATTAGGCTGTGGTGTCGCGTGGAGCTTTCCGATCAGCCAAAAGAAGATCCAGCCCCTCCCCCAGAACTGATTTTGCTGCCCTTGAATGCTACCGTAGCTGACCTCAAGAATGAGGCGACTACTACTTTTCAAGAAGTGTATGCCATGTATAAGAGGTTTCAAGCTGAGGAACTTCTGGAATATGGGTCTATCAAGGACAATCTCACAGTAAAGTTACTGCTTGGAACAAGTGGATCTGTCCGAGTTTTAGGTAAATGCCATGCAAAACATGGCCTAAACCGCTTCCGAATGGAAAGAGGGACAGAGACGTGGAAGGTTGATTGCCCTTGTGGGGCTAAGGACGATGATGGGGAGAAAATGTTGGCATGTGATACTTGCGGTGTTTGGCAACATACAAGGTGTGCTGGAATTGAGAATTCCATTGCTGTCCCTTCTAAGTTCGTTTGCATGAGATGCATCAGATCATACCGGAAGGAGGCCAAGAAACTGCCTGACCCCATTGAACAAAAAAACCTCCCTATGGATGAGGCAAAAATCCACCCCGTGAATGAAGCCAAAAACCAGCCTGTCGATGGAGGAAAAGACTACCATGTGGATGAAATAAACATAAGTTGGAAACAGAACACCTCTATTGATGAAGCAAGAACCCCCAGTAAAGCAACAACGTCGTGCAGGGGTGAGGTAGTGGCAGCAGACAGTCCTGCAGTTGCTTGTAACCTGGCTCTGAATTTTGGTGTTCGCTGAGTGTATAGTGTATGCCTGTATGTTGTACAGTAGGTTAGGATTTTTTTTTGAAAAAAAAACGTGTGGTGCCATGTATCTGGGGGTTGGTATTTTGTTGTTAAGCCTCTGGTTTTAGAGTTTAACTTGTGTTAGCATTAGGTAAGACTAGGACGGGGACCAAAACGAGATGAAAAAAAGAACATGCTTAACATTGTGTATCCATCAGCCTCTAGAATCTAAAACGTGAATGTGCTGCCAATACAATGAGCTACTATTTCTCCTCCTTTGCCTGCGAAGCTTCTTTGGTGGTTTTATTCTCACTAATTGGTTCTCTTTCAAGCATAACCCCTGCTCCTTGTGATTCTAGACGACGGAGCATGGGTTCTTTGTCTGATGTTGGCAGGTTGTTGATAAGTCTGCAGAGGGTTGTGTACTTGGCAACTACCTCTTTGTAGATAGTTAGCAATCTGTCCACATCTTTCAATGTCATCTCATCGCTCTTTGCCTCCAGATATGGATATTCCGATACTTGTAGGGGCGTAGCTGCGAGAATGAAGTGTTACGAGTCAGCACCAGCTGCCTTTTATGGCATAAAAAAGGCAAATAAGGAATCGAACATGCTCTATGACACAAGGGCATAATTAACAGGAATTAAGTAACAAAAGTTGATTACCACATGGACCTTAAGGCAAATATTGCACTAGCATAATTATTATTTATTTAGTCTGCAGTTTTGTGACGTGTGCGCTTTCGCAATCTGGGGCACAACAAAAATAATGTTCTTTCTTTCCCCCGGGGGGGGGGGGGGATAACGACTGAATTCTTCAACATCAATGCAGTATTCCTTAAAATCTGATGGATCCCTATATTTTTAATAATGCCTGATATTGAATTTAGAGAGGCAGAACAGAGGTGGATGAAAAGATCAAGTACACTACATATATGTTTCTTCTCTAACATCATGTTGATCTTAATTTGGGCGACCAAGTTGATAATACATATATCGATAAAAAATGCAAACTAACCTGTTACAGGGCTGCCATGAATTTCCTTCGAAGGACTGCACCCAGTCTGGCCATGTTGGTTTGTCTGGTTCGTTTGTATCACTGGACAGGCTCCATCAGTGACTTTAGTAGTCGATTTTGCCACTTGCATGTTCTCCTCAAATTCGATTTCATCCATTGAAAGTGATGTAGCATTTAGATCAATTATAAATGACTTGGCTGACACCAGATTTGTGAAATAATATTCAGGCTCTGATATGAGCTTTGCTTGCCTTCGATACAATTGGATGAATTTGAGGTTTGATTGCAATTGAGGAGGATTTGCCTGATATATATCAGATGAAGAATCTCAATTATTCATATTCAGCCACCCCAAATAATTAAAAACAACAATACTTTTACAAGCCAGAGAAACAAAATTGAAAGGCAGAATGTTAGAGAGGAACGGAGACTAAAATTTGATGGAACTCAACTCAAAAACCAATTCCAAACCTATAGGAAAAATAAGAATGGAAGGTGGGCTGAAATGGGAATCACCGGAGAAGAGGACAAGAAGATTGTTGGTTCTGGCGAGTGAACAAATAATATATTCACCTCAAGATCAACTAGCTATATTTTGGTTATGTACAAATCATTTGATTGTTTTACCAGACTATGATATATTTGTTACTTTATTATCTTGATAGATCATTTAGATCATTCTTCCTCTTTTCAAGGGAATCCATTTCTTTATCAATTTGTTTTTCACATCAATCAATGAATAAAGCAAGCACAGACGATTATAATAGCCCCACTAAAATTACTGATGATCTTAAAAAGTGGATGCAGCTAGAGTGTCTTCGAAGAGAAGAGCCATGAATTAGTTTGAAAGACAGAAAATAAGGCAGCCAGGGCACCCAAGGGTGGAGTCCAAGGTCTCGATTTATTCATTACTTTCATCACTTCCAACTAGAAGTGTATGAAATTTGGATGCCCCTCAAGAAAGAATGGCAAGTTTGCGACTACAGAGAGCATTTTGAGTAGTTGACAAACCCTTTGAAAGATTCTACTCTTATGGTACTAAAAGAGGAGCTTTTAAGGATGGGCTGAAGCAAGAAATCTAGACTATGATGAGGATGCACAGAGCCAAAAGACTACAGGAATTGATGAAACACACGGGGTTGCTGAGAGAAACATGATCTAAAAGTTTCCATTAGGGCCAAAATGGGCTGAATCACCCAGCCCTAGCAAGGGTCAACACACCTAAAAGAAAAGAGTCTACTGCCAAGTGTTACAAAATCATTAACAATCAAGAGTGTATGAAATTTCAAGAGGCTACAGAGGCAGAGTATATAGAGAGAGAGAATTGGGACTATGCATCAAAAATGGAGAAAAATTTGGCCCACCAACAAGTGCAATTTAAAAAAGAAAAAGAAAAAAAGGAAGTGGTGATCTTGGAAGAAAGTGGAGAAAAGAGGGGGTGAAGGAAAGACGAAATTCTAAAGGTAGATGATGGATTCAAAGAGAAAGTGAGATAGTAATGGAGTTGCAGAACTGACAATCACAACATGGAGCATGAAGCATAAGAGGAAACTGAAAGGAAAAGTGGTAATCATATCGAATGATAGTGGAGCCTCACATAGAGCTTTGCATCCACCACATTAAGAAGAAATTAATTACTGCTAGCACAAGGTGCAGGTCAAAACACCGTGGCATTGAGGAAAGGAAATAAAGGGAAGCCAGCTATGCATGTGCCTTACTTTTGTTAAAAAAGAAATTTAATACAAGGCCACAGTAAACAACCCCGCAAAAGAACAATATCAATACACATCAGTAATCGAAATATCCTTGCAGCCTAGAGGAAGAGAACATGGGCCTCACTAGTTACTCCACGTATGCAAAACATGCAAGAAACTGAAGACGGGGTGGGGGGGGTATTTTTTTGGGTGGGGACGACTCAAATCCTGGGCAGAAGTGAGGGTAAATTGGAGGCAACTTGACTATGGATAAAAAAGAAGGAAAGATGGTGCATTTGAAGAGTGCTCTTGCACTTTATTGTCTAGTATAAATTAAAATTTAACAGTGAGAGGGGTTCAAAGCTTCTAAATAGAATTTTAGAAGGCAGTTCAGTAAAGAACAAGGAATAATGTTGATCACCATAGGAGGGGAGTCTATTTTGAAGTAGGCGAATATGCGTATCTCAAATTAAAACCTTAGAGGTTGATGTTCTTAGTTAAAAAGCTCAATGACAAATGAAGCGATGTATTATTATAATTTTTTAAAAATATTAGGGGAGGTAACGGCCACTAGCCATTAAAGAGGATATTTAATTAGCGATTAGTTTCTGTAGTTAGGCCTATAAATATAGACATGACAGGGTACCCAATTGTACAGATTTGATTTCCAGGAATATAAAGTGCACTATTCAGATGCGACCTTGCCTTCTCCCTGTTTTCTCTCTCGCTCACCTCTTCTCTAGCTCTCTTCTTCTAATCTCTATCTTTGTCTATCTTTCTTCTTCCCTGGACCCTCTTCTACCTTTCTCTTTTCTATTTCAATCCTATCATGAAGCCTCAAGTGCTATTGCATAGAAGGGATGTCTACAAGCATGTCTTCAGAAAACTTTTACATGTGCAAAGGGTTTCATATACCATATCTAAAGTGGAGGATTTAAAACATAATATGGCCACCTCGTTGAATTTCACAATAATTTACTACCTACTCTTAAAATTATTTATCATTTATTTATTTTAATATATATGATATATGATGGGCCAAAACATTTTGAATCTGCTCATGAGTTCAGGTCAACTGGAGGCCCAATTTCACATTAATTATCTAAAAGCAACAAACTCAAACTGAAACTAAACTTTCACTAACGCACTTTCCCTATATGCTCTTCAGTTCCTTGCCTTGATAATGATCAAATAAAGAATATAAAAAGGCAACAAGCATGGGCAACACAACGAAAAAAGCTAGGAAGCAAATAACTAGCTGAATGGCTTATTACCAAGGGTAGCTTGCCTTGATTGTAACATATATAAGCACAGGAAGAAATTCATCTGCTCCAGCTGGCACGTGATTTTCAGTCATTGATGCATTGAGCAGAAGATTGTTGATGACCCTACAACAATTCATTATACTTGACAGCTTTTCACGAGGAGCTTTAAAAGTGTTGATTTTCTGCAATTCTTTCTCTGCAAGCTGAACATAAAGGGAAAAAACAGATAATTAATTTCTCAAGAAAACCGGGCTCACTTTCTGTTAAAAAATCCAAGTTGAAAAAAAAAAAAGAAAAAAAAGAACTAAGGGCCTTACATTAAAAATGGAATACTAAGAAATTGGAAAAGGTCCGTTCACCTTTAAATGCAAGAGGGTCTTGTACCACCCCATCAACTCTAAAGCAAGTAATTAAATTGGCAATTCAATCTCTGCTCTAAATATCGTGCTTAAATAGTTTTAGATTTCAATATTTTTAGAATTGATCTATGCCAACAGGCAAAAACAAAAAAACAAAAAACAAAACAAAAAACAAAAAGAGGTCCTTGCAATTCCACCAATTCTACCAAATCTCAGTGATTCGAACATGTTGGGCACTCAACTATTGACAAACTTCCTAAACAGAAATGATTTTGTTTTGTGCAATTGCTATTGCACTAATCCAGATATTTGTCCTTACCGTGTCAAAATAGCAGTCACTTTCTGTTTAAAAAAATTTCAGCCTTGTTGGAAGAGCACTGCCAACTCAAAAAGTTATGGAAAGTGTACTCATTAGGTTGGTAGTCTCGAGAGTTGGCATTAAATTATGTCTCAATACTTACTCCTTTTGCTTTCTCGATCCTAATCAATTGTCATTTTCTTATCCATAGGAGGCCCTAGCTTAGCCATAAGAAAAATTTCAGCTTGTCTAATGCTGTCCAAGTGATCCAGCAAGGAAAAGGCAAAAGATCAGTCACATTTCCCAAATGAAATTGTCAAGCTTTTATGCACCAATTTTTTAATAGTAAACCCACTCTTTGCATATTCTAAATCCTTAGCTTCAGAACCTTATATCAAACCATATCCCATTCCAAGAACTAGAAGCTCCCAAAATTGTTGTCTTGCCCACCTTCAATAATAAGGAATTTCTTAAAACAAGTTATTAAGCCATACCATGAGCTTGGTATTTATATGGGAACAGAAGATACAGCAAAAAGTTAGAAGATAAAACAATCTTCAGTGATGACATTAGGAAGTTGAAATATGAGAGCAATAAAAATGTTGTACAATAGAAGTATTAAAAAAATCGTTTGGCAGGATTAAAACACATGTGCACTGACAAAATAGCAAAGTTTTAAAGAATGACATACTTCCTAAATTAAGCCATACCAGCCATGAAGCTTCATTACGAAGAATTGCTGGTATGTCCAAATGTTCAGGCTTCAGAAAGGTTTGGACCAGGCATATTTTCTCTGAGATTTCATGGTCAATCTTAGTATCCTCGGGAGAAACAGCAAATGTTCGGGAAAACAGCTTGGTCATTACATATTTCTCTAAAGCCTGCAGATAGCATAAAAAAACAAGATTAATATGAGATTATTACATCCCTCATTATTAATGAAGTACAGATTGTACCATCTGAAGTTAAAACATCATGAAGACAACTATTTTCAACTTATCAAGTATTGATTACGACAGCTTCACTTCAAGCAGCTACATAAATCATAATCTTGAATCTAACTAGGTTCCACAATGAATATCAACATTTAGCAATGAACATTATTCTTCTTGCTCTAGTTTCATATGTCAACATGTGTTCCATTAGGAATGGAGTTCCATGAGTAGAAAAACACAGAATATCAACAGTGACCTGGAGAGGGAAAATGCTTATGTAATTATTCTAACTCTTTTTCCTCCACTTAAATTATAAAGATGAAGCTTTATTTAGATATTATACAAGCACATAAAACTAGATCAGGTGAGTACCTCCATTGCACAATCGATCTCTTCCTCAGTGGCACCTGTCCATAATGGATGTTCCCTAATAGCAGCTTCCATTGTCAAGTAAAACTCTTGCACTCTTTTCCCATCATTTTCAGGGTTGGGTGGGTAAAATGAAAATGACACAATAAAACTGGGGGAACCAATTAAGGAGTTACAAAATGCAACTAAAAGAGCACAAAAAGTTTGACAAATGGAAATAAATGCATGACAGTATACATGTATATTATAGAGAACGCACAAATTCAATCAATAATTCAAAAATGAGTCAGGGTAAAGGAAAAAGTCAGTGGTCAGAACCATATCAGATTGTCTGTCATGCTGAACTTCTATCAGATGTTTAGGTATTAACATTCAAATTCAAAATTTAGGTGACATCAAGGTAGGTGAGTGGTGGAAATCCCAAGTCCTCGAGAAACTTAGCCTGTTTGTAAATTATTTTGGGCATGGAATACATGGAAAATTCAATAATTCTGTGTTTGGTACACAACATTATATTCAAGGTATAAAACTGAATGCAATGATCTTGAATTATCTACGCATCTCGCATCAATGTATTTTACGGTACGATTATTTGGGAAACAAACGCACACAAACTAATTGCAATCTCATATCAATGGATTTTATATGCTGCCAAACTAAACGATCACATGAACATATAACTCAATTACATCTTCCAAATGCGTTCAAGTTGCCAATAATCTGTCTATTTATTCAAGTTATAACCGGAATTGTTTGGCTATATCTTAGCGCATCACCCACGAAACTATTCATAAACAGTGGGGAAATAGAGTGCAGCACCCATTCGCAAAAAAGAAAACCACAAAATTCGAAAAGGCAATACCATAGGTATATGATCGAGCCAGAAAGATGAAAATAAAGGGTCGTTCACCTCTTGATGGATCGGACAAGGCCAATGGAAGCAGGATTTCGCATGCGATCGAGAAAATCAAAGAACGAGAGCGATTGCGAAGATGTTGATGCGTCCATGGAATCAATTGTTGGACCCAGTTGAATTGAAGAACGAGCAGCATATTAGAGTCAGATCAATGCACAGAGCCCTAGGCAATACGAAGAACATTAGGTATGGCGCACCCACCAGTCCAACGCTTTAATTTATCCACAAACTGGTAGTTCGGTCCGGAGGCCGTGGGTACGGGGGTCTAGCTTTGCATTGCGGGAAAAAAACAGAAAAATGACATATTAATTTAGTAACACCCAAAATATCTGTTCAATTTAAGAAATCTTATTTTGGTTTTAAGAGACAAATTAGAATTATCATATTAAATAAAAAGACCAAATTACCTTTCATTTTATTTATTGTTTTCAAAATACTAAAGCTCCCACTGGCTGGCCAGTTGTCGGAGCTCCGGCGGCGGCAGTCGCTGAAGCTCCGGTGACCAGCCAACAATTAATCAACGGAACTCTATTGGCCGAAAACAATTTTTCTGAAAATTTTTACAACTTTAGTATAACAGTTAACGACTTTTGTGATGCTGTTAACAACTTCAGTATAGTAGTTAACAACAGGTTTTCTGGGAAATTCAACAAGCTCCGACGGTCGAAAATAATTTTTTTGAAAATTTTTACAATTTTAATATGACAGTTAACAACTTTTGTGACACTATTAACAACTTTAGTATAGCAATTAACAATAGGTTTTATGGGAAATTCAACAAGTTCCGGCGACCAGAAACAATTTTTTTAAAAATTTTCACAACTTCAATATAACAGTTAACAATTTTTGTGGCGCTATTAACAATTTCAATATAGCAGTTAATAACAGATTTTTCAAAAAAATTCAACAATTGGTCTCCGGAGCTCTGGCGGCTGGAAACAATTTTTTTTGAAAATTTTTACAATGTCAGTATAACGGTTAACAACTTTTGTAACATTATTAATAACAGGTTTTCTGAGAAATTCAAAAAGTAACATTTTTACAACTTCAATAATACTGCTAACAAGTTTAGTAACTCTATTAACAACTTCGGTATAGCATTTAACATGTTTTCTTAAAAAATTAAAAAAAAAAGGCATTTTTACAACTCTAGCAACTACTTTTTTTTTTGGAAAATTTTTTACAATTTCAATATAACAGTTAACAACTTTCGTAATGTTATTAACAACTTTAGTATAGCAGTTAACAACTAATTTTCTAAAAAAATTCAAAAAGTAGCATTTTTACAATTTCAGTAATGTCGTTACCAAGTTCCATAACTCTATTAACAACTTTGGTATAACATTTAACAATAGGTTTTCTTAAAAATTAAAAAAAAAGCATTTTTATAACTTTAACAACTACTTTTTTTTGAAAATTTTTGCAATTTCAGTATAACAGTTAACAATTTTTGTAACTCTGTTAACAACTTTGATATAACAGTTAATAACAGGTTTTTTAACAAATTCAAAAGGTAACATTTTTACAACTTCAGTAATACCATTAACAAGCTCAAAAACCTATTGTTAACCGTTATACTGAAATTGTTAATAGTATTACAAAAGTTGTTAACTGTTATAGTGAAATTGTAAAAATTTTCAAAACAATTGTTTTTTACCGCCGGAGCTTCGGTGACTAATTGTTGAATTTCTTGAAAAACCTGTTATTAACTGATATACTGAAATTGTTAATAGTGTTACAAAAGTTGTTAACTGTTATACTGAAGTTGTAAAAATTTTCAAAAAAATTGTTTTCCGCCGCTAGAGCTTGTTGAATTTTTTAGAAAACTTATTGTTAACTACTATATTGAAGTAGTTAATAGCGTTACAAAAGTTGTTAATCATTATTCTAAAGTTGTAAAAATTTTCAAAAAAATTGTTTCCGATCGCCGAAGCTCCAGTGATCAATTGTCAGCTGATCGTCGGAGCTCCAGTGACTGCCGCTGCCGGAGCTCTGGTGACCGGCCGACCAGTAGGGGCCTTGGTATTTTAAAAATAATAAATAAAATGAAAAAAAAATTAGTCTTTTTATTTAACATGATAATCTCAATTTGGTCTCTTGAGACCAAAATGGGATTTATTAAATTGAGCAGATGTTTGGGCATTATGAAGTTAATATACCATTTTTCTGTCTTTTTTCCCTTGCATTTTTGTAGAAGTTATATAAATTAAATTTAATTCATGTGTATACAGTATAACTGTCTATACTTGCTGTTTTTACGGGATTCTTGGCTAGCACCTCCTCCAGTTCTCATTACAAGTCACAAGACGACAACTAATAAGTACTTCTAGTCTTTTTTACAAGCCATTTGCTTAGTTTCAAATAGCATTAAATATTTTTTCTATATATGTCTGTAATAATAAGGGCAGTGAGATAATAAAAATTAATATAATATCAGAATTTAGTATGTCACTGTGTTTTTATTCTTAAGTCATCTATAGTTATAAAAAAAACAAAGGTTTGTTCCTGCATATAAATTATTATAGGGTAATTAATGAACTTTTTTCAACTTTACCCTTGTTGACTTAACAAACATCGAGAAAGATAAAATATGTAGGTGAAAGAAACTATAAAATATATTTTTAATACATTTTCTTTAAAGATCATTAATTTAATATGTTTTTGGTTTGCAGGCTTAGTATACAAATGACTTATAAATGATAACAATGTGATAGTCAATAAGGGTAATATTAAAATTCACTTGAATTTTATTACAAATTTAGTGTTTTCAATTGTTTTTATTGGTATGTGAGAATTAGTTAAAAATAACTTATAACATAGACCAAATGGGGTAGTATTTATCTAACATTAAATAATTATATGTTGTTAATATTAATATTAACACTCTCCTAAATGTGGAGATGAGTTAGAGAGTTAATTTTAATATTAAATGTAAGACTATAATTCACTTTATTTTTTATATTTTTTATTTTTTTAAATTAATTTATTTAACTTATAAACTAATATATAATATAATATCATGTTACATTTGCTAGAATTAATAATCTATTTAGTTTTTTAATCCATCTAAACTAGTAAAGTAACTCTAATGTCAATGATAAGAGGAATATTAACTTTTGAAATAGTTTATAAAAATATTTAAAATGTTAAAAAGTCACAGGTAAGGATGGAAATAGGTTAGGCAGCCTATGGCCTGCCTGACTTATTTAGATATCAGAACAGGTTCAAGTCTGTAAAAAGGCCTGTTTACTTTATCAAGTTAGGCTCAGACTTGATAATAAGCTTATTAAACTTATCAGACAGCCTGGGCTTGATATCTTTTTTTTTTTTAGGTTAAAATTGTAAATGGATAGAAAGGAATCTGCTATTTTGCTTGGCTAATTAAGAAAACTCTACCAACATAAACGTGTTATCCAAAGCTCAATGCATGCTTTATTTCATTTCCATTCTCTATAATAAAAATAATTGATGTATGTATAATGACACATATTTGATCAGAGAAAGAAAACATAAATGTATTAAAAAAAAAGCATCATTCATTTATTTGATCCATACTTTCCTTATTAATCTTATATAAAATATATATATATATATAAAGAATTGACCTATTATGTTTTAGACTGTATATATGTGTGTTCAATTTAATTCTTATTATAATAGTTACTTAATTAATTTAAATAAATAAATAAATTATAATAAATGTAACATATTTTTTAAAAACAATCATGTGTAACAATAGGATCAAATATTATTTTGTTAGTAAATTAGTTTGAACAAATGATAAATTTAAAATATAAAAAGGATTAAGGATGTTTCATATTTTAAACTAAATCTAGTCATTAACTAATTTTTATTCTAGAAATGGGATGAAGTGATATTTTTTTACCAGAGTGAAATTATATTTTCTAATATTTTTTATATTTGATTTTTTTGGGTTTAAGGGGACATGTTTTACAAATTGTGTTCATTTGATAATTTTATATTTTTTGTTTGTATTTTAGATAAATTGGGCTGAATTATTGTAATTTTGAATTGATTTATGTGTGTTTGAAATTTGTTAAAAAAACAGGCCACAAGTCAGGCCAGGCATGATTACAGGCTCGGCTTAAGCCGAACAAAAACTTTTCACAGGCCGCTGGCTAGGTTCAGGCGAACAGGCCTCACCACAGGCTGGGCTTGTTAAGCGTGAAGCTTGGCTGGGCCTGTTTCCACCTTTATTCACAAGTATGAAATGTTATATAATCATGCTTTCCTTTAAAATTTTTCATATTAAATTTTGCCATGTATTGTCTGTTTTTACCTTTTCATTTTATTTCTTAATCAATGGCATTGCAGTGAATGGGAATGGGAAGGTTGAGTTTTGATGGTTCACATCACCATATCAACATAATAAATAATACTATGGTTCTTAATATAAAATCTATTTAACTTATTTGACTAAATTAAAAAATTTAGATAAGTTAGTTAATTATAAAAAATATGATATATTTTTTCTAAAATACTATAATTATTTTTCTTAATATCATTCTTTTCTTACTAACTTGATTATAATTGAGGGAATATCTATAAAAATAATATAAAAAAATTAATAAGTATAAAAAAATAAATCTTATATTTAAAATTAAAATTAACTGAATAATTAAATACTATATTAATGATAGAAGGAGTAAATAAAAATCAATTATGAGCTGAGTTACATTTTTTTGGTCAACGGCTTCACACTCAAATTACTGTACTATGAACAATGATAACTAATTGAAAAGTGTTAGCACAATCTTTGGGCTGCGTGATTTTTTTTTTTTTTTTGAGTAACAAGTAGAGTAAGTAGGTCCTTTCATCTGTCATACTTTTCAACTTCCATCAGTGAGAGTGGGTCATTTATTTTCAACGTCCCATACTTATTTTAATTTTTTTTTCTGTTTAAATTCAAAATTCAAACTTGATTTTCTTCTTTCTCCCTCACTTTATTCTTTGCTTTACCAAACACGGTGAGGATCGGGAAATTTTATGGAAGCTTCATGGGGTCGTTAGAGAAGTTTTGAAGGGTTGGGTGTGTGGTGAAATTAGACTGGAGAAGAAGAAAAGAACCAGAAAACGAGGAAGAAGGGAGAGGCCGACGGCGTAGTGATGACCGAAGAAGATGGAATGCGCCGATGGTGATTGATCGAAGGAGTGGAGTCAGAGGTTTTTTGTTTTTGCCGAGGGGAAGTTGTGAGATCTACTTTTAGGTGCGTGTATTGCCAGCCTGTTCCTCTGGTTCGAAGTTGCCGTGTTTGAAAGTGGAAGAGAGAATGGTCATGGATGATGTTGAGGAGGAGAGTCGTGGTCTGAGAGATATGAAGGTCGTGGTTTGGTGTTCTCCTCCTCTCTTCTTGGTTAAACAAAAATTTTCCTCTAATTGCCCTAAAGCTTCAATCCCAAAACAGTGAGTTTTCCAGTCAATGCCCCCTACACAAATCTGGAGCAAGTATTGGCTCAGTTCAAGGGCGAGCGTCACACGACGACGACAGTGCCACCGTCGTCCCCACCGGACTATACCTTATGGATGATGCACCATCTTGCTGCAGAAGCACAGGCTATCTTGACGTTGACGATCTCCGAGATGACACAGGCAGCGACACGGAAGGATGGTATAGGTTAGGAGGGGGTGCGAAGGGATAAGGAGGAGGAGGAAGGTTAAGAAGGAGAAGGGGGGCGATGAAAAGCAGAATGTGCAGAAGTGTGGGAAAAGGAATCTTGCGTGATGCTGCTGCTGTGCAAGCACCCGTGCCTCTGTACTATTTGTGGGTTTTTCCTCCCATCTGTAAATCCTTAAAAAATGGTAGCGTCCATGTTAACATGTCTGAATTTTGGAAATACTGCCCGCAAAAAAAAAAAAAAAAAAAAATTGCACAAGGAAAAAATAGAAGTTTCCATGATTCATATATACCAAGTTCGTTCTTTTCTTCGTTTTGTGTCTTTAGTTTTTTTAACAGTACATACCGCTAGCTAGAACAGCACTGCAACATTCTTGTGTTCAAGGGAATTGGGCAATTTCAAAGTGTTAATTAGCAACCTATTCACCCATCCTTAGCTCGATATGGGAAAGTTATCTCAGATAGGAAGTAGAACCTGATTAGGAATGTGTGAAGTGCCTTTTTCATGATTTTATTTAAGGCACATTGAGAATGCTGAAACAATTTGAAATGGTTTGTGATTGGTTTATGTAATATGCTTTATATGATGGATTTTATTGCTGCATCTATGAGGAATGACCTTATGCATTTACATTTATCATTGTTAAAAAACTTGTGACATGATTGTACGTACTTTTGATATGGGAGAATCCATTCATTGGTCTTATTTGTGAGAAGTTGCAATAATATCAAAGGATTGCATTATTTAATTGTTGTTTACTTGCCAAGGATCATCTATGATAACTAAAAACAAAACTGGAATTGTATGGATATTAAATTATTGGGGTGTTTGGGTAAGAACAAAACTATGGTTTCATAAGTTTTTTATAGTATATGAAATAAATATGTAGAGGAGTTTGTTTCGATTTGCAGAAAAAGTGCTTCTGAGAAGCATTTCTGGAGCTAGCCAAACACTCTTTTATGTTGATGTGGTGAGCGGAACATGTATTACTCTTTTTTTATAAATATAGTTGTGTTCATACTTATTAATGCCGCCAATTGGTTAGTACAGCCAGAATCATCAACTGTGTTGGTGGTGTCAGCTGAAAATGTCTCGCTCCATTTTGTTTTAGTTTGGTGGGTATCAATATTTAGGACATACTATTTGAAGGGAATGTTTGTTCTTCCATTTCTGTTTCATGGATGATTATTTTCTTTTAGAGTTTATTTTGGCTTCAATTTAAATTTCTTATTCTTTGTGTAAATACCATACTTGAAATTATATGGAAGACAAATAACTATGATATTCACAGTTCATATTATGGGGAAATTAAGATTAAAAATGGGCAAATATGCTGTCACTTCGAAGAATTCTGCGAACCTTACAAATCAATTACATTGAGGTGTTCGGTTCTAATATGCAAATCACACATGCATGGACAAGATCATTTTAAGTGGTGGAGGCTGCCTACTTTGTTGGTTGACCAGGAAGTATTAGCTAAACCAAATACAATTTGTTAAAATGCTTCAATATCTAATGGTTCTTATTCTTGATCTTATTGTCAGAGTTTGCTCTTTTTTAAAAGATACACTGCAACCTATGACCTCTTCGAGCGCGTGTGTAGTACTGACCTCATATGTTGACTTGATTTTTACTGAATCACTAACATCACTCATTGTACATTATGGCTATCCAGTTTGTTTTAGTAATCAACATTTAAAACTTGATGTTTGTGGTTATCCATGATTGACAAGGGATTCAAATTTTCTGACTTCTTCCTGTACATAGTTAACTATAAAATCTTTTCCATATGTTTAATCATAACACATTGAGTATGTAGTTAGTTGAGAATTTTTAAGAAGACTCTATTGGAATGTGTTACATTTTGAATATAAAAAAAAGAGCAAACATTACTGTCATGGTATCATATGCTATGAGAGGACACCTCTTAGGGTCTGTTTGGTTTGAGGGGAGGGTAGGGGAGGGGAGGGGAGGTTTCATCCTCACCTTGTTTGGTTTGATTAAAAAGGAGAAGAGGAAAGGATATTTAATAATTCCTTGTTTGGTTCAAGAATGGGAGGGGAGGGATAGTAATAATCAATTTACCATTTTACCCTTACATATTAGTTTATGTTTTTTATTGATATATTATATAAATTAATTTACATCTTAATTTAAATCATATAATTTAATAAAAATTCAGTCTTATCATATTAATATGTGTATTAAAAAATTGGTACAGTAATTTTTTATTCTAATTAATATAATAATATATTTAAAATAATCAAATTAACAAATTTTACATGCTCTAAGAAAAATGAAATTTTATTCTCTTTAGGCTATCTTTTTTTCCAGCTTTAAAATATATTTAATAAATAATATATTTATAAAAAATTAATTTTTATAATATTATAATTTTTTATTTAAATAATTTTTTATAATATATTTTTAATTATAATAATGTATATATATTTTATTTTTTTACTTAGGATAATATATTTTTTATTTAAAATAAATATTATAATAATATATTTTATGGGTAGAAGTAGAATATTAAAAAAACTATAAGGGCATAATGGTTCAAAAATTTAACTCTCCTCCAAAAACCCCCAATTTAAAGGGGAGCCAAAATGGGGGGAGGAAGGGGAGGGGAGGAGACAGGACATTTTAGCTCCCCTCCCCTCCCCTCCAAAATTTTTAACCAAATAAGAGGAGGGGCTCCCCTCTCCTCCCCTCCCCTCCCCTCCAACCAAACAAACCCTTAGGGCCCGTTTGATATCTTGGAATTGATTTTGAAGGAAATGGAAATGGATATGGATATTGAAATGGGGCTTAAAAATATGTTTGGTATACACATGGAATTTTCAAAGAAAAGTACCAAAATGCCCTCCTCTAAAACTCATTCTCTCCCACCGAAAAGTGAAATGAACCCAGCTTCACACAAAACTTCATCGCAGCCCAGAGACCACAGTCTTCTTCTTCATCGCCATTTCAGATACTAGTCACGAATCTGGAAAAATCAATTGAGAAACAAACCCAACAATACGGGTATGGACATCTATTAGCAAATTTTCAAAGGTCATATGAATCAGATAGATCATCTAAGTCTGCAATTTTATTTACAAAAATTGAATAAAACATTAAGAGGAATCAAACCCAGCAATCAATGCAAAAATAAAAACATAAATCAACATGAAAAATAAATCTGAAAAATCAGAAGGCAAAAGGGATTTTTTTCCCCTTTTGGCAAGAGTCCTTGCTAGCCCAAAAACCACACACGATGAAGGTGACATCGGAGACAAGGATGATGGTGTAATGCTCGACCCATCTAGCAACTTCAAGCTGGGGATTGAAGAAATTAGAATCGAACACCAATATGCAGCCATAATCAATTGTAACTCATAGAATTGTGAGGAACCCAGATGGAATCGTGACTTAGATCTGAGAAACCCAGAAGAAATAGTGAACTCACAATCAAGGATGAGCAGTCGGAGAAGATCTACAGTTCTCCGTCATTAAGGAGAAGGGTGGGAGGTCGTCATTGCTGTCGTCCTCACCATTGCCTCCCTGCTGCCCTCGCCGCCAACTCTACCTTCTTCACCCTTTGGCATTTTCAAAGATCTAAAGAAGTTGAAGACAGACAGAGCGGGAGAAGTCAAAGACGAAGTGGAGTGATCTGGATCTATAGAGGAGACGGTGGGGACTTCGTCAGTGATAGGGTCTGAAGTTTGAGGGGCATAAGCTTGCTAGCGGTAGGGGGAGGAGATCGCCGGCAGCAGGATCAGAAGCTTGAGGGGGTAGGAGCTCGCGTGAAGCATGGAGGGGCAAAAATGAATAATGTTACATGGAATTGGAAATCTTTGGGTTTTTTGATGGAAGCCAATTCCAGCAGTTTGGCTTCCATGTGGAGCCCAATTCCATGTGCGCTTAGCGTACCAAACATCCAATATGATGGAATTCATTTTCATTTCCATTTCCAACCCCCTCAATTCCAGCGTACCAAACGGGGCATTAAAGAATTCTTGTGGCAAAACCAACCTTCTGCAGGGTCTGCTTTCCATAGCAAATGCTTACAAGCTACTCTTCTATGGATCTATAACACCAACTTACATATTATTACAGACAAGCCCTCTATATAAATTTACTATGTTCAGAAGAAATTTCTTTAGCTTCCTTCTCATGATACCTTTGTTCTCAACATCACTTGGCAAGTAATACTTGCTTTTGTTCATCATTTCTCTTCCTTTAATATTGTTGTTATCTCTAAACCTTGTTTTCTTAGTTTTAATTATGCCAGCGTGGGAATGTTAAGTATTTGTAACTTATAACTATTTTTATCATGAATATCATTTTGTCTTTCGTTAAAAAAAAAAAAGATTGCATTGGAGGCAAGAAGATAATTTATATGTAACTTTTTATTTTTATTTTTATTTTTTTGCTGTCACGCTAAGTTCACCGTCTTTTCTTTTGGTGCTGTGTCTTGTAAGTCATTGTATTGTACTGTAGGCCGTCTGCGAAAGAGCAGTATACTGGTGATTATTTTGTCGTTGGTGGAGGCTATCACATTAAAGGGTGTATACACTTTCTGAAGTTTGCTATAAAGCTTTGCTAGACTGCATTTATTTATCATCTGCAGACTTTGCTTATTTAAGCATAAGCATTTGCACTTTACATTTTGTTTTTTCCTACATGCGGCTGAGGTTTTGGCTCATGTCAAATAATTACTTAGCATTTAGTTTAATGGACTCATTTTTTTTGGTCCATTTTGGAGGTCTCACAACAACTATTAACTTTAGGACTAATATATTTAAAATTAATGAAACTTATTATGTACTTTAATTAATGCATGCCCATAAATTAAATTCTAAGATTAAGTCAACACTTTTCGTTAAATGAGAAGGATGGTGCTAAGATTAAGGAACTCAAAGTATATTGATATAACTTTTAATTGGGCTACTTTAACTTTCAATTGAGCCATTTTAACTTCTTATTGAGCGTAGTAACCTTTAATACTCCTCCCGTCCTAAATGTAAGACCCTTATACTAGTGTGTATAAGGCTCTTACATTTAGGACCGGAGGAGTATCAAATTTGAGAACTTAAATCTTGATATTCCCATTTGATCTTGCAAGTTTTTATTTCTTCTATCTCTGTTCTTTTTCTTTTGAATCAATAGCCTAATAACTCCTTTCTTTTCTTAACCAAACTACACAAGATAATCACATTAAGTATAATAGTTAGTCAAAGTATGAGATAAATATTTGTTGCAAACTTTTTACTCTAATATTTGACATCATCAAAACTAATTATATCTATAAGTTTTTTGTTTAAAATTCATCAAATTGGAGACATAGATAGCATTGATTATTAGATTATGAGAATAAGCTAATTGTTTTAAACATCAGCCAGGGTTGGAGTTACCGTGTTAGTTTTAGTGAAAAAATTTTGACCCCTAAAACATAAGGTATTGAGCTTGATCTGAATTCATGCGACAACCCAAAAAAAAAAAACATCATTTGAAGAGTTATTCTCAATTTGACCTATTAAATACTCATAAAAAAATTAATTATCTATAGCAAGAAAAAAGTTAATCATTTTAAACGTTTTTAACATAAACTTAAATTAAGAAAAATATTTTTAGAATTTTTACAAAAACATAGTTGAAAACCGCTAAAAATCGATTTAAATTAAGGTTGCGAAAATATTTGAAAGTTTTTTTTTGGGTAATTTTAGCAAAACGGAGGTATATCAAGTGTTGAACTGAAAAAATTGACGTTGATTGTCACATATCATTTGATGAAAAATACGAAAAAAGACTTACAAAATGTAATTACTTTAAAACGGACAGAAAAGGTGAACAATTGTCAAAACAGTGATAGAAAAATTCAATATTTTATTTGAAGTAAACATTAGGATGAAGAATCTTTGACTTTTCTTATGCGGAAAAATTTGTTCATAAATTGAAAAGAAATCTAGCAAGAGAGGAGTGGAGAAGAAAACTCCATGATTCTTGTTTTGAAGAAATTCTTAGGTGTTCTAGGAGCACCAACTTACCTGTGCTCTATCCAATCAGAAGGCTTCAACTCATATATTTTTTAATCCCATATGTCAGCCAACTACTTTTAATTGTTTTATTGTTTTAAAAATTAAAAATGTCTTGCGTTGGTAAATTCCTCAGGCTGCCCCTCCCTTCCCTCTTTCTCAGACTCTCTTCCTCACTCCATTCCTTCATTGACGGCCTTCCTTCCAGAACCACAACCTCCGCCTCATCCGGCGCCACCCCTCCCTTGTCACCAGAAATATCCGCCATAGCCGATCTTGCCAACACCGTCACCAATCTCACTCTCGCATCCAAATGCTCCAACTTCGAAAGATCCCAACACCCAGATCTTAAATCTACAACATATAGATACTGATATATATAGTTAGAGTTAGAGTAAGAGGCTAGAGAAAGGAACTTGAAAATGTAATTTAAGAGAGAGGAAGCATGAGGGGAATACTTTTTGTTGCTGTTATTTTTCTTTTTAAGATTAAAGCAAGAAGAGGGAGAAGAAGCTTTGTAGATTCAGGTTTACAAAGTCAAAGAAGAAAAAATGGCCAATGGAACTGGATTTACAACCTAGTGTTCTGGGTTCAAGACTAGAATCACCATGGCTCCTAATGAAGGATTTTTGCCATCACCGGTGAAGGAGATGCCGCCGCAATCCAAATCTGTGAAGGAAATAGGGAATGGAGAAAGGGAGGGAAAGTTTGAGACCCATAGACAAGGAAGCTATCGAGAAAAGAGCAAGGGTATAGGAAAAGAAATTACTAAACCCTGATATTTTTATTTTTTAAAACAATAATTAATAGAAATGAATAGGCTGACACGTGGATTAAAATTATCTTAGTTAAAGTATTTTTATTAGATAGAGTACAAATGACTCCCCATACATCTAAGAATTTCTCTCTTGTTCTGTCCTAATCAATTTGTCCTATCATATAGTGATAAGAGAAGAAAATTTTTATTTAATTTGCCTGACATTCATATAAGACATTGTATATATAAAATATTTTTATGATTATATTTAAAAATAATATTCATTTAAAATTATTGCTGTTGTTATTTTTTTTAACAATTTTAATTAATAGAAAAGGAAAAAAGATTATATATACGTTTTTGTTTTGTTTGGGGTGAAAATATTGTGAGACTTGGAAACGTTTATTTTTTTTAAATGTGAAAATTTTTTCTGCTGATTCGAAAAGACCTTTTGAAAAATAAGAGAAATGAGTCAAAAACCCTCCACATAAGTTTCGTGTGCTCCACCCGTATGCGGAAAAAGTTTGCCAACTATGTCTCTTATTTCCAAAATTTGCAACCATGCATCTAAAATTGTCCATTGACTAGGGGCTTCTATTTTGTTGAAATTAAAAGTTCAATCCAATCAAGTTATTAAGGACATGGTGGAGAGTAGAGGAAGTTATCGGCTCATCTTCAAGTTGTTGTCTCCATTTGAAGCTTCTGGATTTTTTACGCTTTTTTTTTTTCAGTTTTTTCAATGACTTAGAAATATTTGCACAAATCAGCTCATTTGATTTAAATCAACATAGTAATATTGATCAGCGCAATTTCATGTGTATTTTTGCACATTTGAAAAACATATGATATTTGGCACACTTCGAGAAAAGGTTTATAAGTCTTTTTGTCCATTTACCTTTTATACTACCTCCAGTTTTTAATATTAGATTTCGTTTGATTTTTATTTTGGTCCTAATTATAAGATCTCAATCCACTTTGTCTCCTATATTTGTACATTTTTTTCAAGGTAGTCCCTCTAATAATAGTAGTTCTAGCCAATAAACTTGATTAACAAGGATATTTTAGGAAAGACCATACCTATTTATTACAAATAACTAACTTAACTTATTTTCTTAATCTTCTCAAATTAGTCAACTAGCTCTTATAATTAGGATCGGAAATAGTATTTTTTAAATAGCATGTGTCCCACCATAAAAAGTAAATGGACTTTATGTTATTTTAGCAATTGTGTCATTTTCACTCTAATTTTGTACTTCTTTAAAAAAACTCCACAAGTCTCGGTGGAATTTTTTAATTCCTTTCCATACTGAAAATATTGATGTTGATAGTCACACATTATTTGATAAGAAATATTACCTTCGGTCTTAATTATAAGAGTTAGTTGATTAATTTGAGGAGATTAAGGAAAGAAGTTAAGTTAGTTATTTGTAATAAATATGTGTTGTCTTTCCTAAAATATCCTTACTAATCAAATATATTGGCTATAAATATCATTGTTAGAAGTATTATTTTGAAACAAAATGCATAAATATAAAAGACAAAGTGGATTGGGGTCTTATGTTTATGATCAAAATAAAAGTCAGACAAGGTCTTATATTAAGGACCGGAGGTAGTATGAAAGAAGACTCATAAAAGGTGACCACTTTAAAATGAATAGAAGAGATTAACAATTGTCACAGCAGTGATGGAAAATTTTTTTTATTTTATTTGAAGTAAACATTACAGTGAAGAATCTTTTACTTTTCTTATGTGGAAAAATTTGTTCATAAATTGAAAAGGAATTTGGCAAGAAAGGAGTGGAGAAGAAAATTCCATGATTCTTGTTTTGCCCTGATCGATTTGTCCTATCGTATAGTGATAGGAGAAGAAAATTTCTGTTTAACTTGCCTGACATTCATATAAGACATTATATATATAAAAATATTCTTATGATTATATTTAAAAATAACATTAATTTAAATTTATTTCTGTTATTATTTTTAAAATATTTTAGTCAAAAGCAAAAATAATTATATATATGTTTTTGTTTTATTTGGGGTGAACATATTATGGCATGAGGAAACCTTTATATTTTTTAAATGTGAAGCGTTTTTTTGTTAAATTGAAAAGAGTCCTTTGGAAAATAAGAGAAATAAGCCAAGAACCCTTTAGGCAAGTTTTGTATAGTTCACTTGTATGTGAAAAATGTTCAGGCCAAAAAAAAAAATATGTGGAAAAAGTTTGCCAATTATGTCTCGAATTTCCAGAATTCGTAGTTGGTGGACATTGGGTTCAAATCGGTCACTATTTGATGGAGGGCAGGAGAATCTCTTTAATCAAAAGAAATCAATCACTAATCAGAGATAATGATGAGACCTATTAGGCTATAATATCAAGTTTCGCATCTCATTGTCATTGTGTATTGACCAAGGCGCCTATTGACCGAACACTTGCTAGGAAATTATTCACTGTTATGTGAAAATTTTGCTTATACTCCCACCTTCTAACACTATAAATACCAATAATTTTGTGTGGAGTTGTAAGTTAACTTTAGTAAAGAAACTAATCATGGGTCTGTGCAAAAATATCGTTGTGCTCATTTTGATTTGCTCACTCACCTTATCACTAAATCCCTTATGCAAATGCAAAGTATCTGATTAAGTTCTTTGCATTCCTAGTGAGCGACAAGCCCTGCTTAATTTCAAGCAACATCTTCTTGATCCTTCAAACAGGCTTGCCATCTAGTCTGATGATAATACAAATTGCTGCAACTGGTCATCAGTTTCTTGCAATCACGTAACAGGTCACATTCTTGAACTTCACCTATCATCTTCAATTTCTTACTCGTATGAGGGTTATTGTGTTTTTGAGATATCAAGGTGTCGGGGTGAAATACATCCTTTGATACTTCAATTGAAAGATAAGTTACTTGGATTTGAGTGTCAACTATTTTGGAGGCATGCAAATTCCAAGTTTCCTTTGCTCAATGAAGAGCTTGGCCTATCTCAACCTCTCGAGTACAGGATTCAGTGGAAGCATGCCTCTCCAAATAGGAAATCTCTCGGATTTGCTCCATCTTGACCTTGGAGGTAATCATTTTACTGGGAAGATTCCCCATCAAATTGGGAATTTATCAAATCTACTCCATCTTGGTCTCTCTGGTGGTTATCAATATGATGTGGATCGGATATCAAAAGTACGAAGAAAATCTTCAGTGGATATCATCTCTTTCTTCACTTCAATATCTTCGATTGAGTTTAGTTAATCTGTCTAATGCCTTTGATTGGTTGCCTATTTTGCAATCTCTTCCCTTGTTAACAGAGTTACACCTATAATTGTGTGCTCTGCATCACAATTTTCATCCAGCCATTGCCACAAACTTTTCATCTCTAACAATCCTTAACCATTCCTCTTCCTTAGATTTTGGATCTCCTTCCACTCTAAAGTGAATTTTTCAGCTAAAGAATTTGGTTTCTCTTAAATTAAGCAACAATAATTTGCAAGGATTAATCCCAAATGGTATTCATAACCTCTCTCTCATTGAAGGTCTTGATTTGTCTTACAATTTGTTTAATTCTTCTATTCCTGATTAGCTATATAGTCTGAACCATATCAAGTCTCTTGCTCTTTATGGGAACAAATTGCATGAAACAATTTCATATGCAATTGGAAACTTGACTTCTACGGTTACTCTTGCTTTGTCAGACAATCAGTTGGAAGGGCCATTTCCAAACTCTTTAAGCAATCTCTATAACTTAAGATGTGTATATCTCTCTAACAATAACTTCAATCAACAAGTTTCTAGGTTAATAGAAATAATCTCTCATTGTGCTTCTGGCACACTCGAGGTTTTGTCAATTGGTGGTTCAAAAATTTATGGTAATTTGACAGTCCAAATTGGGATTTTCAAAAATCTCTGTGACTTTCTATCTTTGACATTCTATTCAAGGTGCAATTCCTATACCTTTAGGAAATCTTACCTCTTTGAAATATCTTCAAGTTTTTGGAAATAAATTTGATGGGAATCCTTTATTGTTTTGCAGTCACTTTCTGAATTAGAAGATCTTGATATCAGTGATAATCTTTTCCATGGAATTGTAAATGAACATCACCTTGCCAATTTTGCTAAGTTAAATTCTTTCTCTGTATTAGGAAACAAACTCATTTTAAAAGTAGGTCCCAATTGGAAGCCATCTTTTCAAAAGTTGAGCTTCTTGTACATGGCCTCATGGCACTTGGGCCCCCAATTTCCATCATGGATTCGATCATTGAAACATCTTGAGAAGTTGTCCATACCTAACACCAACATCTCCGATTCTATCCCCACATGGGTTTGGGATGCATTCTCCTATACTTCTTATTTTGATTTCTCTAACAACGATATCCATGGAGAGCTTTTTTATACATTGAAGAATCCCATCAATGTCTCCAACATTGATTTAAGCTCAAATTGCTTAAGTGGTCCTTTACCACACATATCTGTGGGATACTTAGACCTCTCAAATAATTGGTTTTTTTGGATCTATAGCCTCCTTCTCATGTCAGGAAAAGGAAGAGCCAATGATGTTATATTATCTCAGTTTAGCATCAAATAATTTTGTTAGGTGAAATACCTAATTGTTGGAAGATATGGTCAAATAATCTTATAATTATCAAGTTTGATAATAACCATTTCAATGGGAAGTTTATTATAAGAAAGAATATGCAAACTTTTTTTTTTAATTGAGAATCAATTATACTACTAATATTTATGAATATTTATTAAGTAAATTTAATTTATTAAAACTTGAATAAATTGTGAAACATCATTTCTTAAACCCCCTTTTTAGTAGGCATTCGGAACCGTTACGGTTCAAGCAGTCCATGAAACAAGCCTGTAGATTGAAGATTTGTATTCTAGTTCTTGGGTTACTATTCATAGGTTAATTCCATATGTTTTGTCCAATTTTAAAAATTCATAAATAATTATAACAAAATCGTATTGAAGTGGTTCAAAATTCTACTTAAAACTCTTTCAATTCTCTACAGAGAAAAAAAAAATATAAAACTAGACTTAATGCTTACCAATTTGAACAGTTAATTGCGTGAAATTTACTGTTTATTTGGTCAAAACAGTATTTTTTAGATTCTCTACCCTAACTTTGGGCAATAATAACTATTAGCACACATCCATTTTAGGTGATCTACCACTTGTTTTAAGGCTTAGGATGTGCTCTAGATGCTTACCAATTTCACAGGCAGATTTAACCATTTGCTTCACTTTCACTCTATGATCATTTTGCGGCTCATTTAGAGATAACTTATCTCTCTTACTTGCATTAACAATTCATAATTAATTCTTTCTATACATATTCTTATTGCATCACTGCACTCACCATTTCCATACATTATCATAGCCAATTATACATGTCATTATCATTATTTAACATCACATAACATTGAGAGGCATGTTCATAACATACATTGGCATACAAAGTACTTAATGTAATACAATATATTTCTAAAATTCTGTTCCTCTTTTCTTTGCTTCCACTTCATGCATCCTCTTGCTTGCTCATTAACACCTATTAGGATTAGTCAAGGGAGGGTGAGATTCGGGAGAATCTTAGTAGCAAAATTTACCTTTCATGCATGCAAGATAAATTTAAGTGTATGACATGCTTGGTATCACATAACTTTATGCTTTAAAATATCATATTCATATGCTCAATATTTCAAACACACATAGCCATGAATTAAACAAAAAAAGAGAGCAACATTTTATCAATCATGCTTTCATTAATCATCAAGCAACATCAACACGTACAAGCATACATTAGGGTAAGTTCACTACTTTTTATCCTTAAACTTTCTTCTTGCCCCCTTGTTTGCCAACTATCAAGATTGCTTGATCAATCTTGCTATTCCTCTTCCTTGGTGTCTTATGGCCCTAGTTAAACATTGTAAGTCAATTGCCATTCTGTGAGGACCATAGAATTCACCAACCATCTTAACTCTTAAACTTATTCTTCTTTAACCTTAAATTTTACTTTCTTTTTCATAGCCTTTAAAACCATTTTCTTCATCATTTTCTACTCAATTTTTTATGAGGAATCCAAATATAAACTTGGATTTATCAAAACCCAACTCCTTCCCCCTTTTCTTGAGTTAATCGAATCACAGAGTCTTAGGATCCAAAATTTAATTTTCAAATCTAATATTTCCAAACATATTTTTCCACATAACCCTACATACTTTTTCATTCTAAACTCATCAAAATCATCAAAATCCAACCCTAACACTAAGAACCAGCCTTGGCCGAGCAATCCCCTTAAATAACACAATCATGAAATTCAAGTAATTTCAACATAAAACTATTTGATTCTTGTTCCTTTCAAGCTTTTAAACCTTATCCTAATATCAATTTCATCTTTCCCTTAGCTTATCAATTTCATGCAGCCCCTTTACTAAGGTTTTCAAGCTTCCAAAAAGTATTAAAATCATGACCAAACTCAACAAGACATAAAACAAGTAAAACTACATCAAAAACCATGATCTTACCTTGTCTTAGAGCTTGGATTTTCCTTAAACTTCATGAGCTTCTTCTTCTTCTTTTTCTCTTGAGAAATTTCGTGCTTCTCCCCTTAACTCTCCTCTTGGCAAAAATCCTTGCATAAATGGGAGGTGAGGAGTATTTATAATGCCATAGTTGCTATTTACCATGGTTAAACTAATTCACCTTTACTAAGACATGTGTCATATGATTAAACCTCCTTTCTTATGATCTTGCCATGTGTAATCAAGATTGAAAAGTGTCTCATGATATCACCTTGCCTTACATCATCATGCTTACATCAAGTATGGCATGTATTTCTTGATTAAGGCATCAAGCTTATGATTTCGCCACATGTTATGATCAATTTGCCAAGTGTCTTCTTGCAACAATCCCACTAATCATAAGTCATACATATGGCATGAAAGAGAAGAAGAAAAGAGAATTGGAAAGCTTCTCCAACAAGCTTTCAAGCTACCAGTTTCATTCGCCTTTTTACTGATTCCTTTTATTTTTCCACATGCTTTCTTGGACCAATAGGAGGGCTTCCTTTTTGGCGCTAATATAGAGGAGAAGAGAGGAAAGTAGGTAGCTCCAATTGACCAGCTACCTAACCACATGAAGTCATGTAGTAGAGATTTCATCACATTGGGTAGATAGAGTATTGTCTAAAACTTACCCATAGTGCATTATGCTTTCTCTATTATCCATAAATATCTCCCGATGACTCATTAGATGACTCAATGTCATATCCTGTTAATTTTAACTAGGAAAATGAGGAAGTCAAAATTGATCAAGGGCCAAGTAGAGTAGCAGACACATAGACAGAATAACTTTTGAATTGAGATAAGATCAAGGACGAACTGTCATTTTCATAATATTCGGTCAATATTAATCAAAGTAGGAAGGTACACTTGGAATTCCTAAAAAATCTTGAAAAATTATGAAAAATAGAATAAAAGGCATGGAACAGTATTTGAGGCCTGAAGGATAAAGACAGAATAAAAACAATTTATTTTGGAATTTTCAACATTTTCTTGGAAATATGGCTAATTTAAAAAAATTGGTCAAATTGAATTATTTAAAATACCTAGGGGCCTTAACAATTCATGAAAAATTTAAGAAAATTTCTTAAGAAATTTTTATGAATTTTAAAATTGTTCTTGGCCTCAGAAAGTGTAGATGATAGATTTAAACATATTTAAAGCTTAATTTCTATTAGTAGAAGGCCTATTTCGGGAAAATTTTAATTTAAGGAGTTAAAGGTTGAAACAATTTTTTAAAAAATTACAGGAATGTCTCCTCATCAAAAGGAAGCTATTGGAGTAATGAAATAAACTTTTGAAAGTAGTGGATTTAATTGGATCCAAGAAAAATTCAACTGATAACGGGAGATTATACAGTGTAATGAGTATAAGCTTGGCGAGACAAAATTTCTCCCTATTTTTTATGATGAAATTGGCTCCAAATAGAGAGGGGAAGGATCTAATTGGAATAATACAAATTGTTGAAGGGTAAACTTGGAAGAATGAATTATTGAAATAAAAAAGACAACAACTCTGGCATGTATTAGATTAGGTGTCCTTGTAAGTTGGCATCTTGCATTTAATTAAGGGACATATAAGAGGGATTATGTGGCTAAATCATGAAGGAAGATGGACCAAGATCTTACCATGTGTTAAAGGGTTAAAACATATGGTAAATGAGATAGTTACCAAGAGGTAGAATCTAGCTATTCTATAAATATAATCACTCTTACTTTCATGAGACATTTTCTGCCAAACAAGAGGGAAAGGAAGGGAGCAAGTTTCGGCCATCAAGGGAGAAAGAAGAGGAGAAGAAGATCAAACCAATCTTAGGCCAAATCAAGTGCCAAATCAAGGTAAAAGCTTGGATTTCTCTTCTAGTTTAAGTTGTCTAGTGGTTTGATGGTTTAAATTGTACTTTTGACGAAGTTTGAAGCATGACATGGTTAGGGTTTGGTGCTATCCAATTTGGTATATGTTGGGTTATGGATGATTTAAAATTTGTTTATGGATTAGAAGGTAGAAAATGCTTGGATTATGTGTTTAAACTTTGTTTTGGAAAGAATTCTAAATTGTGAAACCAAGGGAGTATATTCAGCCAACTAGGGTTCTTGGTGCTAGGGTTTGATTTTTGTTGATTTGATACTTCCAATGAGTTTAGGAAGAGAAATTGTGTAGGAATATTTGAAGATTATGTGTTTAGAAGCATTAAAATTAAAAATGAAATTTTTGAACCTTAAGTACCCTATTCAGCCTAGAGAAGAAATGATAGGAAGGATTGGATTTTGATAAATCTAAGTTTATATTTGGATTCTACATGAAAAATCATATAGAAAAAGCATGTGGAAGTTAAATAAAAAAAGGATGATGCTAAAACCCTAAAATAAAGGTTAGAGTTAGGGTTTTAGGTTAAAGTATTAATGAAGATGTTGAAGTTAATTGCAACGCCATTGTGCTGTTTGATTGTTAGGCTTTGACATTGGACAAAGAGGAGTTCAAGAGCAAGAGAAGGAAACTAAGAAATCAAAGCTAGCAAGAGGTAGCAAGAACTTTCAATTTTAGTATTAAATTGTCTTGGTTATTTGTGTTATGTGTATGTGGCATGATGTGGTTGAGTTATGCATGTGGACATATGATTGCCTCCTTGCATTGATGCCTTGGAAAATGTGTTTAGTTGAGTTGTTGAATGGCATGATTTATGCTCCCTTTCCATGGCATATTGATGAGATGTTTATGGTATGCTTAATGCTTGCATATAACATGAATTTATCTTGCATTTTAATGCTTTGATTGATGTTCCTTTCTACTGGGATTCTTTGAAATCTCACTCCATTATATTTTAATCACAATCATTTAGGAGATGGAAGCTCTAAGTAAAGGGCAAGGAGATGGCATAAATTTAAAGATCTTGGATATGCTTTGATATTTGAAACTTGGTTATGCATAATGTGTAACTATGAATGGTTGACTCTTTGATAATTATGTAGTGTATATCTTGGTTAAAGTATGATTTTAAGTTTACTAGTATGATAGGTAATGGTTTTGAGGTGATAAAATGCTATGGTGTAAGATTTGGTATTGAATGGTTGAAGTTTGACCTAATTGTGGCTAAAATGTGACCTATGAAATGTTGAGCAATTGGATGAGTTGGAGTCTAAAACTTAATAGTCTAATAGATCTCATTTTTAGCTTTAAAATGAGTAGTAGTTCATTGAAATTGGAGTTTCGTGCAAAAATTTATGCCTTTAAAAAATTAGGCATAAATTCTGAAATATTAGAAAAATGACCAAATGAATAGTGCATCTTTGTGTGGAAACTAGGCATGCATAAGGAGGAATCATAACTTGGGAGTGTTTTTTTCTTAAATATCTCTCTAAAATATTCAAACAAAACTTGGAATTATTTCATTTTGATTTTTCTAGAATTTTTGAAGTTGGTCAAATTTTAGGGTTATGTGAATAGTAACTCGAGAAGAAAAGCTTTGAAATTTGAAATTTACCAAATTAAAAGCTTAATGAGTGTATCCATTTACTTCTATTTGTTATAAAACAGGGTTTAAAGTTAAGGTGTGACACTCAGCGGCATCATAAATGCACCTTGGCGACTCTGCTGACTTAATGCTTTCATTAATGAACCTGAGATATTTTCTTTGATTTTGTCTCCTATTTAGGGGATAAAATTATTTAACATTTGAATGGAGTATTTTATTCAATCCAGAGTTTAAAAAATTCATCTATCCATACCATAAACTATTTTTAATTTTGAGAAAATTCATAGAATTTTTTCAGACCATAACTCAACCTATAGACATTTCTTTTTAAATTTCTTGTAAAATGCCCTCAAACAGCATAACTAGCTTTTAAATATTCCTAAAGCCATTCTGTTGGCCTTTTGGGAATGAGAATAATTTTATAATTTTTTTTTGTAGCCTCTTAACTCATGAATCCCTATTTTTACTTACTTTTCTGAAATTTCCTTACGACTCAAATAATTAAATCTAGCTGTATATCTCAAAATGAGCCATAATCTTAGAAATCTTATTAAAGTTATCTCAAGGGTATTTTCATTATTTCTCTTCTCAAAAAGGCCTTTATACATCATTTCCTCTTTTTTTTAAGGATTTTTTGGAATTTTCATGCATAATTTCCATTTTTATCCTTTTTAGCTTGAAACTTTTCAAAATTATAATTAGGTCCCTTTTAGAGTTTAGCCCTAAGAACCATATCATCAAGGTTTCTATTATAACCTTTGGTCCATTTCCATCCTCATTTGTTATAGCCTTTATCGGAATCTCTATCTTTCTTATGTCTTAGTTTCCAAAATCTTTTACTTTATGATTCAGCCCCTCGAAATCCTTTTGACCTTCTAGGGAGCACCTAAAATTCTTGCACAAAAATGTCTGATAGCCTACTCATTTCAGACTAACTCTCAAAATTCTGGATGTTACAAATTGCAAAAGCAGAAACTATAAGATTTATCACTGGTACACAAGAAAGTATAAACACCTTAGTTAAAAAGTACAAATCAAGAATATATTGTATGTGAAGATTAATTTTACTATTCCTTTCAATTATTTTCGTTAATTTGAAGTATGAGAAGATTTTTCAACTTTTAACTCACTTATGTTTAAGAGTAATTCAGGGTATTTCCAAGTGATCATTTTGAACTTGTGATTGATTCTCATTGGGTTGGGAGCGTTTTACCTCAATTATGACTTGATTGGTTGTATGACTCAGTGCTTGAATTTTAGACTCATTTTTTTTCACTCAATTCCTTACATATGGAGAGCATGATATTGTCTACCTACAGTCCTATTAATAAAACGAGGGGAAAATTAGAGAGAAAGACCAAGAAAAAATTATATTTATTGTTAAAGATCTTAAAACTTGTAATAATTTAGAAACACCAAAAATAAAAATATAAATATGCAAATACCAAATCATCCCTATTAAATAACCTACATTTACTCTTACCCCCCTTAAATTGCTTTACAGTTACTATTAATGTCTACCATGCTTTTATTTATCAGAAAAAATGCACCTAAAATTTTTAACCAAAAAAGAAGTTTTCTTTGGTCATTGAAGTGAGGGAAAATGGTTCACCTCTATTTCTTTTTTCTCAAAAAAGTTCATCCTATTAAATATAATATAATAAAAAATTATATGTTTAATTACCTTTAAAAAATAGATTAAGTAATTTCTAAAAGATAACCAAATGTAGTAAATGAGCAAAAACGTTGATAAAAATATATAGATGGACAAATATATTATAACATTTAAAAAAATTAATAACAAATTATTTTTATGATTTTAGTCAAAATCAAAATCAAAATTATTTTTCATAACATATTTCAACATGCATAAATTTTTAGGGATAACGTGCATTTTTGCCTTGGAACTTGGAAGTGTTCTCTTAGGAGCAGTCAGTATCCAAAAGTTTTATTTAGAGCAATATAGCCCTAAAAGTATGAAAAGCATAGCAATGTTATCTTAACCTGACGCCGACTGTTAAGTAGACATATTGGCATTGAAAAAATACAAGGTGGTGAGGAAGGTATGTTACATGTGGATAAGTTGTTGATGTAGAGGAAAACACGTCTCATGTGACACGCATGTGATGAAGAAGAGCACGGGAAGGAGAAGTTAGGGCATACTTGGAAGTGATTGGTGTAACATCCAAAGTTTTAGGCCTATAAGTACCAGTAATAGCCTGAATTAGATAGGCTATCAGACCCCTTTTTAGCAGAAGTCTCAAAGATGAGAAAGAAAGTCAAAGTAGTTTCAGGGACTAAACTGCAAAGTAAAAGTTTTCAGGGGCTCGAGTATAATTAAGGTTAGAGGCTCCAGTAAAGTCTCGAAGGCCCAAAAAGAGAAAAGAGGCTAGATACTGGCCAATGGGTAAGTTAGAAACCTCAAAGAGATGGTTCTATGAGGTTAGGCTTAAGCAGGGGTAAAACCGTAAATTCAAAAAGTTATGACCAGCAAGGGTAAAAATGGAAGAGTACGAAGAGAATTCCAAGAAAATCCCAAAAAAATGGGAAATAATATTCTAAGACTCTTCTATGAAGAGAAAAGATGAAAATACCCCTGAGGCAGCTTAAATGGAATTTATGAGGTTGTGACCGGTAAAAAGTATACCATGTGAGGTAATTATTTAAAATAGCAAGAGACCTCAAAAATGTATACAAAAATGAGGTTAAATGGTTGAAAGGTTGTACTAATTTATAAAATTAGTCCCGCAACCAAAAGACCAGTGGAGTGGCTTTAATAAATTAAAGAGCCGGTTTTGCCGATAAAAGGGCATTTTGGTAAATAAATTTTTATGCAAGGTTTAAAGGAAGTGTTATGGCCTAAGAAAATTCATAGATATTCTCTAGAATTAAAGAGAATTTATAAAGTAGACAGAATAATTTTCTGAGCTCCGAAAGGCCATAAAGAAAGCCGGAGTAAAAGTGCACCGATAAAGTATTAATCAGAGTCTTGCACTTTACTTGGGCCACAAGTCGCCACTTGTCAAGCCTTTAATGGATGGTAATTAAAGCTTTCCAAGTGTCAAGCTACCAATGGAGAGGATCTTGACTTTGGAATTTAATTACATTATGATTTAAGTTAATTAAGAGAGAGGATTAAGATTAAGTAGGCTAATGACACTTGGCATAACATTAATGATGGTTGGTGGGATATTTTGAACACATTAATGAGCTCATCTCTCCCCTAAATCAGATGGCAATTTCGTGCAAGGCATGAAGAGAGGGAAAAAGAGAGAGTTTTGAGGGAAAACCAAGAGAAAGGCATCAACTTTGGTCATACAATCAAGGTTCAAGGTGAGTTCTTGGCTCTAGATGTGTTCTTGCCTTGGTTTCTTTCTCTTTTATGGTTGAAAATATGTCTTCTCTCCCTTTTGATGGCTGGTCGAAATGGTTGATGAGTGGGGAAGGGAGTTTGGTTGTTAGATCTTGCTAGAACACCTCAAAGTATGGTAGATCCAAGTGGATCCATGTGAAAATTGGAAGAATTACGTGCTGATTTGATGGCTTTTTCGAATTAGTTACTGTTCATATCTGGTTCTGAAATTTGGCATGCTTAAAGTACACTCTATGAGCTTTAAATCCATGGGTAGAACACTTTATTTGGATATGTGTACGATTTATGGTGATTTTTCAAAGTTAAGGTTTGAAATCTGGAAGCAGTGTTGAACTTTTGGGAGATTGTCGATTTCCGTACAATTCTGGTACTGTTCTGAGTAGAATTGGTTCCTGAAACTATTTTTCCGTTAAATTTAACTTAATTATCTTTCAGTGAGATTTGGAATCACTCAATTTGGAGTTTTCTAGATTTAATTATGAATTTTTAAAGTTGAGCAAAAATTCTGGAGATTCTGCGTGAACAGTACCCGCGAGCCAAAATTTCCAGATTTGATATTCTTGAATCTAAAGCCATCTAAAGTGGTCCTAATTGATAGGAAATAGATCATAAGGATGTAAAATGATAAGATTTATATTAGAAAAGCTAGAAAGAAAACCCTAAGACTAAGAGAAAGGGGTTGAGGTTCAAGAAAGCTAGTCTTGAACTTTATGTAATCTAATGGTCCTAATGGATTGTGTCATCATTATGGTTATGTTTAGGACCTTTGAAACATCCAAGAGGATGTTTAGTGATGTTGACCGAATGCCCACATGGTTGGAAAGTCAAGGGAGTCAAAGGAAAAGTAAGAGGAAAGCTTGAGGTGCAAGGTAGTGAACTTACCCTTTATGTGCTTGACATGGTATGCTTATGTGTTGGTTTGTATTTGTTGTTTAAATGATGTTGTGACATGATGATTGTTGCTGGAAATGCTGTTTTTAATATGTTCCCATGGCCATGCATTTTTATACCAAGCATAAAGCATGATGGCATGTCACTAGTGAACTTAAGTTTATGAAAAACTACATACCATACACTAGCATCCATCTTGTGCATGTATGTGGTAATGTTTGCTACTGAGATTCCCCCGAATCTCACCCCCTCCCTAACCAACCATTTAGGTCAAATCAATGATGGGCACTAAGGGCATGAGAAGCAAGGAGAAGAAGTGGAGAATTATTAATACTAATGATTGATGTTATTATTCAATGTATAATTCTCCTATGCTGTAAATTATGTTATGAATGCCATTACTTCAATGTATATGCTTAGGATGTTTATGGCATGAATGAAAGTATATGAGTATGAATGAGAAAGATTAAGCCCATGCTATGTATGTCAAAGAAATAAAAAGAATTAAAGTAAGGAGATATTAAAGGATAAAACGTAGGTCCTGAAGCAGTTAGTTTTGAGCTTCAGTTTGACCTATCAAATGAATGAGTTAAATCACGAGATTTGGCAGACTTATAGTGCACATCTCAAGCTTCAAAATGAGTGGTAAATCACCTCATTTGGATGTGTATACAAAGAGATATGAGTTTTCAAAGTTAAGGCGTAGAATCTGGAGAGTCCAGATTTTACCAAACGAATAGTAATCTTAATCCAATAAACTGTACGTTTTCAGTGAGGATGAGTTCAGTTGAATATTTTTCCCTTAAAGAGCATTGAAAGAGCTTTCCGTAGAATTTTGGAACACCTCCATACGATTTTTCTAGAATTAGTTATGATTTTTCAAAGTTGGACATGTAATCTGAAAACTGGACAGTGAACAGTAATTTTCCGAAAATTAACGTCCAAATTGAAATTTTTAAGCTTAAGACCATCCAAAGTGGTCTGGAATGGTTCTAAATGAATGCTAAGGTATTATATAAGTAAGGTGTGACAATTGGATTAAACATCATAAGGCACGGGTCATAGAGAAAGTAAGAGGAAAAGCTAAAGATTGGAGAGAGAAAAGAGAGCAGAGATTATTGTGAGCTAGAGCAAGAAAGTGGCTGGTATGTGCACTAGAAAATCACATACGACTAGTGAAGGGATGAGGCAATAGAGATTCTTGTAGGATGAAAAGGTAAGGAATTTGATATTTTGAGAATAAATTTAAAGTTTCTCTAAGGCTAGTATAGTGAAATTGTGAACTAGCCCTTGTTTTGTTTGTTTATGTTTAAAATTTTTTTAATTTCATTACTAATGAATTTATTTAGGCTTTGGGTAAGATATTAGTTGATGGTAAGGGTGGTCCCATGGATGGTCGCGAATGGGGCATAGCCCCAACAATTTGTTTGATATCAATAAGTTTATGGATCGATTGAATGGTGTGAAAAAAGTTTTTAAGGATGCAACGAGAACTATACAATGTGAGGAGAGAAAAGATGAAGACGAGGAGATAAGTTGCATATTGGGAGAATAGAGTAGCTTATTTAGAAACTGTAAGAGCTCAATTAGAAGAAAGGCAAAGAAAGTATAAGGAGTAATTCTGGGTGCAGTAGATAATAATAAAGGGAAGTCAGTCATTATTGATGTGAATGAAGTAGGGCATGATAATGGGAAAAATGATTTGTTTAGTGTTAGTGAAGAGGAGAAGGAACAAGTAGAGTTTGGTGGTGATAGGGGTAAAGATGATGGTGAAGATAGTAAGGAAGACGATAGTGAAGATGAGGATTTCAACATAAGAAATAGTGAGTTGTTACTTGATAATGGAGATCATGATGTGGGGATGAGGAGGAGGAATTGGTGCATGACTTAGGCCATGGTGGTGCTAATGGGCTTGAAGTAAGAGTGAGAGCCCAAGAAGGAGGGATTAGGTCTGCAAAGAGGCCTTGTTTTATGTTAAGGACAACTTGTGTAAATAAAAAAGTGTTGGCTGGTGCAATTGATAGATATGCAATTAATGTGGGAGAGAAGGTGAGGCTCATTAAGAGTGAGCCCTTAAGAGTGAAGGCTATTTGTGAGAAGAGTTGTCCATTTATGTTATATGCATCGAAAAATAGTGAGAATCCAGGGCTGCTCTCGAAGACTATGTGTTTAGAGCACAGATGCAACAGGATTTTTAAGAATCCTAGGCTGATAATAAAGTAGGTTGCTTTATGTTTCAAGAAGAAGGTGCAAGAGAGACCACAATACAAGGTAGCTAACATGAAGAAGGATCTGGAGCAAATAGGCAAAAAGATTGATTATGCAGCAGATGGAAGGCGACTATATAGATGAGTTCAACAACTTAGAAGTATTTTGTAATGAATTGAAGGCTTCAAATCCTGGGTCGAATGTGTCTGTTGAACCAAGCAAGGATGCAATGGAAAATGGAAGAAGGGTATTTAGTTGTATGTATGTGTGCTTCAATGCTTTAAAGGTGAGATCTTATCTAAATTTGATTATTATGTTGTTAATTAATGTAACTATTTAGTTGCAATAAACGTTTTATCATTTTTGAATGTGTAGACTGGTTGGAAAGTAGAATGTAGACTCATAATAAGTACTTATGAGACCTTTGTAAAGGGCAACTCAAGAGGAATCTCTCTTATAGTAATAGGATTTGGTATGGATGACTCCCTCTATCCTATTGCTTTTGGAATCACATAGAAAGAGAACATAGTGAATTGGAGGTGGTTTTTTCAATGGCTGAGCAAATCTTTGGATCTTAGGAATGAAAATTATGGGACTATTATGTCAGATATGCAAAAAGTCAATTCTATTAATTATTACTTCATATATCTGTCATGTGCATGTTGTAGTTAATAACTTAATTTAACATAATAAGTGGTAGGGGTTAAATGTGGTAGTATCTAAGGTGCTTCTAGAGGCTGAGCATAGGTTATGTGCTAGGTACATCTATGTAAACTAGTTGAAGAGAAGAAAGGAGGTGAATTGAAGAAGAATTTTTTTGTATGTGCATGGGGTATGTTTAAAGAGCAATTCCTTGATAATTTGAAAGCACTTTGAGGACTCAATATAGATTCAACATCGATGGCTACATCATATCTTATTAAGTGCTGGGTGAGGGCTTATTTTAGTACTAGGTGTTGTTTTTAGATGGTCAACAATAACATGAGTGAGAATTTGAAAGCTTGGTTAGATGACTATAGATATTTTCTAATTATTATAATGATTGATGGGATAAGACTAAAATTAATGCAAAAATGGGCTGAAGGTGAAAGAAATGTTGATAGGTGGAAGGGGAACTTTAGCCCTAAGTGTCTTGCCTTGTTTGATATTAAAAAAGAATTTTCAAACCTCTGCACAATTAATTTCAACAGTGATGATGGATATGAGATGTCTAAAGATGATGATAGGCACACTATCTTCATTAATAGGAGGCAATGCATTTGTAGAGCATGGGGTCTCACTGGAATTCCATGCCATCATTTGATGTGTGTTCTCTACAATACAAAGATAGATCTATCAACACTTATCTCCAGGTTCTACCATAAGGACACCTATATATCTAGCTATGGATGTATATTCCAACCTATGAGAGGCAAAAAATTCTGGGAGATAGAAATGTGTCAACCTATGGGGCTACCACCTATATGTGCATTGCCTAGCAGGCCTAGGGTTGAGAGAACTTGAATAGAAGAAGTTGACAGGAGGAGGAATATTACTATTTAGCAAACACAATCAGCTATTGATGTAAACTCTGACTTGACTCCACCAATTACTGAAAGGTTGAGAAAAAAAGGTTCAGCCTCTAAATGCACCATGTATCGAAAATAAGGCCACAACAGGGCAACTTATAAAGAGGTGTGTACTGAATTATTAATTAAGTGTTCCAATTAAGTGTTTAGTGCTAAGTACGATGACTTTATGTATATGTTTTAATTGCATAGAGAAGATGAAAACGTGTCAAGTGTAATTAAGATTGACAAGTGTCCTCATGACATCATGCTTACATCATCAGCCCATGTGTCTTTCATCCAATCGTACATGTAATACCTTCTCCTCTCATCTAACCATACATATAATCCCTTGTATGTCTCTTCATCATTTTGGCATTAAAATAGGGAGAAAATTAATAGAAAATTCATGCAGAATGCAGCCCTTAGGTATTTGTCCACCTGTCTTGTTATTTTGTACTGTATCAGGTACTTTTTTAGGTCTTGGCTTACTCGGTACCACTAGGACATGTTTTGACACCCTTTTCTCATCATAATCAAGTTTACATATGGCACCATCTCAAAAGAGCGTAGAAGAAAATAGTCAGCTCTACTGACAGACTACTTAGTCTCATTGAGCTATGCAATAGAAAATTCGCTATATCAGGTATACAGAGGACTGTCTAAAATGTACTCATACTGCATTCTGATTTTTCTACTATCCATAAATATCTCCTGGTGACTTAGCACGCTAACTTAGAGGTGTCATAGTTGCGTCATAAATGCACTTGGCGACTCAGCATGCTGACTCAGCGTAGTAATAAATGCAATCTCATCTCTTTGTCTCCTATTTAGGAGATAAAAATTATTTAATATTTAATTAGAGTATTTTATTCAGTCCAGCGCTCCAAAATTTTATTTGTTCATACCATAAAATTTCTTAAATTATAGAAAAAATATGTGAATTTTCTTGGGCCGTAACTCAATCTCTATGTATTTATTTTTTAATTTCCCATAAAATGCCCTTAAAGAGCCTAAATAGCTTTTAAATATTCTTAAAACCATTCTATTGGCCTTCTGGGGATGAGATTAATTTTATAATTTTTTATAGCCTCTTAACTTCTAAATCCCCATTTTTACTTACTTTTCTGAGACCTCTCTATAGCTCAAACAGTTAAATCTAGCTTTATACCTCAAAATTAGCCATAATATTTCAAATTCATTTAAAGTCACTTTAATGACATTTTTGTAATTTTTCTTCACATACAAGCCCTAAATACCATTTCCCATTTTCTGGGACTTTTTGGTAATTTTCAGGCATAACTCCCATCTTTGCCCTTTTCGGCCCGAAACTTTGTAAAATTATGATTTTGCCCCTTGTTCGACTTGACCCCATAATTCACCTCATAGATGGCCTATATTCATTTTGAGTTCTCATTCTTGGGCCTTGAGACTTCATCCGAGTGTCTAACTTCCTCTTTTCTCGTCCCAATAAGCTTTTGCTTTGCAATTTGGTTCTTGAGAATTCTTTTATCCTTTTAGGGAACTTTCGGGAGTCCTGCTACGAGGGTCTAGTAGTACGCCCATTTTAAGCTAATTCTTGTACTTTCAGGCCTAAAACTCTAGATGTTACAATTCTTCCCCTCTCAAGAGAAATTTCATCCTCAAAATTTTCAGGTCAAACTTTTATTCTTACCCTTAATAAGAAGTTAATTGAGGAGAATATCCCCACTTATACTCAGCTTTAGCCTTTTCAACTTTTCATTATGCCTTATTGGTAGGTTTTGATCTTGAAATCTATACTTACATAACTTTTTGTTTCTTACTTTTCTGTCATTTACATGAGTATGGCTCTCACCTTTATTAGGCTTTTTCGGCATACCTTGCCATTCTCATCTTTACTTTAAGGGCCTATTTCCTTTCTTTTACATTCCCATTTCATACTTAGCTTGCCTGAATACATACCATTAAGGACTTATAGCACTTGGTTCCTTCAACGCTTATTGTCCTCACTTTCCTTTATTAACTAGAACAAAATTGAGCTCGATCCAATCAATAATAATGGTATCCGTGGAGAAGTCAAGAGTACTCTCTCTGTACTAGTCAAGATTAGAGGAAGTTTCCATATCTTAAACTCAACGCTAGTCCTTATCCTCCTAAAGAGGTACTGTACTCTTACTCTTATGGCCTAGCCACTTTACTTAGGCTTGCTCTGCTACGACCTCAGGAGCTACTGTGCTTTACTGTAAGTCTCTTCAGATCCACTATGAGCCTCAAATTTCCCTATGCTTGAGCCATATTCTAATTCCTAGGAGACTCTAGACCAAAGGGTTGAGTAATAAAATAAGTCATCTCCACTCAGTTGGTAACTTGACTGATTATTCCCTAAGACGGATCACAGATGCTAGTATTGCCTTCTTAGGTCTTACTCAATCCTTTCTGCCAACTTTGGAATCATTCACCTTTTCACATTTCCTTAGCCCTTAGTTTTTAGCTTCCTTAGGCCATTTTCCTCTCACTATGCCTCTTTAGTGTGCTAGGCCACCAGTTAATCTCTATGGCCTTCTGGGTTTGCCCTCATATCCATGCTAATCTGCCATGCCTTACAAGTTCTCTTTCTTATCTTACTCTTCTTACCATCTCTTATTGATTTTAAATGGTATAGGGAGAGGACTTATAAAATCATCTTTGTTATCTTCTAGGATATTTTATTCTTACATTACTCTTGACCAGTTTCGTTCTCATTGGGGTAAGGTCAACTTCGTATGCCTTACCTCAGTTGCTGTTACTTTTTCCGTGCGAGGACGTATTGCTCACACCAAAGCAATGTCAACTCAACCATTTCCTTGCCTTGAAAGAGGACATATCGCTTTTACTGATACAATATCTACTCTATTACTCTGGGAGGATGCATTACTTTCCACATAGCAATGTCTACTCCATCGTAACTGTTTTCCTTTCTTTCCCTTAGAGAATAGCTCACTTTCAAGTAAGTAGTGTCAACTTTGATTTGGAGGACCACCTCCCAATTTCTAAAGGTACTTTGTGGCCAAGGCTTTCCTCACACCCGATCTCTATCAGTTTACTATATCCCTATTAGGGGAGCCTCTCAACCTGAGTCATTTGATTATTGGGCAGTGGTATTCATCTATAGGAATCCCATCTCCTAGATTCCTTACTGGCTTAAGTACTATGGTCACACTCCTCATAGATGACTTAAGACATAAAGGGATACTCACTAGTCCCAAACATTATTGTCCATTTAGGCATAATTGGGAATGTACTCTTATCTGTCTACACTAGTTCCCAGTATAACCATCATCAAGAGAGTTCTTGCTCTTTCTATATCATCTAATCTTTATCTCTCTCGATTCGCTATCTCTTAGGGTTTCATATATCCATTCAGGAATTTGAGATAGCCTTGTACTTCTAATCTATTCCTCTTTATCAATATTGCCTGACTTTTACTCTTTCTAACTTCTCTTATCTTTTGATCATTCATTCCTATGGTCATACATTGGTCATCATAAACTAACCACATTACACAGTAGGCATAGATCACTTAAACACCTTTGCTGTGGGCATTCCATTCAGGCACTAAACATCAATCACCTGAGACTTAGGTTGTCACTCTACTTCCCTATTAGGGTATAAATTCCTACCCTTTCCTGACTTACTATACTCTTAGCCATTACCTTCTAGGGGAGTCTTTTGACTTTGACTCATACCCTGGTTAAGTTCTCTTAGTTCAACTATTCTTTTCTAGAGGGGGAGTCTCTTAGTAGTGGTTGCCTATCTTTCATGTTACTTTTTGTCATTCCTTACTCCTCATTTGTGCCTATTTCTCTTTAAAAAAGCACCTCAAACTCTTAACTTTTATTAGACTAATGCTAGTAACTTGTTACTTCCTAAATAAGGGTTTCTTTACTACCGAGCTTTTGCTTGAACCAGTACTCTGTTTATACCTTTGCCAGAACCTTTATCAGAACCTCTGTTCCAGAACCTTAGCTCTAATACCAAAATAAAACATCCTTCCTTAAACCTCTTTTAATACGCATTTGGAAGCATTTCAGTTTAGGTAAATCATTGATCAAGCCTGCGGATTGAAAATTTTCATTTAGGTCCTTGACGTCACTATTCACGGGGAAATTCTAAATTTTAGGTCCAACTTTGATAAATCATAACTAATTATAAGAAAATTGTATTGAAGTGGTTGCAATTTATTTTTAAAGCTCTTTCACTCTTCTACAGAGAAAAAATATTCATTAATTCAATTTATTGCCCAATTCAAACAATAAATTCCGTGAATTTTACTGTTTATTTGGTAAATTTTTTCAATTTTCAGGATTTTTCCCTAACTTTAGATAGGCATAACTTTTCATAAAAAATTCCAATTTGAGTGATCTACCACTCATTTTAAAGCTTAAAATGAGATCTATAATTCTGCCCAATGTCATGGCCAAACTCTCCTATTTGTCAAGATTCACAAGATCTCCAATTTGTTGCATATTTAGGGATACTTTATCCTCTGACTTGCAATAACATTCCATAATAAATTTAATACACAAGCAATACCAATCCAACATTGCATTAGTCATTCTTACTCACCATTATAGTCCATCATACGTGCCAATAACATTATTTCCAATACATATCACTAATTGGCACATATAATGTTATAATCACATATTATTACATAACATAATATAATGTACTATCTCACATTTCTTCTTTTATTTCTTTGTTCTACTCCAAGCATTGCTTTCCTATGAGCATAAACCTATTATGTTTGGTTAATGGAGGGTGAGATTTGGGAGAATCTCAATAGTAAGCATTACCTAAATGCATGCAAGACAAATGCAAGTGTGTGACATGCTTGGTTTCACATACTTTTATGCTCTAAAAATAACATATTCATATGCTCAACATTGCATGCATGCCTAGACATGAATTAAACAAAACATAGAGCAACATTTAAGCATTCATGCTTTAAAATCATCATCAAAAGTCATCAACACACAAGCATACATGTTAAGTATTCAAGAGGGTAAGTTCACTAGCTTGTAACTTTTAAGTTTTCCTCTTGCTCCCATTGCTTCCAACCATTAAAATTGCTTGATCAACCTTATTATTCATCTCTTATAGTGTCTCGTGGCCCTAATTAACATCAATGCATAATGCCAATCACTCATTAGAGCCATAATCATAAGTAACATAATACTTTGCTGTCTTTAAGTCATAATGTCTCCTAACTTTTAAACTTGATTTGCTACCTTTTTAAAATTAATTCCACATGCTATTCCTCTATAATTTTGCATGTAGAATCTATTTTTGAGCTCAAAATAATCAAAATCAAACTCCTCCCCTACTCAAACCGATATGGCAGGACATAGGGGCTTAAAGCTCAAAATTCTATTTTCAATTCCAATACTTCCAAACTTGTTTCCTTACTTATACTTTACACAGTTTTTCATTTTAAACACATTGAAATCATCAAAATCCAATCCTATCTCCAGGAACCAGCTTTGGCCGAAATATATCCCTAGATACATAACCATGAAATTTAACCAATTTCAACATAAAACCACTTGATTCTCATTCCTTTCAAGCCTTTAAACATTATTATGACATCAAAATCTTCTTCTTAACCTAACAATTTCATGAAGCATCATACCATAGGGTTTCAAGCTTCCAAAACCCATAACCGAGCTCAATAACAATAAGGGTAATAGAAACTACATCAAAAACAATAAATATACCTTGTTTTGGAGCTTGATCTTGCATGGGACTTGGAGCTCTTCCTCTTCTCCTTCTTCTCCTCTCCATGTTGGCCTCCCCCTTGCTCTTGGGTGCTTGGCCAAAAACTTGGTTGAATTGGAGTGTAAGGGGCATTTATAATAAGTAAGATTAAATCTTGACCATTGATCTTGTGCATGTGGCTTAATGTTGGCCATTTATTTGATCTTTCCCTATGATCTTGCCAAGTGTAATCAAGATTGACAAGTGTCCTCAAGACATCATGCTTAGATCATCAACTCATGTGTCTTTCATCTAACCATATACGTAATACCTTCTCCTCCCATCTAACCGTACACACAATCCATTGCATTTCCTTTCATCATTTTGGCATTAAAATAGGGAGAAAATTAATAGAAAATTCATGCAAAATGCAGCCCCTAGGTATTTGTCCACATATGTTGACATTTTGTACTGTATCGGGTACTTTCTTGGGTCCTGACTTACTTGGTACCACTAAGACATGTTTTAAAACCATTTTCCCATCATAATCAAGTTCACATATGGTGCCATCTCAGCAGAGTATAGAAGAAAATAGTCAACTCCACTGACAGACTACTTAGTCTCATTGAGTTATGTAGTAGAAATTTTGATGTATTGGATATACAGAGGACTGTCTAAAACGTATCCATACTACGTTCTGATTTTTTTGCTATTCATAAATATCTCTTAGTGACTCAGCATGCTGACTTAGAGGTGTCATAATTGAGTCATAAGTGCACTTGGTGACTTAGCACACTGACTCAGCATGGTAATAAATGTAATCTCATCTCTTTGTCTCCTCTTTAGGGGATAAAAATTATTTAATATTTGACAAGAGTATTTTATTCAGTCCAGAACTCCAAAAATTTATCTGTTCGTACCATAAAGTTTCTTAAATTCTAAAAAAAATATCTGTGAATTTTCTCAGGCCATAGCTCGATCTGTATGTCTTTATTTTTGAATTTCCCATAAAATGCCCTTAAAAAGCATAAATAGCTTTTAAATATTCTTAAAGTCATTTTGCTGGCCTTCTGGAAATGAGACTAATTTTATAATTTTTTGTAGCCTCTTAACTTCTAAATCCTCATTTTTACTTACTTTTCTGAAACCTCTTTATGGCTCAAACAATTAAATCTAGTTTTATATCTCAAAATGAGTCATAACTTTAAAATTCATTTAAAGTCAATTCAATGATATTTTTGTAATTTTTCTTCATATACAGGCCTTAACATGCCATTTCCTATTTTTTGGGATTTTTATGTAATTTTCAGGCGTAACTCCCATTTTTGCCATTTCCGGCCTGAAACTTTATAAAATTATGATTTTGCCCCTGGTTCAGCTTGACCCCATAATTTACCTCATAAAGGCCTCTAACATAACCTTTGGTCTACATTCATCTCCATTTTATATTTCTAGGCCTCGAGACTTCATCCGGGTCTCTAACTTTCTTTTTTCTCTGTCTTAAAAAGCTTTCGCTTTATAATTTGGTCCCTGAGAATTCTTTTATCCTTTCAGAGAACTTCTGGGAGTCTTGCTACAAGAGGTCTGGTAGCCTGTCCATTTTAGGTTAATTCTTATACCTCTATGCCTAAAACTCAAGCTATTACAATGGGGGTATTTATAGATTTGTAATTAAGCCTTTGCCCTTGAAGTTGATCAAAATTACAATAGGTGTGTCGCTTGATCTTAGCCCTCTATTTTTCTTCTTCTTGCAACTTGCACAAATCCTGTGCCTTCTTGCCTTATCACTTGCCACATATGGTGCTTAGGTGTCCTCCTTATTAAATGTTAATTGCCAACTCATGGGACACCTAATCCATCAGATGTAGAAATCACAATTTTTTAATCAACAATTCTATTCTTCCAGACTTAATCCTTAACAAAATCTATTATTCCATTCATGTCCTATCATCAAATTTACATTAAAATAGGGAGAAAAATAGGGAGAGATTCATGCTCCCTCATACTCTTGACTATTCCTCCACTAATATTATGATTTTATGTCATATCGAATACTTTTTCAGGTCTTGATTTACCTGGTAACCCTGGGACATGGTTTGGGACCCTTTTTTTTTTTGTCACAATTAACCTCACATGGCATTATATAACATGCATAAAGAGGGGATGATGCTCTTCCCTTGTTCTTCCCTTAAAACATTTAATAATATTTATTTCAGAGCAAACTTGACTGAATTCTCTCTATCAGCCCATAACTCTGAGAATCTATCCCTGGGCACCAATATTATTTATTCATCACGAGAAATTTTTCTAATTTTTCTCAAGTCAAAAGTGAACCCATAAATAGTTTATTTGACTTTCCCTGGGTAGTATATAAGTAGGCTTTAAATTCTATTTAAGCCAATCTCTTTACTTTCTGGGATAGAATCATTTTTAAAACCTGTGATAATTTGTCAAGTATTATTCTACATTTTTCTCCAATTATCTGAGGCCTCCTCATATTTTAAATAATTCAATTTCGGGTAACACCTAATTAGCCACAAACCTAAGAATTCCATAAATTTCTTCTGGGGATATATTTGTCAATTTTAGCCTCAAACGGGCCTCTAGACCTCATTCTTATTTTTCTACAATTTTTCTAAAATATTTAGGCCCTCTTCCACTTATGCTTATTTTCCAACCCGAAACGTTTCACATTTGTGTTTAGGTCTCTGCTCAGGTTTAACCTTAGAAATCCTGTTACTGAGGTTTCTGAAATAACCTCTAGTCCTTTATCACCTCTATTCTATACTCAAGTTCTTGAGACTTCATTAATCTCTAACTTGTCTGTCTCGAGGTTTTAGAAAATTCTTACTTTGTAGTTTGGTCCCTAAGAATCTTCTCATCTCTCCAGGAAACTTCTAGAATTCTTTTTACCAAAAAAAGTCAAATAGCCTTCTAGTCTTAGACTGTTTCTTGTACTTCAAAGCCCAAAATTTGAGATGTTACATTTATGCTTCTGTCGACCTTTCACCTGTCTCATCATCAAGCTGTTGGAAATACCCACACCCAGCCCCCTATTAATTGAGCCACCATTCCATATCAGAAATAGAGCAACCATTTCATTTACAAATATATAGATGAAATACACATAAGAACTAGAACATTACTTCCTTATACTCGCAAAAACCAAAGAATCGCCTCCCTAGGTTAAGCTCCATCCAAGAAGTACACAAAGTAGCCACCAACCCACAACAACATTCCCTCCTCAGACCATCATACTCAGCCTCTCAATCTCGACATCTCACTCAAACGATCCTCCTTCTACTTCCACTATTTGATGATGTTGTGGAATTTGCCATGCCTCTCTTCCTTTTTTGCCTACCAAGCTATAAATAACTTGCACAGTGATTTGGTGGGGGATCAGTTGAGGTGTAAATGTAGGGTGTTAATGGTTTTGACCGAACAAAGCTAAAGGCTAAGTTTTCCATAAATTTCAACATCTTTAATAGCTCTCCAATGTGTAGCTACTCTGGACTCTTACGTGTTAAATAATACTACATGGCAGACGTCTGTTGGGGTCTCAGTCACTCAGGGCGACGTTGCTACGTTTTTCATACCTCCAGGGCTATATTACTCTGGATAAAATTTTTTGAATATATATTGCTCGAGAGAACACTTTCAAGGAAAAATGCATCTTATCCCTAAATTTTTATGAAAATTTTAAATTAATTTAATATAATTTACTTCTGAAAAAGTGGTATCTGCATTAATTTCACTGCTTCTAATTTAATGTTATAGAAGAGATAAAATCAAATTCATATAAAAATTTAGGTTGGGGGGGAATCTAGAACACAAAGCTATTAAATTTTGGTGATCAAATTTAAGTGAAAAATACTAAATATAATTATCTTATATAATTTTTATAATGTATAGATTTAATAAAAAATAATGAAAATTGAAGACAATGGAGCGCTCCCCTATTTTTTAGCTAATAATTGTCAAGTAATTGAGATGTGATTAGAGGGAGTATAAGGTAGTTGGTTAGGGTAATTTAGTATTATTATATTTATATCCTGGTTTTTGGACTTTTTAAGTAATTAAAATTTTTAATATCCTTCACAATAACTATTATTTCTTTTTGGTCCTTTATTCTAATTTTCCCTAAAAGAAGTAAGCTAGAAATGATAAGACTGCGAAAAGCACTAAATATTGTCTAGACAAAACTTTTGGGTCTATGATAACTTTTCAAAGTTAGGATTGCAATGGGAATTGTGTTCTATGTGGAAAATTTGTATAAAAGAAATGCAAAATGATATATTATATTTTTAATTATTACAAATAATTATTATTTTTTCATGCTAATATTTTATCTAAGGACATATATGATATTTGATATTTTACAAGTCATTTTTTCCATCCCATTATTCTTTTCCCACCCTTTTCCATAAATCAAAGTGACCTTTGTTCTGAAAAGTCTATGTTAATCAAATTTTTTGCTAGAAGCATTTTACATGTATCTATGTGATTTGCTATAATAGTAATAACGTATTACATTTTTCACATTTAGATTTGGAGATGAAGATAACAATTAAAATTACTGCAACCCATAAAAGTTTTATGGGCAATGAACTCTGTGGTCCTCGTAATGTTTCAAATTTTGGGCCTAGAAATGTAGAAAATGGCATGAAATGGGAAGCTACCAGACTCCAATTGATAGGAGTCCCAAAAGTTCCTTGAAAGGATAAGAAGGATTCTCAGGGACCAAGTTGCAAAAAGAAAGCTTTCTGGGACTAGGGACAAGGAAGTTAAAGGTTGTAGTGATGTCTCGGGAGTTGAGTAAAAGGAATGGGGATGAACATGAGCCAAAGGTCATACCAAAAACCTTAAAGGGATGATTCTTGAGGCTAAACCCTAACAAGAACCTAATTATAATTTTGAAAATCTTCAGGCCAAAAAGGGTAACGACAGAAAGTATGACTAAAAATTTTAGAAAAATTATAGAAAATAAGAAATGAGGTGTTAAGGCCCATTTAAGGTTAAAAATGATAAAAATGTCATAGAATATATTTTTAATAAATGGGCTAATTATGGGAATTTTGGCTAATTAAGAAAAAAATTAGTCAAAATTAATTATTTAAAATATGAAGAGGCCTCAAATAATCAAACAGAAATGAGCAAAAAGTATTTTGTAGATTATGACAAATTATAAAATTATCCCTGACCTTTGAAAGTATAGAGATTTGCTTCAAAGAAATTTAAAGTCCACTTTTGCAGAAGGGGGTATCTGGGGGAATTCAAAATGAAATGTTTACAAGCTAAGTTTTTGTAACACACTACTCTATACACTTAGATGAGAGTAGATTTATTAATTATGGCTAAAGACTTACGCCAAAAAGGTGAAATTTTTAAAACTTTTCATCTAACTTTGAATTTGAACCTCATTTTTCTAAAAGTTTTATGCTATAAAACAAGACTCAAAATCGCTCTTAATCAACCTGCTAACAATATTTATATATCAACGCTTTACATGTTTTACCTTTCAAAAACTCTACCTTTATGTACCCACTCTAATTAATTATGCCTCTAAGTATTCTTCCTTGTGGAGTTATACACAAATATCGTAGCACACTTTACATGCTTCACAAATAGGGAAAGATACAAACACACAAAATATCATAAAAGGAAATATAAACATATAATGTATTAATTTTTTTCATTGATTAACTAATCAACTAATTTCTTCTTCTCTTCCACCTTAACCACGCTCCCACCAGCTTCTTATTCTCCTGGGATCAACTGGGCCTAATGGTTACATTGAAGAGAGGGGTGAGATTCAAAGAATCCCAGTAGTAGTAATCATATTTCATATATTATGCATGGTTTATAACTGAGTATGCAAAACAAGCCACATAGAACAACACTTACAAAATAATTGAACTGAATTGAATAACTAACTGAAGCATATTTGCTATCATTTAATTAAATTTATATAACTGTTACGCATAACTAAATAACTAAGCAATTGCATAATTGGTTAATTGAACTGTATAACTGAACAACTGCTAATTGATTACTGATCACATACATAATTGGATATCTGAGCATATGTTTAACTGCATAATCTGAATAAATAAGTAACTGTGCATCTGCATAACTAAATAACTGTACAGCTACTAATTGATCAATTGAATAACTATGCAGCTGCTAACTGATCAACTGAATAACTGTGTAGCTGCTAGCTAATTAACTATTAAATGCGCATATACTAAACGGCGAAATGCATGCACATGGTTATGGCAGTAACTGGTGATTAGAACCTTTTTAGTCACCTTAGGTTAAATAAAAAATAAAACCAAATTATGTAGTAAAGCACAACTCGGGTCGAGTCTCGTGAAAAGCTTTTTATTAATTCATAAGTCAACTAAGTGACAAAGAATTAAAAGGAGGAGTTTGGAAAATGATTTTTTAATTAATAAAACTAATTATGAAAGTAAGAAATAAATCTAAACTACTTTTTTTTTTTAGTATTTTAATAAAAAGAGAATGAAAAATTCAAAATTGGGTTTTAGAAAATCAGTGATGAGAATACTTCTTGAAAATGGAATATAGCTATCCTTGCTTAATAAAGATATGTGAGTAAAATAATACACCAAGTTAAGAGAAACAACCCTAAACACGGTTTGCGTCAAGTAAACTTAACACCTGACTACCCTAAACGCTAGATAGTAATCAATTATTAAGCCACCTTTAAAATCACTTGATGTGCAATTTAAATTGAGTTAATAAAACTTGTTTTCCTCTCAAAGAATGCTCACGGATACACTCAATTGTAATACATCTCAATCATAAAACCCAATAACATGCCAAATAAAATAATTTTAATGAATGTAAAGGAAATATATATAAATTCAAATCCCAAGTAATACAACTCAAATTAAACACAAAAATCCAATTAACAGAAATTATAACGCATAATCTCAGTCTCCAAATCAAATGAAAATATTCCTAACACAGGAAAAATCTAATGAAGTTCAGAAGAAAATTATTTGGAAAACTAAATACTCCCCTAGTTAAAACTCCAAGCTCAAGCTACTCCTCCATCTTCAAGAAGTACAAGGAAATTAGCCTTTCATAGCTCTAAAAGAATCCACAATATATTTGAAGCAATGAGAATCCATGGAGGCTATGATGAAAGAGTGGGTGTGGATATTATTTGCAGGAAAAATAGGAAACTACGAAGGTGAATGGCATCACTGGTCTCGATGAAAGGAAGGGTATGTATGGCATGAGAGAGAGAGAGGATATGTATGATTGTGATGTGCGCGGCTTGCGAATTGATGTTGTGGCGTGGGTGTATACGTGTGGAGAAGATATGAAGGCTATGTGAGTATGAGTGCGGTCCTGTGTGTTAAGGAGAGGGTGGTATATATAGGAAAGGAGTTGAGGGAGGCGGCGACGTGATATTGCGTGAAGGAGGGGATATATATCCAAATCAAATGTGAAGATTGGCGTGTGGATAATTTCTGCGTCCTCTTTTTGAATCCATAAAAATATAGATGATATCATAATTTGATGCCTTAATGTTCAAGCTGTGTCTCCAATTTCCTTTTTTTAATTTTTTACTTCTTCCTTTCAGCTTTCCCATTATCTTTATTTTCTTTTTTTTTAAGGCGTGCAAAAGATAAATTGAAATACTATCACAAAATCTAAAATCAATTAAGATCTCCTATTAAATCTCTAATTTCATGCAATCAGTATTTGATTCAAAATATGCACAATCAATGCAATTTATCCCACTTTAATTGATAAATATCTCAAAAGGATATCAAATAATATATTAAAACAAGGATTTATCAACTGGTAAGGCAATTTACATGTTTTCATGCTTGACTATAGCATTATGGCACAAACAGATTTGTAACCAAAACAAAACATACAAACAATAATTAAAGCTACCTTTACTCATGCTCTCTTGTGCTAGTACCTTGGTTTGAATTTCTTCTTGGTAAACGAGGACACCAATTAAATCCTAACATTTTAGGTGTATATATATAAAGTAATTTAAAACTTAGGTTATGGTTAACTCATAACTAAAACTCTCTATGACACCTACTCAGGCACATCCTCCTATTTTAAGGTGGTTCGTTCTCTTATACAAAATTTTCTATATTTAATTTCTATATTTCCAAGGGTCTCTAAAACTTCTCCTTTTCTTATGTTTCGCTTAACTTCTTAATCCATTGGAACCATAGTTGATCAAAAACAAGATAAGAAACAAAAGTCATAAATTTAATTCTTGGAAACAAACACAACTTGCATCTGTTTCCCACAAATCACAGCAGCAAAAGCAGCAAATACGTATATGTCAGGCATTTAAGATCTTTATTTAACATCAAGAACCATCCAAATTGATTGTTCAATACTTAGGGGCATCAATAACTATTTTAATATCACTTCTTTTAACTTTCAACAACGTGGTCAAATAACTTTCACAAAAGTTGAACCATTTAATAATAATAATAACAATCAGTAACTTTGATTTTAGAATCTTAATCATCATTTCTCTATAAAATTCCAACATAAGCATGTTCCTTATTGCATATATATCATACCTTTAATCAAGTATATAAACTACTTAAGCCTTTGATTATGGGCTTAAGTGATTCTTCTAAAGAAGAAACAAGTAAATGTTCCTTCTACAGCGATGACAAATTTGGAAGATGAATCATTTTCCTATTCAGTTCACACCCATAACCAAGCATCAACAATATCACCTTTAATCAAAACAAAGATGTTTGTACAAGGGAAAAAGAAAAGGGTCCATATTTGCAAATTCTAACATTCCTAAATTCACAGCAGCAAAAGCAGCAAATACATATATGTCAAGCACTTAAGATCTTTATTTAACATCGAGAACCGTCCAAATTGATTGTTCAATACTTAGGGGCATCAATAACTATTTTAATATCACTTCTTTTAACTTTCAACAACGTGGTCAAATAACTTTCACAAAAACTGAACCATTTAATAATAATAATAACAATCAGTAGCTTTGATTTTAGAATCTTAATCATCATTTCTCTATAAAATTCCAACATAAGCATGTTCCTTATTGCATATATATCATACCTTTAATCAAGTATATAAACTACTTAAGCCTTTGATTATGGGCTTAAGTGATTCTTCTAAAGAAGAAACAAGTAAATGTTCCTTCTATAGCGATGACAAATTTGGAAGAAGAATCATTTTCCTATTCAGTTCACACCCATAACCAAGCATCAACAATATCACCTTTAATCAAAACAAAGATGTTTGTACAAGGGAAAAAGAAAAGGGTCCATATTTGCAAATTCTAACATTCCTAAATTCACAGCAGCAAAAGCAGCAAATACATATATGTCAAGCACTTAAGATCTTTATTTAACATCGAGAACCGTCCAAATTGATTGTTCAATACTTAGGGGCATCAATAACTATTTTAATATCACTTCTTTTAACTTTCAACAACGTGGTCAAATAACTTTCACAAAAACTGAACCATTTAATAATAATAATAACAATCAGTAGCTTTGATTTTAGAATCTTAATCATCATTTCTCTATAAAATTCCAACATAAGCATGTTCCTTATTGCATATATATCATACCTTTAATCAAGTATATAAACTACTTAAGCCTTTGATTATGGGCTTAAGTGATTCTACTAAAGAAGAAACAAGTAAAATGTTCCTTCTACAGCGATGACAAATTTGGAAGATGAATCATTTTCCTATTCAGTTCACACCCACAACCAAACATCAACAATATCACCTTTAATCAAAACAAAGATGTTTGTACAAGGGAAAAAGAAAAGGGTCCATATTTGCAAATTCTAACATTCCTAAGTTCCATTTTGGCATCATTTCAGATCCTCTAAGTATGCTTTAGCCATCTAAAATAATCATCAAGTAATTAAAATCTCAAACAGTAAGCTTCTCATAGCCTATCATTGAAGTTTTCTTTCATACCAATATAATGAAGCCCTTAATATTGACATTAAATAATATAAGCATGAGTCAGAGTTTGGCACCTTAACCAGCAAGTTCTTTAAGCATTGTTCCGTTTCAAATTCAATAATTAATTTAGCCTCATGACAGTATCCTTCCTCTAATGCAAATCTATCAGCGTACTTATGATTATCATTTGTATTTGGAAACCATTTAGATCAGTTTTATATCTCAATAATTCAATTCAACAAGCATCCGTTCACAAGCCACGATCCACATGCTCACACATATACATGTATACACTTGTTTCCCTCCTAGTTTACAAGTGTGTAATCAGTTTTTGGCCATCAAAATGATTCAAACAGTAGCATTATGTAATTTGGGATTTATTTTTCAAATTTCATAACCTATATATACAGTTCTAATTAATTCTACCATTCAAGTTTCCTTCAATAAGCTTCCATTTCACTAATTTGTAAACATCAAATTCTTTAAGCAAAAATATTTTAAGTGTAACATCCCAAATTTTAGGCTTAGAAGTATCAAAATTAGTCTGAAATGGGCAAACCACCAGACTTGTTTTGGCAGGAGTTTTAGAAGTTCCTTGGAAGGACAAGAAGATTCCTAGGGACTAAAGCACAAAGTAAGAGTTTTTTGAAACTGTGGGACAAGCAAGTTAGAGATTTTGATAAAGTCTTGATGACATGAGTATGAGAATTGGAGATGGATACGGGTCAAAAGTTATACTGGGAACCTTAGTGAGATGATTCCTGAGGCCGAACCCAAGCAGGGACCTACTCATAAATTCGGTAAGTTTTGGGCCAAAAAGGGCAGTGACGGGAACTACACTTGAAAATTCAAAAAAGTTCCAAAAAAATGAGAAATAGGGTTCTGAGGCCTGTATGGTGTTTAAAATGACAAAAATACCCCAACACCAAATTGATAACATTTCCAGGGTTTTAGCTAATTATTAATAATAGTCAAAATTGAATTATCTAAAATATGAGGAGACGTTAGATAATTAGAGAAAAATGAGAAATAATACTTGAGGAATTATCACAGGTTTTAAAAATGATTTTTTTCATAGAAAGCAAAGAGGTTGGCTTTAATAGAATTTAAAGCCTACTTATACACTATTCGGGAAAAGTCAAAATAAATCGTTTATGGGTTGACTTTTGACTTCATAAAAATTAGAGAAATTTCTTGTGGTAAAAAGGATAGTATTGATACCCAGAGATAGATTCTCAGAGTTATGGACCGATAGAGAGAATTCAATTGAGTTTACTCCAAAATAATTATTATTAAATGACTTTAGTGAAAGAACAAAGGGAAGAGCACTACTCCCTCTTTAGGCATGTTATATAATGCCATGTGAAGTTAATTATGATGAAGAAAGGGTGCCAAAACGTGTCTCAGTGGTACCTAATAAGTCAAGACTCGAAAAAGTACATGATATGGTGCAAAATGTGCAAAATGAACAAATAAGTGGAGGAATAGTTAGGGGCTGCATTTTGCACGAATTTCTCCTTATTGTAATGCAAATTTGATAAGAGGATATGAATAGAATAATACAAATTGTTAAGGGACAAGTTTGGAAGAATGGAATTAAGTAATAAAATATTATGCTTTCTTCACATGTGTGATAGGTGGCATGTAATGTGTCCTATGATGTGGTACTTCTATTGAATGAAGGGGACAGCTAAGAAGGTTATGTGGCAAGCATCAAGAAGATGAGAGATGTAACACCTTCCTTTTAAACCACATAACCTTTCAAATAGAACTAATTAGAACCACTTCTCAAGACTTTAAGTTAGAAAAGTTCAAGTTTCAAAAGTTTAAATTTCAAGTTACTATTCATTATAACCCTAAAATTAGGCCAAGTTTTGAAAAATCATAACTAATTCTAAAAAGAAATTGAAACAAGGTGGTTCCAATTTCTACTTAAAGCTTTTATAATAATCTTCAAAGGAAAAATACTCTCTGGTATCAAGCCCTTGTCAATCATGCCTAGATTTCATGCAAGAAAATACTGTTCATTTGATAAATGTTTATTTTTTCAAAATTTATCCCTAACTTTGGGTATACATAACTTTTACAAAAGCAAACTCCAATTTTGATGAATTACCCCTTGTTTTAAAGCTAACTATATGATCTATATGTCTGCCATGTTTTAGCTCCAAACTTATTCATTTGGTTAGAGCTTAAAACTCTATTATGCATAGAGTTAACATATCACCATCCATCTAACTCTACCACATCATCGCATAAAAAAATTAAGCAACACATAGCAAAACAAGCAAAGCAAGTTAGCATTCAAATTTCAAGTTCATTGCTACCTCTTTGATGACCAAAGTTTTTGGCCTTCTTCCCTCCTTGCTCCTCTTTGTACGTTTAAACAATACCTATCAATTCATGCACAACCATAATCCACATTACCAACAATGCTACATAAAACACCATTAACCATTAAGATAATTCCATAGCCCCTTTTTCTTTGATTTTTGACATCAATATTTCACCTTTGTTTTAACAAGTCTCTAGAGCCATTTCTACAAAATTTTTCATGTAGAATTCAAATGTCAACTTGGTTTTATCAAAATCAAACTCCTCACTTATTCCACTACTCTTGGCCGAGAGGTATACCTATTAGGGTTCAAAATTTTACTTTTAATTCCAATACTTCCAAACACTTTCTCTTAGTGTTTTCCTACACAAAATCACATTTTAAACTCATTATAATCATCAAATTAATCTTAAACAACTTCTAACCCCCTGAACTTAGCTTGGTTGAGAGGTTTCAAGAGTTAGGGGATTTGGTGTTTCTTTCAAAATCAATCAAAACAATAGCCAAACAAGCTAGCTCAGGACTTTAATCATGGTTTCTGTAAGACCCTTATCCTCAAAACATTATAAACTCGTCATAAAATCACTACTATGGTAGAAAAGGAAAGCTGTTACAACAAACTACCATAGTGGAAAGAAATTGCGCAATTTTTGAAATTAACATTCAAACTTGAGACAAACCCAAACTCTATTGCATGCAACTAGAAATCATTCATTAACATCCACTGGGCCTCCGAGCCTCCGGCTCAAGTAACAAAAGACATCAACATCAGCCCATCCAAATGGTTTCCAACAAAATAAACCAAAGTTTCACAAGACACTAGAAATGGCCTCCGGCCAACCAAAATAAGGAAAAAACATTCCCTCCAGTTTACAATGAGATCGGGCAATCAAAATATTTCAAAAGGGGTCCTAAATGTGGCAATATATACTAGCCATACATATACAAGGGCTAGAGGCCTAAAGCTAACCAAGCTCAAGCCTCTGCGTCTCTTCCTGATGGCACACGCCTAGAATTTTCACCTGAAAACATTGTAAACCACGGGGTGAGACAAACGTCCCAGTAACCAATCTTTCCAATTCCAGGTACTACTAAATAGGTGCTCGTGAGGTGTCAAGTGGGGCAGTTCACAAGTAATATGATAATTGATAGCCACAAGTCATGCAAGTGCAATGATGCAATCCCATCAACCATATCCCTCACTTTGGGGGATTTTCAAGAGCCGAACCCGGCCTATCCCTCATTATGGGGGACATAAGGAGCCATAAAAGGCCTATCCCTCACTCTTGGGGACGTAGGGAGCCAAAAGGCCTATCCCTCACTATGGGGGACGTAAAGAGCCAACCATCATGCATTAATGGAGGCCTTACCACGTGGTAGTAACAATCAAAACTCTCACCAATTCCCAATTAATGCATCATGCTCAAACCGTAATCAAAGAGTAAATAATCATTTCACAATTAACTTCTTTCAGTGGCCTATCTTTCACAAGTTCCAGATTCAATCAATATTAATTTAAACCCCACAAGACGGTTTTCCTTTTCAATATACAACATACACTTTGAACACAATTGTTACTCGGAGCACAAAACATAAATCCACTCACAATACCACAAAAGCATGTACAAAGGATTGGAAAGTGGTTACCTCTCGCCTGAGCAAGGAATAACAAACCAACAACACAACCCCGTGCACCAACAAGGCTCACAACCGGTCTACGCAAGCACACAACCATCATGTATTAGCTTTCAACTAATAATGTGGCCAAAACAACATTTGGGGACACAAAATTCCTAACTCCAACTAAACTCTACCCAACTCAAAAGGGTATAACCACCAAGGCAACACTCCAAGGTCGTAAAAATCCATTAAAACCTTAATTCCTTTCTAAATATCAATTAAAACTCATAACCTCAAGGACCCACTATAGGAATTCAACACCCAAACATCCCATTAGAACAATTGAAGTCCTAATAACATTCTAAACCGATTAAACATCTAATTTAACCCTCCTTAACATAACCTAAATCACAAAACTCAAAATCAACCTCCACATTATCATCCTCAATCACAAACCTCCCATTTTCATAAACCCTAATTTTAAAACTAAAAGTCCTTCAAATCCAAGAAAACTACACCGATTAAATACTTAGACTAACTCAAAACAATCAATTAAACTCAAAACAATCGGTCAAAAACCTCAATTCCATAACAACCTAGAAAACTCTAGGGTTTCACCATAAATCCTCAGAAATTCCAAGAAAGAAAGTAGATTAGAGGTTAAAATCACTTACTTGAGGTAATGGATCCTTAGAAACACCTTTCCTAAGCCACAACACCGAAACCCTAGCAGAGCTTCTCTCTCCTCCTTCAGATTTTCTAATTTTCGCAGAACCAGACCCTCCCGCGACTATATAGATTCGACACCTTTCGCCGCGGCAAACCCAGAACTTCACCGCGGCAAACTAATCCTGAGAGGGATTACTCACCTGAAAACTTGATCCAATCTTCGCCGCAGCAAAAGCTTCCCGAGAGGAAACTCTCGCTCGCCCAGAAAACCTTCGCCATGGCATACCCCTAACTTTGCCGTGGCGAGACCTTCCCGAGAGGGAAACCTCGCTCACCTGAACAACTTCACTGCGGCATACCCCGAACTTCGTCGTGGCCAAACCAGCTCGAAAGACAATCCCCCCTGGAACTCCCGGTTCGTCGCAGCGAACAAACCCTGAGAGGGGTCTGTTCACCTATTCCTCCAAATACCTCAATTCCAACCCAAACACCAAGATCAACATTAAATCACTAATCTATCCTCAAAATCAACCAAAAAGAGGCTATTAAAACCCGATAAGACTTAGGATGTTACAGTTTCTATCCTTTCCTAATCATTCTTCAATAATTTTGAAATCTGGATAGCAAGTTCCTTAAGTTTTTTGCCACCAAACTCTACTTGAAACAAGCTAAAACCATAGCCATATGGAAGCTCTTACATACCTTGATTAACCCTTGATCTTCACTTGATAATTCCTTGCTCTTTTTAGTGTATTCCTGCTCTCTTTATTCCAGTTTTCCAGTAGCAAAAACTGCCCTCTTTAATGGCCAAAATAACCATATATGAAGGCTTAGGAGGGGGTATTTATAAAGCATAATTCGGCCTTCCTCTTCCTCCAAGTGTCTCTTAAAAATATGGTACTTAATACACATGTCTTCCCCTCTAAATGCTGCAGAAATTTTAAGTATGCCAAGTGTCGTTAATATTCAATGTGTTTGGCCAATCATGTGACTCAATTGATTATTTTATTCCTTAATCTCTTGGGTTGAATGGGTCACAAAATTTCTATGCTTTTCTAGCCCAATACCATGCCTGAAATGGCTAAAGAAGAGGGAAGGGATGTAGCCTCTTAGATCCCATGACATTCCTTAGTGTGATTTCACTATATCGGTTAAAATTCCTATATGATTTTCAGTAATAGTTCTGGACCTCCAAAAATTTATTTCTTTACATCAAAAATTTCCTTTTCATGTAGGAAGGTCCCATGAATTTTTCTAGAATTTATTTCATCCTCTAACTACCTGCATTGAATTTTCTTCAAAATTGTGTTTTACCGATAAGATTTCAGCAATAATTATTCAAAAATTAATTCTTTCATTTCTAGAGGATGGAAATAATTTTACGATCTCAAATAAACCTTCAAATAATTTTTTCATTTTTTTTCCAGAATTATTGAGGCTTTTATATATTTTAAATAATTAATTATGGTCAATTTCTTACTATTTAATGAAAAAACCTTAGTTTATAGAATATTTTGTAATAAATCATTTTCATGCTATTTTCACCTCCGAGGCATCAAGTATAGTTCTAGACACTCTATTTTGTAATAAATTTTTTGGAATTTTTAACCAACTTTCCTATTTTGTCCTTCTTGGGCTGATAATTTCAAAAATGCTAATCCGATTATGGGTCGAATCTCAATCCAAAAGTTGTTCCAGCTCTAAGTCTACTTCACTACTTGGCCCATTGTCTAATTTATTACTCACATTCCTAGGGTTAAAATTAGTGGGATGTGACAAGAGATATATGGCCAAAGAGATTAAATGAATGGCCAAGATCAAGCCATAAACACTAAAGATCAAGGGCTAGGATTTAAGGAAATCTTTATAAATACCTTCCCTCCTCATTTAGGCTAAGATTTCAGCCAACACAAGAGAAAAGGACAGGAGAGGCCAAACATATGAAGAGAAGAAGGAGAGGAGAAAGAGGAAAGAAAACCATGCAAGATCAAACTCCAAAACAAGATATGTTCATGGTTTTTGATGTAGTTTCCACTACTTTTGTTGTTTTTGAGCTTGGTTATGGGTTTTATTGGATTTTTGGAGCTTGAAACCCTAAGGCGACATGTTGTACGAAATTGATAAGGTTAAGGAGAGATGAAATTGATGTTAGAATAATGTTTAAAAGCTTGAAAAGAACAAGAATCAAATGGTTTTGTGATGAAAATTGAAGGAATCTAACTTCCCCTAACCTTGTTGAATTTCGACCAAACTTGGTGATATAAGGGGGCGTATGGACCAGGTAGAATCAAGTAACAAATGGACAGTTGATCTAGGTAGGACCTTAAGAGAACTTGTCTCTTAAAACCCTAGCCATAAAAACACCACAAGGTTGATCAATCCCTTGATTTGTCGAGTATTTTAGTGAGAATACAAGGATGTAAGCAAAGTTCACACAAAGAGAAATAAACTCAATTCTCATTCATCTGAATTTTAATTCAATTACAAAAAAACGTAGCCTATATATACGCAACCATATAACACTCTAGAATCAGCATCTTAAGACATAAATGCTAAGGATGATGTGATAGCATACCAAGAGGCATTCAATATGAAGCTCATAAAGCCCAAATAGACATCCATTTAGGCTTAAATATGGTTTAGTCAAGTTCTGAAACTCTCATGGTCCACAACACAATGCATTTGGGGCTCAATTTAAAAGATTATAACTCCAATACTCATTTATGCACATATAATTGTGTTGGACCTCTAATAACATAGGAATTTGCTTCAAATGCTCCTTTTGGGCTCTTAGAACGTGCTCTTGTCTTTCTCAATCCAAGTGTTCATACTCCAATGACTAACATGCCATAGGGGCTTTCGGTGTAACACCTTGAATTTTCTGACTCGAGAAGAGCATAAGAGAAATTCACTAAAATTATTTAATAACTAAATAAAATTGGGAAAAAGTTATGGAATATTGATTTTGAGAGTTTTGGATATTATGAAAGGGTTAATTTCCCCAAAAAGTGGCTTACACAATTTGAAGGATAATTTTGGGAATTCAAAGGACCTATTTTCTTATTCAAGAAAAATAGTTAGAGGTCTATATTTGAGCTAAAAATTTTAGAATAATTATTTTTGAGGTAAAAAAGCTAATTGAGGCATAAAATCCTTAAAATGAATTAAGGATTTAATCACTAGAATTAAGGGCTATTTTCTTGGAAAATTCAAGAAAAATAGTTGGGAGATGATTTTTGGCCCGAAATTTTTATGAAAATTATTTTAAGGGTCACAAAAGCTAATGGATAACAAAAATCTATATAAAAACATGATGCAATAATTTTTGTGTTTATTGTCTAAGTTCAGAAAAATACAAAAAGGATCAAAGTGAAGACAAGGTTCATTGTGAAGGGCAAAATGGTTAAGACAATGAGCCACACGCACACCCACGTGTTACCCTCTCTATTTAATCATCAATGACTCTTTCCCTTCTCATTTTATCATCTGCACACTGAGAGAAAATCAGAGAAAGGGGGGGAAGAGAGAGACTAGAGGGAACGAGAGCAACGGAGGAGTGGTGAACTTGGTGATTGGAGGTATTTCTATTGCATGTAAACCGATCAAACTATCAAGGTGAGCCTCCTGATGAATCTCCCGCCATTTTCTTTTCTTTTATCTGGATGGTTTGGCTGTAATGGAGGAGAGAGATGGATGGAGTAGTGAGAGAAAGTTAAGGAAAGGAGAGAAGGATCGGTGAATTCATGTTATATGGCAAGATTGATGCTAGTTTTTAAGCTTGCATGTCACTATTGTCTCTGTTTCATGAATCCCGAATAGAGCATGTCATTTCTGGGTTGATAGGCCTCAGGTTTGAGGTATTAGGAGAGAGGAAACGTGTAATATATAAATATGAAGTTGCGTGTTGATTCTTACTCTGTTTTAAGTATACCAAAACAGCGGTTGTTATTTTCTTGAAGCTGCTGTGTAAGTTTTAGGATAATTGAGGGAAATAGAATGCTTAAATGCTAGAATAATTAAGCTGCACATATAGAGATATATATGTTTATACCTGCACGGATGCCATGGTTATTCAGAATAAGGTTTTGGAAAGTATATATATAAAGGAATATACATGTACTTGATTGTTATGGGTGTTGACTAATGGATGTTGGGAGTAGGAAATTTTAAGTTCGAAATTTGTTGTTCAGGAGGAGTTTAAACCGTGGGGTCTAATGGAAGGATGATTAAAATATAATTATTATGTGTATGTATATATACCCATATTTGTTTCTTATATGTGTACTGTTGCTGTTAAGAGAGGCCGAATTGGTTCATGAAATATTAAAATAATAAGGTTGGTTGGATGTATTTGTGTTTCTGGTTTATGACTCTCAAATCAAGAATTTATATTTATGAAAGAATGAGTTTAGCTTCTAAATGTGGGAACTAAAATTTTGGAATGTTAGGAAGAACTTAAAGTGATTAAGTTTTGAATTAAGGATGTTTTAAGTTATATACAGAAGCAATAAAATCAAGATTTAATTATTGTTGTAAGGTGGAAAATTTCCGGATTTGAATGAGGAGCTGAATAGAGAAATTATATTTGAGTTTCATGGGCATTGTCGTTGAAACAGGGATGATTGAATCCTATGAAATATGTGTATGAATATGGAAAATTTTCAGATTTGTTTCTAAGTGATGTTTGAGGAGTGGTGAATTAAGCAAAATGAATTTGGGAGTTAAATGAGGATTTTGAATGCATGTAGTGTGGGTATGCGAGCTGCGGGTGTTAATTGTGGCAATCAAAGGTATAATTTAGTTGTGGGGGAGTTTTAATATGAAGTTGAAGCAGTAATTATGTTAGTAAACATTTGGTGATAGGCCTGAATGGTTGTGTAGAAATTAAGAAGGAATTAATTCTACTAAAGGTGATTTTCATGAATTTAGGAAATGGGAAAGTAAGGGAATAGAGTCGTTGAATAATAAAATAATGGATTGTTAAGTTGGAAATTAGTACTATAGGTTATGAATTGAAGGCTTGAGCATGGGGTTTGTTTAAGTTTGCACATAGAATAAATAGTGATTTTCTTATATAAATTATAGTTGAAGATTGATTATATTAAGTTTTAAAGGATAGTCTTGAAGTTAGGAATAATTCCCAGATTATGAATGGTAGAGGAGTTGATTTAAAATTTATGGTTGAGATTGCTTCAGGTTACTAACTGATGAATAGAAATTTCAAATTATTAGAGTATATGCTGGCATAGATTAAAGTCTATATAAGAGGATTATGAGGCTATGGGAGAATATATGCATGTGGGAGTATGCTTTTAATCTGGAAAATGCTTCCAAATCAAGTGCAAGGTTATGTAAATCATTAGAGATATAAATGTACATGTGTATAGGCATGTGTTGTTATAAAAACTCAATATATATAGTTACTATTTAGTATCTCTGGATGTTGAACAAGTATTTTAGGTTATTAAATTGAGTTTAGAAACTTCAAATAAAGTGGAGTTGGTGTCGACACAATGTAGTCCTTAAATATAGTAACTAAAATAATATTTTTGATCAAGAGGATCAATTACTAAGCAAAGTAACTGTATAGGTTGAGGTAAGAAAGGAAACCCTCCAAAGAGAATAGCTTAAATAAGAAAAATTGTCCAGGATGATCAACTATTATGTAAGGGTGGAGATTAAAGAAGATTTGAGATTTAAAGAGTTATTTAATTTATGAATTATAGTTAGATCAAATATTGATCTACCCTTACCAATATGATAGGTTTTTATATCTGCTCAAGGCCACCAAGAAGCAGAAACAGAGGAGGATGGTAAGGTTTGATTTGGAGGGAGGCGGACCAGGTAGTAGTTCTTTCCTACCTTGTGTATGATTGCTGCATGTCTGTTTGTGCCATGTGCTATTCCAAAGCATGAGAACATATAATCCTTAATTCCTTGCATGAGTTATTGGCCATGGTCACGTGCAGTTGAAAGATATAGGGCCTTATGAGCCATTATTTGTGCGGCCTTATGTGCCATTACAAGTACGGCCTTATGAGCTATTATTTGTGAGGCCTTACAAGCTATTGTATGTCCGACCTTATGTGCCATTGATTGCGCATTCAGATAATCAATCTGACTATTTGTCATTGCATTTAAATGCTTTATATGCATAGCTTGCAAGGTTATCCTTTTTGGCTTGTTTTGCATGCTTTGTGTAATCTGCATATTTGTTTGATGAAAATTATTACTATGAGGATTCTTTAGAATCTTGCCCTCCCATTTATGATGAATAGCGAAGGCTAGTAGCTTGAAAGATAAGGAGGTTGTTTAAAAGAAGGTGAGCTGGTTGAAGAGCAGAGATGCTTGCTATATTATGTACTTATGAAGTAGAATATTTTGATAAGTTAATATTTGTACAACTGTATATGTTATATGGGCAAGTAACTTTACTTGCTTTATGTAAATATTGCACTGTCGGGTACAAGTATGTACTGTTAACCAAGTGTTTACCGATTAACTTAACCGCAAGTGGACGAGTCACAAGTAATATAAAAAGTATCGTTTCCTCAAAGACTAAGGCCATATGAGTTGAAAATCATAATTGTGTATTTGATTAGGTTAAGTGAAACAATTGTTGTAAAAGAGTTTGTGAAATGAAATTAGGAAAATAATGGTTTAAAGCAGTATAAAATCAACTTGACCTTAAAACAATTAAGAGACTAGGGTTATTCTTCACTAAAGTACTTCATGAAATTGGATTAATCACTTCTCAAGTAGTGCTTTACAATAAGTTTAGTTAGCCTAGGTTTGCAGAATTGATTAAGCTTTCTCAAGTCAAAACCAAATGTTTGCAATCCCGATTAAAACACAGCAATCTCTTGCATTTGTTTGAAAAGGTTGTACTTTGAAAACCAAAACCCATTTAGTCTATGCTAGGTCAACAGATACATCTCTGTTCTATCAACAAACCGTCAATTTACTCACTTAAATTTCCAGACTAACACGTTTTTACCAAAGTTCACAGATTAACTTAAATTTCTCAAGTTAAACTAATCAAACAATCATTCCAAATGATGGCCATACATAAGGAAGCATTAAGCTCAAAGTAAAAACAACTGAACATTATCATTAACACTCAAGAGATAGTAAAACCAAGTCTCAATCCATACAATAAATCAAAATAACCCTAGAAAAGTAGATTTAGCTATACATATCAAGTAAAGAACTACAACTATAAGAGTAGCTAGTAGTCATAGCAGAAACAAGAAGGGAAGAAGAAGAAAACCCAGAAAAATCAAGTTACAAGCTTCGAATTTCTTCTAGCTTCAAGCCCAAAGATTCCAAGCCTCCAAAGCTCCAAACCCTAGCAGAGCCAGCCTCTAAAATTGCTCCAAAGTCAAAGTCTATCTAAAAAACCCAGTATCCCCCTCTATATGCCGTAATTTTTTAAGTTGCAACATAAAACGCACAGCTGCGAGGGTTAGGCTCCGCGGCGGATTCCTTCAGGCGCCGCGGTGCCTTTTACAGAATGGCTTTCCTTCGAGGCTTAGGCGCCACGACATATGTGATAATCGGCCGTGGCGGATTATACCGAACAGGCTTCCTCCGAGACAGCTTGGGCGTCGTGGCGGATTCAGTAAGGCGTCGCGGCGCCTTTTACAGAGACGCACTCCTCCCTCTCTGTTTGAGCCGCCGTGGCGTTTTCTCCCAAATGCCGCGGCGGATGACTTCTTTTGAGCTCTTCTCAATTCCTTACTCTCCTCAGGCTTTGTTTCCTGCAAAATTGACTTTCAAACCTAATAAAAGAGCGCTAAATCAGCTTAACTCAGTAGGAATTTTGAGAGGTTATCACCAAGATGGTTACTATAGTTTTAATATAATATTATGAGATTGCATAGTATGAAATCATTCTATGTGATAATAGATTGAGTTAAAAGTAGGGGTTGATTGTGGATCACTCATCAATTATTCTAAAGGTTTGAAATATTTGATCAACGGATTCCAATATTGAAGGGGGGAAAAACTTCCTTGTCTTTTCCCAGGTCAGAAACCTGTCGTTTGTGATTCACAGACTTTAAATGGTCATATTAGTATATATAAAAGTTAGGTGTTGTTTGGGGTGGCCTTCCATATGTCATGTCAAGCTCTGCATGTATCCATATCATCATCCAAGGAGTGATCCATATCCTCCTCCATATAAGTATTCTCGTGTAATAAATACCTTGAATGCTATGGAGGACTTGTTGGGTCTCTAACTGAATAAGTGCTATTAGGTTTCATAAGCTTCATATTAAATGCCTCTTGGTATGCTATCACTTGGGAGTTACGGTAGGCTTGGATTTTAATGATTTTGATACTTTTAATGAGTTTAGAATGAAAAATTGTGTAGGGTAAAGGTGAGAAAGTAAGTTTGGAAACACTAGAATTGAAAATGAAAATTTAAACCTCAAATCCTGTGTTCGGCCAAAGCTGGTTCTAGGAGGAGTTGGATTTTGATAATTTTGAGCTTGAAAATGAATTCTATGTGCAAAATCTGGTAGAGATAGCAAGTGGGATTAATCTTAAGAAGGTTGGAAATAAAGTTCAAAAGTTAAGGCTAAATTATGTTCAAGAAGAGTTAAGGATAGAATGTGCTTAATGTCATGGCTCTACGAAGCATATGGCATTATAAGTTGACGCATTTAGGGCTATGAGACATTAAAGAAGAGAAATGACAAGGTTGGTTAAGCAACCTTGATGGTTGGAACCAAAGAGAACAAGAGGAAGCTTAAAACTACAACGTAGTGAACTTACTCTTATTGTATGCTTGATATGTATGTTTGTGTGTTGATATTGCTTGATGATGATTTAGATTATGAAAGAATAAATGTTGTTCTATTTCTTGGATATTCTATGATCATGTATGAATGAAATATTGAGCATTATAGCATGTCATTTTATAAGCATAAAAGCATGAAAGCATGTAACTAAGCATGTCATCAACCAAGCATTAGTATTGCATACATATGGGTAATTGTTTGCTACTGAGATTCTTCCAAATCTCACTCTCCCTCAACCAACCCTAATAGGTGTTAATGAACAAGCAAGAGGATACATAAAGTGGAAGCAAGGAAAAGAAGAAAAGAATTGAGGAGATGTATTATATTGCATTGTGTAATGTGTATACCAATATATGATATAAATATGTCATTAATGTTATGTGATGATAAATGATAATGATGACTTGTAAGACAGAACATGGTGATGTATGAAAATAGCTAGTGAATTGATGTAATGATAATATGCATGAAAAGAATTAATTATGAATTGTTAATACAAGTAAGAGAGATAAATTATCTCTAAACGAGCCACGAATTTATGATAGAATGAAAGTGAGGCAAATGAATGAATCTGCCTATGAAATTTGATGAGCATCTAGAGACATCCTAAGCTTTAAAAATAAATTGTGTGCCAAGAGTTATGACTGCTCAAATCTAGGGTAAAGAAACTAAAATGTACAGTTTTTACTAAATAAATAGTAAATTTTCATGAATTAACTGCATGAATTGGCAAGGGTTAAGTCTAGATTTATATATTTTCCTTATAGAGAATTAAAAGTGCTTCAAATAAAATTTTGAACCACCTCAATACAATTTTTCTATAATTAGTTATGAATGATCAAAGTTGGATTGAAAATGTGGAATTTACCAGTAAGTAGCAACATGAGAATCAAATTTTAAAATTTCAATTTACGGGCTTATTTCGTGATCTGCTTGAACCATAGCGCTTCCAGACGTGTACTAAAGGGGGTTTAAGGGAGGATGTTTCATTCTAGTATCAAAGTAAAGGTTCTAGCAAATGTTTGAATAGTGCAAAAGGTTCTGATAAATGTCTAAATAGGGCAGTAGTTCAATCAAAACTTGGTATAAGAAAAACCCTACCTAAGAAAGTAACAGGTTACTAGGATAGGTCCAACTAAGGTTAAGAGTTTGAGGTGATTTCTCTAGGAAAAATGGACACAAAGGAGAGGTGAGGAATAATAGAGAGTAACTTGAGAGATGGGTAGTCACCGCTAAGAGACTCCCCCCTTAAAGAGGAATGATTGAACTGAAAAAGCTTGATGAAGGTATGAGTCAAAGTCAAAAGACTCCCCTAGAGAGTATTGGCTGAGAGTAAAGTAAACCAGGCAAGGGCATAAGTCTATACCCTAATAGGAAAGCTGAGTAATAACCTAAGCCTTAGGTGATTGATGCTAAGGTGCCTGACTGGGATGCCACATAACATAGGTGTGTGAGTGATTTATGCTTGCTGTGTAATGTGGTCAGTTTATGATGACCAGTATATGACCATAGAAATGAATGGTCAAGAGATAAGAGAAGTTAAAATTGAGGGTAAAGATAAAAAGAAATAGATCTCATGTTTAGCTTTAAAATGAGTGTAATTTATTAAAGGGTTAAGGTGTAATTTTAACAACAAAGTTTACCTGAAAGAGCACTGGGCACCATAAAGTTTATTTGGGTGCAAAAATATAGATGAAGTTGTCAAAAGGAAGCATCTGGCACCATGCCATTAACGTCCATCAGTTTACCGTTAGAGGGGCCCAGAAAGTCAGTTTTAAGGTGCATTTTTAACAACAAAGTTTGCATCAAGGGGCATTAGGCACCATGAAATTTACTTGGGTGCAAAAATATACATGAACTTTGTAAAAGAAAAAAAAATAACAAAATTCTTCAAATTCCATAAACGTCTATTAATTTTATTCTTTTTGGACTCACCAAATGCTATATTTTCTCTCCATCAATTTTCACTTCCAAGGCGATTCATCTTTCTCTCATCATAGTCAACATGCATACTCTCTCTGTCATGTCGTTTTCTTAGCCTCCAAGCCTTTTATATGTATTTAAGCAAAACACATCTTTCCCTTCTAGGATATGAGGTTTATTGCTTGCATCCAAGTACTACCTCCAGTCCTTAATATAGGATGCAATGGACTAATTTGAGGAGATTAAAAATAAATAAATAAATTACTTTAAAATATTATATTTATTTTTTTTCTTCAAATTAATTTTCTTGGCTTGTAAACTAATATATAATTTAATGATGCATATAAATATTTTAGAGAGATCATGTACTATATGCTATTGCGTCAAATAAATAATATAATATAATATTTAAAGTAATTTATTTATTTATTTTAATCTCCTCAAATTAGTCCATTGGATCCTATATTAAGGACTGGAGGTAGTACTCGAGTGCAAGTAATAAACCTCATATCCTAGAAGGGAAAGATGTGTTTTGCTTAAATTCATATAAAAGGCTTGGAGGCTCAGAAAACAACATGACAGAGAGTGTGCGCGTGTTAACTATGATGAGAGAAAGATGGATCGGCTTGGAAGTAGAAATTTATAGAGAGAAAATATAGCATTTGGTGAGACCAAAAAGAATAAAATTAATGGATGTTTATGGAGGTTGAAGAATTTTGTTATTTTTTTCCTTTTACAAAGTTCATGTATATTTTTACACCCAAGTAAATTTCATGGTGCCTAATGCCCCTTGATGCAAACTTTGTTGTTAAAAATGCACCTTAAAACTGACTTTCTGGGCCCCTTTAACGGTAAACTGACGGATGGTAACGGCATGGTGCCAGATGCTCCCTTTTGACAACTTCATGTATATTTTTGCATCCAAATAAACTTTATGGTGCCCAGTGCTCTTTCGGGAAAACTTTGTTGTTAAAATTGCACCTTAACCCTTTATTAAAATTAGAGTTTTGTATAAAAAATTATGCCTATTCAAAGTTAGACATAAATTCTGTAAAATTGAAAAATTGACCATATGAACATTACACGAGTCGAGTTCTTACTCTGGAAGTATTCTTTTCTTAAAGATCTCTCTATAAGCTTCAAGTAGAATTTAAAACGATATTATTTTGATTTTTTAAGAATTAGTTATGATTTTTTAAAATTGGGTGAATTTTTAAGGTTACAATGAATAGTAATCTGAGAAAGTTAATTTTAAAATGTAAATTTTTCCAACTTAAAGACTTGTTGAGTGGTTCTGATTGCTTCTATTTAATATGAAAAAAGGTGACAAATTAAGGTGTCACACCAAGACCTTTGCCAATCTTCTTCATTATGCAATCATTTCCAGATTTGAAACTGCGTTCAAGTCATCATATTAATTGTCCACGCCATTTGGAATAGCTACCATAGGCATAAAGCAATAAACTTTAATTAGCTACTAACTTTAAAACATCGAGACATCTATTAATTTCAAGGAAGCATCAATCACAACCCTTGCACACACAAAATTAATTCAAAATCTCAAGGATTCCTCCCAACACGCAAGAACCTTCAATCCCACGCATTCGTCATATAATCCGTCTACTTCAACATTTAGCTAATCATTGTTATTCCACACTACTTGCATAGCCTCTTTAAATTTTTCATTTTCATTTTTTTCCCGATTTAGGCAGCATTTTGCCATCATTCAAATAGCCTTATGAAGTGGTTTGGAACATTACTACTGCACCATTCAAATGTTCTAAGCTTTTAACTTTAATTCCAAACATAGGAGTGCAGAATTCGACCAGCATCTATCATCGATATTGAAATCATCTACTTTTCTCCAATCATCATGAAAGGACTTGACACTATACATATAACAGAGGCAACAATCTGGAATCATTATCCCAAATAGCATAACCTATTTTGTCACTCACAAGGCACACTCACATATCTACGTATATTAACTTCCCTCATCACATCTCAGATACAAGAATCAAACTTCAAGCACTAAGCTATAATTTTTCAGACAGTAACAGACCACAAAACAAAACCGATCAAACACATGCAATACTAAACAATAACTTATGATTATCTCTGGTAACATTTTTTTTTTACCCTTAATTAATATTTCTCCCTAATCATAACACTCACTGCCCCCAAAACAGCACCCTCATCGACAGCGAATTCCTCTCTCGGTCTCGCTCTCGTTTTCTCAATCTCTCGGCCTCACTCTCTCCTCTACCTTCCTTGTTATGGTCGTGGTGTGTGAGATAAAAGAGAAACTTCACCTATAAGGATTAGAGAGAAATTGCCGTCTGTGAGGGGCAAAGATGCGTGCTGAGCAAGGAGAGGAGTACAAAGGCGATGGCTGATGATTTGTGGGGAGGAAAGGGCACGCATGTGATATAGTTATAATGAAATGACTGTTTTACCCTTGACTTATTATTCTTATCTCAACTCTGCCACTTAGTAAATTTCTCATTCTTATAAAAATTTAATTTTTTCATACATTATAACATTTTTCTGACTCATTTAGCTTCCCTAGCCAATAAAATAATTTTCCTAAAATTCTCAAGTTAAAAAATTAATGTCAAACTATTTTTCTTGAATTTCTAAAAAAAAGACTTTAATTTAGAAAGTTAGCTTTTAAATTATATATAGCCCTTTTAGGAAATAAACTCTTCCATTAGCTCTTTTATTTTCCAAAATAGTCATGTATAATTTTTCCTCAATTATTTTGGGCCTTTGTATATTTTTAATAATGATTTATTTCTTAATTTTTTCTGAATTTCTTACTTGAAAACAAACTTTTACTAAATAATAATTTTGTTAAGGCCTTAACTAATTATCTCAGCTTTCTAAGCATCTTATTAGTTCCTAGTTTTAAAATTTGGGATGTTACATCTTTGGCCTGGAAAAAATTAAAGAATTTTTCTGTGATAAAAAGGGATACTACTACAAAATGAGGAATACTTGACGGTTATAATACAAAATTGTCAAATATGGTATGTCGGGAGCAAACTTGACGGTTTTAATAGGAACCGTCAAGTTTTATTCAATAATACTTGATGGTTTTTTAAAAACGGACAAGTTTTCTTTAATAATACTTTATGGTTATATTATAACCGTCAAGTATTATTGAGGTAAACTTGATGGTTTCTCTTTAAATCTTCAAGTTTTATAATACTTGATGGACTTTCATTATGACCGTCAAATATTCTTTTGAAATACTTGACGGTTATAAAGAAAAACCGTCAAGTATTATGTTTTAAAACCCCCTTCTCTATTCATTTTGCTCTACTAGGTTCAAAATTTCTAGCACCCCCTTCTAGTTCCTAACCTCTGCCCACATCATTGCAACCCTCTGAACTGCCACACCCACCTCAATTTCAACCCTTCTTTTTTGTTTTTATTGATCGTCCTCCATCATCATCCCTCTTTGTGTCCTCCTTCGTCATTGCGGCGTCTCCTGTATTGTCATTGCCGCGCATTGTTCTCCAGATTTGACAGCTTCAGGTTGGTCCCTCTTCGCGTCCTCCTTCGTTACTCACTCCCCTTATTTCCTTTAGTGGTTCCTTCGAAATGATTGTAGTTGAAAGAAAATGATAGGATGAGCAATAATTTTTGCTCCATTATAGTTTTTCTGTTCGGCCGAATGGGTTTTTTTTCACATTTTGATTAGTTTTTGGATTTAGGGTCTTTTCAATTTCTGTTTTAGCCATAAATTGTTTGCTACGTTATCGAAATTGCTAATGTTTCAATTTTTGTTTCTGTAATTGAAATTGACTGAGGCTGTATGTTTTATGCTTTTGAATATTAATTAATTTGTATGTTGTTATATATTGAAATTGCCTTACTACTGGTTTTCTGCTTAATTAATACTTCATTTGAAGTTAAATAGAAGGCATAAAGCCTGGGGAATGCTAAGTTATAAGCCATTATGCTGCCAAATTTTTTTCAAATGGAATAGCACATCAGTAGTAGTAGAATATTTTTCAAACTGAAGTAAAAGTGAATTTTTGTTGAATTACTAGTTGCTAACAACTAGAATTACTAGTTGTTAACAAGTAGAATTAAAGAGGGATAAATATGATGAATAGTGCCTCATGTATTGACTTCCTATTTTTGTTTAATTCTCACAATATCTTTGAGTCACTGATCACATTTTCCTCTAAATGATTGATCTTAGTTGGGGATTATGGGCAAGGAATGGATGTTCACTAATCGTCTATCAAAGGAATATTGGGATGGGGTAGAAGATTTTATTAAGTTTGCGATTGAGCACACCGATGATCGCAACAGGACTATTTGCCTCTATCTTAAGTGTTGCCTTCTGAAGTGGGTTTTGCCATCCGATTGTGAGAGTCACTTAATTATCAATAGAATTGATCAAAGTTACAAGTGTTGGACAAAGCACGGAAAGACAAAAGATGCGAGTAATAGTAATTGAGGGCATAGTAAAAGCTGTGGATCATCTAATTTTGACATGAGTGAAGTAAATTGCCCTTAATTTGTTGCTTTGGGATTACTCCAAAAATTAACCGAATTAATGCAATATAGTGTACAATCCAGGTCATATTCACTTTGAGGAGCCGAAAATGAAATTAAATCCTAGCAAATAAATGCAAGTAACCTAAACTATAAAAAGGATTTTTGATTTGATAATTTCTAATTAAACACCATGAATTAAATTGAAATTAAATACCTTTTTTTTGGTTTTTATATAAAAATGATCAAAATGAATGAAGATTAAAGAAATGAAAATGAAACACACAAATAACAATAATAATAATCAATCCTCCAATTCAACAACACAGACAATCCTTACTCCAAAAGGTACGGGAGTTAAAATAATGAATTTAGAATTATAATTAGGCTTTTAATCCAACAACCGAGCCACCTCGAATTGCCCCAAAATATTTTCCTAAAATCCCAACTTACTAACTGCAGCCAGAATAGTAAAATGAGATTAAGGATGCTAAAAACCAATGCTTAATTAGAACTCTTAAATCCAAAACAACAGAATTAAAGCTAGCAAGAGACAATATGATCCAAGATTCCAAGCCACCTCAGAAAATCACAATATATTAACTCCAAAATCAATACAAATGTCATAACCACAACATCATAATTGAAATCAAAGCTATAAACAGCTCAATGTCAAATGCTAAACAATAATCCAGTCACAATAATCTCCAAATATAATCAGATTAAACAATAGAAATTTTCCAATAATCAGAATAACTATCCTAAGACCTAGGAATTGTTAAACAATTATTAGACAGGAAATTAAAGTAACTAAACTGCCCTTTGATGATCCGAGCTCCTGCCATTGTTGTTGAATTAGAGAATTATAGAACTTTAGCCATGGATTGCCATGAGAATTGCTGTGATCAATATTCTGCTACAAAGTTCCATGGGGAAGACGGTGATACTGGTGATTGTGTGGAAAAACAATAAAGAAGCCGAAGATGATGCTAAGGTGCCGTCCAACTCCTGCTCGTATCTGCCTCCTGTCAAGCTCTTCCACTACGCCATCGCTGTTCACTCTTCTCTGTTCATGCTGCTGTCACTGATCTGTTCGTGCCACCAGGAATAAATCGTGGAGAAAATAGAGGAAGGTGATGAAGTCGCCTCTGGTTCGCTGTTTCTGTTCCACTGCCAAGCACCCTCGCGTCTCTCCCTGTCCTTCTCACCGTCTTCTCTCTGCCACCAGTGAGAAGACGCAAAGAAGATGAATGGTGAATGGCGAGAATGCCGTCAATGGTCTTGCCCCTAGTTTGTCCTTCTGTCATTAGCTCACTCTGCTCGTCTCACCTTGCTCTGTTTTTTTTATTTTCTTTGCCACCGTTCAGCTCCCTCTTCGCGTCTAATGAAGATGATGAATATGAATATTGGATATTAGGGATAGGAGCAAAACGCTGCGTTTTGCTCCCCCCTTTTATTATTATTTTTCTTTTTTTAATTTATTTTTTTCCTTTCGTTTTTTTATTTTTAAATCTTCCAAAAACCTGCAAACAAAATTCAAGGATAAGGTAGCATTAATTGTTCTTAAAAATCAATTAATCATAATTAAATCAAAATATGACAATTTTACCCCTATAAAATAATAATATAAATTAAACTTATTAAATCAATTAAGAAGCAATTAAGGTCAAAAGGGACTAATTAAGTTGACAAAACCCATATAAAAGATATCAAAATATATAAAAATAATTGAGTTTGTCAACTCCCCCACACTTAGCCTTTTGCACTCCTGGGCAAAACATCAGTAAAGAAGAATCCAATAAAGAGATTCAATGCAAGCAAACATAAGATCGACTAAGCATGAATGTGCAATTAACTCAAGTAACCTTTATACCTAATCAATCAACAATTGTAGAATACTTCAGTGCAAAGAAATTAACACAAGAAACAGAGCAGGGTAAAGGAAGAGAAACATAATAGAGCTCACATATAGGGTACAAGTGTTTCACTCATCTCTCAAATGGAAAAAATTTCACTCAATCCACCTAGATTAGCACCTACCAGAAGCTTCTAGAGATTCTAATGTCTCAACTACTAACTGAAGGGAATTGAAAGACGACGCGCAGCGGAAAAACAACTCGAAATTTTAAGACTTTCAACCCCTTGCCCGGATCTACCGATCGCGTTTAAGTTAGGTAATAAGAAGCATTACCTTCGGTGTTCGATTTCCTGGTGACTCGATGATTCGGCCGTTCAGGATGCTTCTGCTCGCCTCCTTTGTCGTTCGAAGTCGACAACTCCGGTCGGCTTCCTCTACCGGTATCCACACGAGTAGCCCTCAACCTCGAACGGCGTGCTAGCGCCTATGTCCGTCTAGGGTTTTCGAAATCCGTCCTCTCTCCTCTCTTAGGCCGTCTCTTATCTGTCAGTTCTCTCACTCTTAAACCCTAGCTCCTCATATCAAATATATAGGATGCTATATAGGTTTAATTAATAATATTTAATTTCAAAATTAACTCTAAATTAATTCCGAAATTAATACAATATCAAATATTGCCTAATCAGATAAGAGAACAATTAAATAAATATGGTTTAAATTAAATCCGTCTCACAGATTTAATTCACTTATTTATTTAATAAAGAGATGACGGAATTTATATATTTAATTTATCCTTATAAATTAATATCTCTTATATTTATATATATATACGAATTTATATATATATATATACACGTCCACCCTATTTATTCATTGAATCTGGACATATCTTAGATTCAATGAATCTGGACATCATAACTCGTGTTGGGCTATTTTGTGTGCGACCCTGTAGGCCCATACGAAGTTGGCAGTGGGCCATTAACTATAATGACTCACAAGTCGTAAGCGGTCTCTAGCAAGACATCACGACTACCCAAAACATATGAGGATCATTGAACGATGCAACCTTTCATACAACCATATCACGTCCCTTTTGTCACATGACATTTTGGTCATAGATGAGGCATGGAGAACGTCATCCTCCTATTCATGACCGTTACTTTCTCGATCCCTGAGTAGTCTGAGTATAGAAACGGAACTACCTTTCCATTATAGTATGGCCATACATTTCTCAGACTCACTCATCGAGAGGCCCAGTAATGTCTCTCTACGAATGTGAGGGACAAATTCCATCTTGACCATTCACATTCCTCCGCATGAAAAACCACTAAGCCTGAACATAGTCTTTATGATCACTAGGTCAAAAGTGACTTTTGACTAGGTCAAAGCTAAGCGTTTCTCATGTAGGAATCCATGATGATCTCAGGTCAAAGGGCATAGTGACGTGGTTTGTATATGAGAGAAGCTTATGACTTAACCCATGCAGCTCTCTCATAGCGGGTCGGTCCAACACCTTGTACTCTTACATGTGCCTATGACTTTAATTTATATCTCTATATATCTTTAAAGTCATACTGGTCTTATTTCATCTTTGCTCCCACATAGATGACCGACCAGGGACATTTAGGATAAACCATGAGTTATCCAAAGATAGTCATCACAGTAAACATGCAAATAATATGATAACTTAATTAATAAATTCATAAATTAACAATGTTCAAAATAGAATGATTGGCCCCTAGGGCACAATTTCCAACACTAACATACCTTAGACTCATGATCAAGGGGACTTGAAGGGTTGTAATGTTGGAAAGCGAGGCCAAATGAACTAACAAGTGAAATGCATGAGTAGTAAAGTATCAACTCAAAGTGAGCTAAAGTACAATCATGAAAGAACACCAATGTGCAGATTTTAACCTTTTGAGATAAAAATCCTTGCTCTTCAAACTAACTTTGAATGCCTTATTTCAAATTTATTCTTTTGTTACAACTTATTTTCTTTTTTCTATTTTTTTTTATAACTTTCTTTCTTTGGGTTTTTCTAAACATTTTCTTCTTTTTATTGCCTTTTTCTATTTCTTTTTCTTCTTCTTTTTTTTTGCTTTTTTTTTTTGGTATCCAAACCCAAGAAGGCAAAGATATAGACTTTAATGATGTACTTTTCAAAGTGAAAAACCAAATGTAACTCATGCAAGACACTTGCTAAAAAGCAATGAACGAAATGAAAGTGAAGGCTTAAAGGGGTGAACAAAGGTTAAATGAAATAGCTTGTGTTTAGGTAAAGGGTTTAGAAATGAATGCCCCTATCATCCTCACAAATCTAGATATTAATGCGGCTTTGAAAAAGAATCTAGACAAGTTCTAGAGGTTAATCAAAACTAGGTGAAAATCACACAAGATAAGAAAGAATATATGGCTCAAAAATCCTTCCATCAAGGCTTTCTCCAATATGTTTCCTCCTTAAGGTCAAGCTATGAAACAAGGTTAACAACACTGCTCCAAAGGCATTCTACTATGCTAATCAACTAAGAATAGAAATCAATCAAATCAAATGCAATCAAACTCAGCCGTGCAATATTCACAAGCATTGTTCAAAAGGATTTTAAAAGAGATGTCCAAGGATTATAAAAGTCAAAAGTCAGCAACAAAGAAAACAACAACTTGCCCATGCAGCAGTGCAGAACACTGAGGTGAATGAAAGCAAGAGGACATAGAAACTAGCAACAAAATTCCCAAGCAAGAATTACTCTCAAATCATGCGATGCTATTCAGAAATCAACCAATAAGGCAAAGAAGAGAGCAATTATGGTAGCAATACTAGAAAACAGGAGCAAATCCAAAGGCAAAAAAAAAAAAAAAAGAAATTTCCCAAAACAGCTCAACAACTCAACAACAATCTCTCCCCCACACTTGATTAATATATTGTCCTCAATGTAAGAAAAACAACATTATCTTAACCTAAACTCTCAGGTGAAGTGGAAGTTGTGAAGTCCGATTTGAAATCAAAGCATAACACATCACTATCATGAAGAAGAGAGAAGAGAGAGATAGGATAAGATAATGTGAAAAGAAAATAGACAAGTATAAATCAAGTGATCAAAAGAGATGGCAGAATCAAAAGGAAACAAAACAAACAACTACTAAACAGAAATAAACAGTTACAACTACAACTACTAGAGAAGTTCCCTCCCCTACACTTACTCCTAACTAGCTCAACAAATAGATATCACCAGCAATACAATAGAAAGTAAAAGAGCAGGGTGGAAGGGAACAACCTTGTGATCAGGTGGGTCTTTGATCCTCGTGGTAGTGCTTCAACAGAAGGCCATTGACTTGTGAAGTTATACCGGTCTCCTCATCTACGAGCTCTATCGTACCAAAGGGATATACTTTAGTAACTCTAAACGAACCTTCCTACTTGGTGACAAACTTCCCAGGCATCAGCTTCAACCAGGCTTTAAACTTTAGAACCTTGTCACCTTCATAAAATTGCTTCCTCAGAATTTGTCTGTCATGAATCATTTTCAGCTTGTCTTTGTAGATTTTGGCATTGTCATAGGATTCAAGTCTCATTTCTTCAAGTTCTTGGAGTTGCATCTTTCAATTGACTAGTGAAGATTCGAGATCTGCATCACATGCCTTGATTACCCAATAAGATTTGTGTTCGATCTCCACAGGTAGATGGCAAGCCTTGCCATAGAGCAACCGGAAGAAAGGACATGCCTATAGGGGTCTTGTAGGCAGTCCTGTAAGCCCAAAGATCTTCCTCAAGCCTTTCACTCCAGTCCTTATGGGATGGTTTCACAATCTTCTCAAGTATTCGCTTCACTTCCCGATTAGAAACTTCAGCTAACCCATTAGTCTGAGGGTAATAAGGAGTGGCCAGCTTGTGGTTGACTCCATGTTTAGCCAATAAAGACTTGATGGTCCTGTTGCAAAAGTGTGTTCCTTGGTCACTGATGATTGCTCTTGGAATGCCATACTTGCAAAAGATATGAGAACTTAAAAACTTGGCAACAGTAGAAGCATCATCTTTCCTAGTTGGCATTGTCTCTACCCATCAAGACACATAATTTATTGCAAGTAATATGTATGAAAACCCAAAAGACGAAGGGAAGGGACCCATTAAGTCCATGCCCCAGACATCAAAGATTTCACAAAAATGCAAAGGTCTTAGAGGCATCTCATGCTTCCTACCCAAACTCCCAAACCTCGGACGCTTATCACAAGACTTGCAGAAAGAATAAGCATCCTTAAATAGAGAAGGCCAATAAAAACCACACTCTAAAACCCTCCTAGCAGTCCTATTGGCACTAAAATGCCCCCCACAAGATAAAGAATGTGTAAAGGTAAGGATAGAGTGGATCTTATTATTTGGAACACAGCGTTTAATGATCTGGTCATTGCATTGCTTCCATAGGATTTGAGCATCCCAGATATAGTATCTTGCCTCCCTCTTTAACTTATCAATCTCAAATTTAGACATAGAAGGAGGTATAAGGCCAGTGACAAGATAATTAACTATATTAGAATACCAAGGCTCATGAATAGCCAAGGCAAAAAGTGCAGAATCAGGAAATGAGTCAATAACAAGTCAGAAGAGTCAACTCCCTGTGTGCCTTCAAGTAACGGACTAAGGTGGTTAGCTATATGATTCTCTGCTCCGGCTCTATCTTTAATCTCGATATCAAACTCCTGTAGCAGCAAAGCCCATCTCAGCAGTCTAGGTTTAGACTGAGGCTTCTTAAATAGGTACCGAACCGCTGCATGATTTGTAAAAACAACCACTCAAGAGTTTATAAGATATTGTTTAAACTTATCCAAAGTAAAAATAATAGCAAACAGTTCCTTCTCTGTGGTGGTGTAATTCACTTAAGCGGAATCAAGTGTCTTGGAGGCATATGCGATGACTCTAGACTGTTTCTTCTCCCTCTGTCCAAGCATAGCACCAACTGCAAAGTTAGAAGTATCACAAGACAACTCAAAATGTAAATTCCAGTTAGGTGCAATGAGAATAGGATGTGAAACAAGCATAGATTTCAAAGTGTCAAAAGCATGCCTATACTTGTCATCAAATTTAAATTCAACATCTTTTTTTAACAAGGTAGAAAGAGGCAAAGGACCTTTACTAAAATCCTTAATAAAGCGCCGATAGAAACCTGTATGCCCTCAGAAAGACCTCAAGTCCTTTAAACAAGTAGGATAAGAAAGGGATGAATAACGTCAATTTTGGCTCTATCAACCTCAATCCCCTTTTAAGAGATGAGGTGACCTAAGACTATCCCTTTATCAACCATAAAATGACACTTTTCAAAGTTTAAAACCAATTTTTTTATCAATATACCTCTCAAGAGCCTACTCTAGGCTATTCAAGCACTCCTCAGAACTCTTACCGTAAATAGTGAAGTCATTCATAAAAACCTCCATGTCTGCTCTAGAAGATTACTAAATATCACTATCATGCACCTTTGAAAAGTGCCTGGAGCGTTACATAACCTAAATGGCATCCTTCAATAAGCAAAGGTACCAAAAGGGCATGTAAAAGTAGTTTTGTCCTGATCTTCAAAAGCAATGGGCACTTAAAAATAGCCAGAAAAACCGTCCAAAAAACAATAGTGAGACTTTCCTGAAATTCTCTCCAACATCTGATCTATAAAAGGTAATGGAAAGTGGTTCTTTCTCATGGCATCATTCAACTTCCTATAATCTATACATACTCTCTAAGCATTTTGAACCCTAGTTGGAATCAGTTCATCATTTTCATTTCTCACTATTGTGATACCGCTCTTCTTTGGTACTACTTGTACCGAACTTACCCACTCGCTGTCTGATATGGAATAGATGATCCCAGTACTCAACAACTTTGAGACTTCCTTCTTAACCACATCCAGAATGAGAGGATTTAATCTCCTCTGTGGTTGCCTAACTGGCTTGGACCCTTCATTCAAAAGGATCCTGTGGGTGCGAACTGATGCCCTAGTCATTGGAATGTCCCCTAAAAACCATCCCATAGCCCTTTATGACTCTTTAACACAGAAATCAATCATTCTTCTTCAGAACTATTCAAAGAACTGGAAATAATAACAGGCAATTTAGAATCAGCAACAAAAAAGACATATTTCAAATTAGGGGGAGGGGTTTCAGTTCTAAATCAGGAGGTTGCACAACAGAAGGAACTAATTCTTTTATGTCAAGTGCATTCAATGCAAGTGGCATATTTATGTGGCTTGGGGAAGGAGATATAAGCTCATCATGATGTGTATGTCCTCCACTTCCCAACTCAGTGCCATTCTTGGATGACCTACAAAAAAGATTATCGGTATCAATTTTATTAACAGAAACATTAAGTAAATCACAAGGAAGAGTGGGATTAGAAGTGACTAAGTGAGTAACAATCTTGTTGCTAGCCTTTTCTAATGTTCCAATACCACTCAAAGGAGAAGCTACCGGTGTAGCTTGTGTAACAACTCCTTTATCATCAGTACCTACAGAATCAATAAACTCGCCTTTCTCAATGCTATCATTAAGTGTAATGTTCAAGGTAGAATCACAGTTAAGACAAGATGATGCATCAAAATCATGAGAGATGGAAAGGAGGTGATCGACTTCTAAACAGTTAACACACACCACGTCACCATAACATGAGCAAAAAGAAGAAGAATAAGGGGTAGATAAACAAGTAAATGCATCATCATGCTCAACAATCTCATCATACCAGTCATGTTCATGCATCTCAGATTCATGCAAATCATCAACATCATTAATAGCACAATCAATCAAATTAACACCCAAGTAAGAGCAATCTGTATAACATTGACTAATAGCATCAGAAATGTTGAAGGTAATCTGTTGATCCCCAAAGCCCATGGTAATAACCCCGTCTTTCACATTAATTATAGTCTGGGCTGTTCTAAGAAAAGGTCTTCCTAGAATCAAAGTGTTATCGACTTTAATCTCATCAGTCATATCTAGCTTATAAAAGTCAGCTGGGAACACAATACCCTTCACTTGCACAAGAACATCCTTAAGAAAGCCCTTAGGATGTCTCATAGTCCTATCAGTTAGACCTAGCACAACACTGGTGTCTTTCAAGGCATAGATACCTAAACTCTCATAGATAGAGGTAGACATAGCATTTATGGCTACACCTAAGTCCAATAAGGCATGTGAAATGTTTATTTTGTCTATGGTACAGGGAATAGTGTAGGAACCTGGGTCTTTACACTTAATAGGTAGCCGTGGCTTAAAGATAACACTAATACTAGACCTCAGTTGGATTCTCTTACTGTGCCTATATTTCCTCTTGTTTGTACATAGATCTTTCAGAAACTCAGCACACTTAGGCATCTTCTTAATCAAATCAAGTAATGGCACATTAACCTCAAGTTTGCTAAACATTTCAAAAAGCTCATCATTATCTTTCTTTTCAACAACCTTCTTACTCATGAGATATGAATGAGGAAAAGGCAAGTTAGAAATGTTTACCTCATCACCTTTGGGAGGTGATCCTTTCTCTATTGGCTCTTTGGATTGAATGGAGGTCTCTTGAGTAGCCTTGGGAATGTCTTGAGTGGTTTTAGAAGGAGGAGACTCAACTTCTATCTCTTTGTCAACCGGTTCTTCATCCTCTTCATCTTCTTTGAATTGCACTTTCTTAGCACCAATTTCCTTACCGCTTCTCAATGTAATTGCATTCAAAGATTTATGATTTAGCCTTAACTTGTTGTTCACTCATACCATTTGACAACTTAGTGACATAAGAAGTCAAATTAGAGGTTCTAGTTTCCCATTGCTCCATCCTATTCTCTAGGGCTGTAAATCTAGCTTCAGATTTAGCTTCAGACTTAGATATGTGCTCAGTCTTTCCCTCAATGCCCTTGAGTATTCAAGAGAACCGCTCATCATCCTTAGACTGTGGTTGTTGTGGGGTAGACATAGCTCTAAAAGATTCTCCTTGTAACCCTCTATAGTAAGATTGCCCTTAAGAACCATATTCCCTTGAAACCTTTCTTAACCTGCCTATTGTCACTTCCTCCCTATCAGAAATTTGGATGAGCTTCCCATCTTTCATTATATGTATTTGAGTATGGGTTCCATTACTTAGATTAATTAGCCCTTCCTTGATACATGGCGGAAAATTCCTCATATCTATGAGGGCAAGCAACAGAGATGTGCATAACAGAGTTACAATGCTCACAACTAGGTGCAGTTATCTCCATAGAATTAGGATTTCGAGTATTAACAGGGGGAGTGTGAGATGCAAGCTTATTCAACTGTGTCGTCAAAGCAGCAATTTGAGAAGTGAATGTGTCCAATTGAGAAATGTGGACTGAAGAAGGATTAGTATGCATTGCATTGACACTTTTAGACTCCCTAATATTATGTTGTTGATGGTTCAAAGCCATTTTCTTGATAAGTTCCCATGCCTCCTTAGTAGTTAAATCAATGAAAGAACCCCTAGAAGCAACATCCAACATCCCCTTGTCTTGGGTCTTAAGTCCATCATAAGAGTATTGGACTAACTACTCATCTGGAATTTGATGGTGTGGACATCTAGAAAGCAAGTCCTGAAAAAGGTTCTAGTAGTCATAAAGTGACTCATCATAGTCTTGCTTTACAAAGTAGATCTCTTTTCTCAATGTGAAAGTCTGGGAAGCAGGGAAATACTTCTCCAAGAATGCTTTTCTGAGGTTGTTCCAGTTATGGTAGGCATCCGCCATATGCCTAGGCAAGCTCATGTACCATTCTCGCGCTTTACCCTCCAGAGACAAGTGGAATACCTTCCAAAGAACCTCATCCAAATTAGCCCCAACCGGCTTCATGCTAGAACATACCATAGAGAGAGATTTCAGATGATTGTATAGGTCCTCACTTGTCAAACTATAGAATTTAGGCAAATAATTAAGCAGTGGACCTTTAATCTCAAAATTGACATCAACACTAGGGCATGCAACATTAAAAGGATCATAATTTGCATTAGAAGTAATGACTTCCCTAATGGTTCTTCTTCTAGGGTTACCTCCATTATCCTCTCCTACTCTATCAAGTTCCCCATTATGTCCATTACCCCCTCTGTCATTACTACCATTGTTGTTACTGTTAGGATTGTTAACAGTTTCCATTATGTCACCTAAGTTAACCACCAAATCTAGACCAGTTAAATTGTCTAGTTCAACCTCACTAGTCATTTCTATCCTTTAGTCTTGTCTAACTTCTCTTAAAGAACTTTGAAGCTCAGGATTGGAAGGAACTAAGGTTTTAGACCTACCCCTTCTTGGCATAAACAATCAACCAACCAGAAGCAATTAAGCCAAAAAAAAAACAAATGAATGCAGTGGAATGCAAGTGTATGTGTATGAGAATGAAAATGCAAGAGGTAAAATGAAAATGAAAATGAAAAATGCAAATGAATGAAAAATCAAGATATTTAGTTGTGTTTTTGAAAAATTTTATATGTAAAGGAAAGAAATGCTATGAAAAATCAAAAGAAACAAATGCAAACTACTAAAGAAAATGCAAAAACTAACAAAAATGAAAACTAAAAAGGCTTAACAAATGAACCCCAATCAAAGTTACTTGACACTTAATTACTAGGGAACCAATTTCCTAGCTCCCCGGCAACAGCGCCACTTGAAGTAAATTGCCCTTAATTTGCCGCTTTGGGGTTACTCCAAAAATTAACCGAATTAATATAATATAGTGCACAATCCGAGTCGTATTCACTTTGAGGAGCCAAAAATGAAATTAAATCCTAGTAAATAAATGCAAGTAACCTAAACTATAAAAAGAATTTTTGATTTGATAATTTCTAATTAAACACCATGAATTAAATTGAAATTAAAATACTTTTTTTTGTTTTTATATAAAAATGATCAAAATGAATGAAGATTAAAGAAATGAAAATGAAACACACAAATAACAATAATAATAATCAATCCTCCAATTCAACAACGCAGGCAATCCTTACTCCAAAAGGTATGGGAGTTAAAATAATGAATTTAGAATTATAATTAAGCTTTTAATCCAACAACCGAGCCACCTCGAATTGCCACAAAATATTTTCCTAAAATCCCAACTTACTAACTGTAACCAGAATAGTAAAATGGGATTAAGGATGCTAAAAACCAATACTTAATTAGAACTCTTAAATCCAAAACAACAGAATTAAAGCTAGCAAGAGACAATATGATCCAAGATTCTAAGCCACCTCAGAAAATCACAATATATTAACTCCAAAATCAATACAAATGTCATAACCACAACATCATCATTGAAATCAAAGCTATAAACAGCGCAATGTCAAATGCTAAACAATAATCCAGTCACAATAATCTCCAAATATAATCAGATTAAACAATAGAAATTTTCCAATAATCAGAATAACTATCCTAAGACCTAGGAATTGTTAAACAATTATTAGACAGGAAATTAAAGTAACTAAACTGCCCTTTGATGATCCGAGCTCCTGCCATTGTTGTTGAATTAGAGAATTATAGAACCTTAGCCACGGATTGCCATGAGAATTACTGTGATCAATATTCTGCTACAAAGTTCCATAGGGAAGATGGTGGTACTGGTGATTCTGTGAAAAAACAATGAAGAAGCCGAAGATGATGCTAATGGCGCCGTCCAGCTCCTGCTCATATTTGCCTCCCGTCAAGCTCTTCCACTCCACCGTCGCTGTTCGTGCTCTTCTCTGTTCACACTGCTGTCACTGATCTGTTCGTGCTGAAAACAAAGGAAGGTGATGAAGTCGCCTCTGGTTCGCTATTTCTGTTCCACCGCCAAGCACCCTCGAGTGTCTCCCTGTCCTTCTCGCCGTCTTCTCTCTGCCACTACTGAGAAGACGCAGAGAAGATGAATGGTGAATGGGGAGAATGTCGTCAATGGTCTTGCCCCTAGTTCATCCTTCTGTCGTTAGCTCCTCCGCTCGTCTCGCCTTGCTCTGTTTTTTTTTTTTTAATTTTCTCTGCCACCGTTTAGCTCCCTCTTCACGTCCAATAAAGATGATGAATATGAATATTGGATATTAGTGATGGGAGCAAAACGCTGCGTTTTGCTCCCCCCTTTATTATTTTTTTCTTTTTTTAATTTATTTTTTTCCTTTCTTTTTTTTATTTTTAAATCTTCCAAAAACCTGCAAACAAAATTCAAGGATAAGGTAGCATTAATTGTTCTTAAAAATCAATTAATCATAATTAAATCAAAATATGACAATTTTGCCCCTATAAAATAATAATTCAAAATAAAACATATTAAATCAATTAACAAGCAATTAAGGTCAAAAGGGACTAATTAAGTTGACAAAACCCATATAGAAGATATCAAAATATATAAAAATAATTGAGTTTGTCAATGAGTACATGTGAAGCTGACCGTCTTGAGGAGATGACAAATGCGATTGAATGGGAACTTAACGATTGTCCTGAAATGTTTGACAGATTGAAGTGTGATGCTAAGAAACCTCTATATGAAGGTTGTACCAATTTCACAAAATTATCTGCAGTGTTAAAACTGTATAATTTGAAGGTAAGAAATGGGTAGAGTGACACAAGGTTCACAGAACTGCTGTTGCTTGTTAAATAAATGCTATCGAAAGAAAATGAGCTTCGAAGCAAAATGTATGACGCAAAGCAAGTGTTGCGCTCTGTCGGCCTCAGCTATGAGAAGATACATGCTTGCCCCAACGATTGCATTTGTTTTAGGAAGGAGTATAAGTCACTAAGTGAGTGTCCTAAGTGTAATGCATTGCACTACCAAGAGAATGGGAAGAGTCCGAAGAAGGCATTATGGTATTTTCCCATTATGCCAAGATTCAAACATTTGTATAGTAATGTAGAAGATGCAAGAAATTTAAGGTGGCATGTGGATGAAAAGATTAAAGATGGCATGCTTCGGCATCCTACTGATTCTCCAGAATAGAAGAAGTTTGATATTGAGTATTCTGAATTCAAGGAAGAAGATAGAAATCTACGCCTTGCATTAGCCACCGACGGGATGAACCCGTACGGGATGCAAAGCAGCACCCATAGCATATAGCTAGTGATTTTATTAACCTTCCTCTATGGTTATGCATGAAACGTAAGTATTTGATGATGTCTATGATAATCTCTGGGCCAACGCAACCGAGAAATGACATAGATATATATATCTAGCTCTATTAACTGAAGACTTGAAAGTATTGTGGGAGAATGGAGTTGATGTATATGATGCATATAAGGAAGAAACATTCAAGTTGAGAGCTATGTTGTTTGGCATAATTAATGACTTCCCTGTGTATGGTAATCTCTTAGGGCATAGCTTTAAAGGGCAACTTGGTTGTCCTATTTGTGAAGAGAGCACAGATTCCATAAGGTTAAAGCATGGAATGAAAAATTTATATATAGGACATCGTAGATGGTTGCATTGTGATCATCCTTACCGGCGATTTAAAAAATATTTCAATGGGAATTCGGAAGAAGGTAAGGTACCTACACCGTTGATTGGGGAGGATGTATTTCAAAAGGTGAAAGATATAGATTGTGGATTTGGAAAACCTTTTGCGAAGCATGTGGGGACAAGTTGGTGAAAGAAGAGGTCTATTTTCTTTATACTGTCGTATTAGATAACCCTGAATGTGAGACATTTTCTTGATGCTATGCATATTGAGAAAAACGTATGTGAAACTCTGTTTGCAATATTACTCCATCTTCCTGGGACTACTAAAGATGGCATAAATGCGAGGCTAGACATGGTTGAGATGGGGATAAGGGAGGAATTGGCACCAGAGGATAAGGGAACTTGCACATTTCTTCATCCGACGGCGCACAAGCTTTCTAGAAAAGAGAAAAGTAGCTTTTGTGAGTTTCTTGCTTCTGTAAAAGTGCTGAAAGGTTACTCTTCTAACATTAGTAACCTTGTTTCAATGAAAGATTTGAAGTTAAAAGGTTTAAAATCTCATGACTGCCATGTCTTGATAGAAAACTTTATTCCAGTAGCAATACGAGCTATTTTACTTGATAAGGTGCGAGTTATGATCATGAAGTTATGTTTCTTCTTTAAGTCTCTTTGCACCAAAGTGATTAATCCCAGTATTGCCAAGATTGCAAATCTGAATCATAGTTACATTATGCAAACTTGAATTGTATTTTCCTTCGGCCTTTTTTTACATCATGGTCCATTTAACCGTCCACTTAATTAAAGAGGTCCAACTGTGTGGCCCAGTGTATTTAAGATAGATGTACCCAATTGAGCGTTACATGAAAATATTGAAAGGGTATGTGAAAAATCAAAGTTGGCCAGAGGGTTGTATCATAGAATGATATATTTGTGGCCACTGAATTTTGTACCCATTACTTAAAAAATGCAAGTGATATTGGGGTTCCAATATCTTGTCATGGGGGGGGATGGATGGAGAAGGGATTATGGGAAAGAAAGTTGTAACTATTTCAAACCAACAGTGGGAGCAGGCACATCTATATGTATTGCACAACTCCAAAGAGATTGAGGGCTATGTGGATGAGCATATTGATGAGCTAAAAAGGGATAATCCCCATAAACTTGAAAGTTGGTACACCAAAATACACAATAAATAATTTACAGTATGGTTGAGAGAGCAAGTGCATGGCAAGTATAATAGTGATCCTAATTCTGTTTCGAAGAAATTAAAGTTGTTGGCAGATGAACTAAGCAAACATGTGATTTCTTTCACAAGCTACCTTATCAATGGGTTCACTTTCACTACTAAAGAGCAAGATGATCAGAGTAAACAACAAAATAGTGGTGTAACTCTTATAGCTAATACCATGCATATATCGAGTGCCAAAGATGAAAATCCTATCTATACACGTATGTCATACTTTGGGGTGATTGAGGATATTTGGGAGTTGGATTACATTGAATTTAGAGTTTTGGTATTTGGTTGTAAGTGGGTGGACAATACTAATACATTGAGAATTGATGACTTAGGGTTTATACAATTGAATTTGAACAAGAAAGGATACAAGGAAGAGCCATTCATTTTGGCTTCTCAGGCTACATAAGTGTTCTATATCCCTGACCTGGCTACTAAAGGATGGTCTATTGTTTTGTTGACTAATAAAATGAATGAAGAGATAGGATATGAAGACAATGTAGTTGAAGATGATCCATTTCAAGGGACATCACTTGAATCTCATTTAAATGAAGATGAATCCATGTACGTCAGGCACGATCATAATGACGGAATATAGATTTCAAAAAGGGGGAAAATGTTTCGCAAGAAGATCCAAACAATTCAAACCAAGAAGAATATACAAAAACATAAGAGTAGAAAAAGGAAAAGATCTACTTAAACATGCATGTAAATTCTCTTATTATTTTCTTTAATTAACTTTTATTTGTTTTAATTTTGTTTAAGTCAATTTCATCATTAATGACTTTATTTTCATTTAATACGTTCTGATTCATTTTGTTTGATTGAATTTCATTGCAGATGGCAGATGATAGTGGATCTAGCACCGATAATCCATCTCAGCTGAGAGATGCCTCTGACCAAGAGAGACAGTTGTAGGATGAAGCAGCACCCAAACAGAGGGGCCTTTGTGTCATATAAGAGGTCGTGAAAGCTCAAATAGAAGGAAAGAAATTTGTTGTACAGTGGAATAAGAAAGAACAAGCTGTACGGTCAAATAAGTTTATCAGTTATATTGGGGCGGTGGCACGAAGCACCGTGCCCATTACAGTGCAGCACTAGAGGAGGGTTGATCATTCAGTGCGTGACGCTATTTGGATAGATGTATCGGTAATATATTATAACGACTCAAATTTTATTTTCTTACAAGCTGCCTGACACTAATGTGTTGTTTCATATATTTTGAAGTCTACATTTGATATAGATGAGAGGAGGAAGAAGTTTGTGGAGGGGAAGGCTGGGAGGGCACTATGCTCTTTTCAATACTTTGTGACACACAAGTACTTGAAGGATCCTTCCACAGCCAATGAGTTTGAGGTTCCTAGCTTGATACGGGACTTGCTCAAACCAGAGGATTGGGTTGCTTTTGTGATGTCATGTCGTGATAGTCAATTTCGAGTAATAATCCTCACTCTTTTCGATATTAAATAGTCCATTTTGTTTAATTTATATATTGTTTAATTGTGAATCTACTTGTTTTTGCAGGAATTAAGTGCCCAAAATAAGGAAATTGTAAAGAAGAATGAATATCCCTATCAAAAGGGATGCTTGGGTTATGCGGGCCTCGAGCAAGAGGTGACTCAGAAGGAGGAATCAGATGTCACTGTATCACATTAAGATGGCCAAATTGATAATCCTCGTGTTAAGGAGGTCATGGACCAGATGGTGAGTATTATTCTAAATTGAATAATCCTCACGTTATTGTCAAATATCTTTAAGTATGAATAACTATGTCAATGTTTGTTGCATAGGAGAGTTTGTCCCAGGAAGTTTCGTATGGGGCATATTCTGCAAATGACCAATATATTGAGGAGGGCATTGGGAACTCCTAACCATCTTGGTCGTCTTAGAGGCATCGGTTATGAAGTCACCAAGAGGGATTACTTTGGCTACTAACAAAAGCACATTTCATCGTGCATGCGTTCCTCTGCTGAGTTCATGGAGCTGAAGGAAGAAACACGCTGATTAAAGGAGCAAGTACAGCTCTGAATCTCAGCCCAAGTGACAAAGATAGTCACACATTCCCCTTGCTACCTGAGGTATAATACTTCTTGTGTTTATACGATTACATTCAACTATTTATATATCTAGCTAACTTGTCTCCTATGTTAAATCAGGGTGAAGCGGATGTTTAGTGTATGGCAGATAGCCCTAAACATCACACTGTTGCAACAGGCCGCATGTTCAATTTACTGGGGGAGAGTATGATTCATAATATACCTCTCCCTGCTAATCATGTGAGGGTCCAGTTGAACACTGCTATTTATGCTAATTATGCCCTCCCGATGACCACCCCAGATGCAGAGACAATGGATCAAGCAGTGGGTAGCTTTGTCGCTTGGCCTGGCCATCTTCTTACGTTAGGACATCCTTCAAAGGTATATATGTATAGGTTGAAATATTCAGTTGATTTAAAATAAACTCTGTTTTAATTACTAACAGTCTATTTGTCAGTCTAAGGGGAAGAAGAGCCTATTGGGCGATCACTTATTATCATCACCACAGAAGTAGCCCTTTGAGCCTGTTCAAGCGGTATCATCAAGATTCCGAATATGTCTTGAGGAATATGCAATTGGGGCCAGATTAGAACATGGCAAGGATTTCCTGATTCCCCTAGAGTTTGAGCCAGAGGTCTGCGGTTGACCCTCGTCAAAGTACGTCACAAATAAAGTATTAAAAGAAATTCTACAGCATGGAATGGCCAGCACAAATGCCTGTAACTTTTATATTAGGTATTTGTTAAAACCTTAACTAAATACTTAAGTACTTGAGCATTTATTCTATTGATATCTTTGTTTGTTGATTTAGGTATCTTTTCAAGAACTTTATAGTCCCTAATGGCCTTGATAACAAGTTCAAGATTATCAGCCCCTATACTTTTGCTGGCCATGAACCTGATATGAAGAAGAAAGACTTATCTAGAGACTTGGTGGATATCTTCATTTCTAGGGCAACAAAGCCTGAGACTTTGTTTTCGATGCCTTACTGTCAAGGGTATGTAGCATACTGAACTTTCCTAAATTCTTTTATTTTCAAAATATTTTGTAAGTGTTCTAATTGTCTTTCTTATACTTAGGGGATATTGGATGCTGATTGTGGTCAATCCCACAAATCCAAGGATTTGGTATCTTGATTTTCTTCATGGGGATCCAACAAATCGACCATTTATGGTTTCATTGTTTAATAAGTAACATTTATATCTATTATTTAGATTTGATTTAATTTAATTTCTTGCTTCAATCTAATTTTTGACAATCATTAATATTAAATTTTATTGTCTTCTCAGGGCTTTCTGGCTATACCGTACAAATCAAGCTTTACCCTGCCCCCCGTTAAAAAACGGCCAATTTGACGATACTTTTCCATGAAAGAAAGTAAAGGTATTCATCATCATTATTTACTATTCTACTAAATATGGTTTATTTATATGACTGACTAATATTATTTCCTTTTTCATTCTTTATAATGGCCACGTCAGCCCAAAAAAAGCTCCGATTGTGGATATTGCGTGATGAAATCCCTACGCAGGTAATATGCATTTGTTAAAGTTCAATTTATATATTTAAGAATTGTACTTACTTTAGTTTTACATTTATATCTAACTTATGTCATAATTTGTGGTTGTATATAGTACTTTGCTAACACATATTGCATAATGTATTCATCCGCTCAGATAGAAGAAATCATCGAAGAGTTGGCGATGGCCTTTTTCTGTCAGTGGGCACAAAATAGATAGAGAAGTACAGGACATTGCATGCACAACTTCAGTTTTAATTTTGGTTTTGGTTCATTTTTTGCTGTTGGTTAGTTTTTGGCATTGAACAGCTTTGGTAATTGGCCAATTTTGGAATTGGTTCACCTTTTGTACTTGTCTAGAATTTTTACTTGCCTTAAACACAAGTTTTTTTTAATATGATAGTTGGTTTTGGTTCATTAAGATGTATATAATAATGTAAATTTCTGCCTCATATATACATACGTGTGTGGTTACATTCATATGGCTAAATTGGTTTGAATGCTGGCTTGCATGGTTCTATTGAATATGCTGCTTTGTATGAGGTTTCAAAATTGCAGGGGGTTGCTGGCAAAGCAAAACCCGTATTTAAAAAAAAATTCCCATAATACTTGACGGTTATTACTTAAAACCGTCAAGTATTGTTCACCATTGTTGGACAATACTTGACAGTTTTGAGAACCGTCAAGTATTATTTACTTATAATTGACGTTTTCTAATTAAAATTGTCAATTTTTGTTCTCCAATAATTGACGATTTTAATGTTAATCGTCAAATATTTAGAGAAATAGTTAATGGTTTTTCTTGAAAACCATCAATTGATAAAATAATAATTGACGGTTCTTCATGTACACTATCAAATATTATTGAAATATTTGACGGTTAATAACGGTCAAATATCTATCATTAAAATATGTGACGCCAGTATATTTGACGGTTTTTAACTATCAAATATGACCCAAAATAACTGTCAAGTATTTATCATTCTGTAGTAGTGGGATTATTGGCACCAAGGGAAAGATTTTAGGAGTTATCAACTAGTAAAAGGAATTTGGTCAAGGTTACTCCTAAATGAGATCATTAATATTTTTAATGTGAGATAATGGAAACAAATATTTCTTCTTCTATGTGCATACACATAAGGTGCCATGTGAAGTTATTTTTTTATAAGAAAAAGTGCCAAAACATGTACTAGTGATACCAGATAAGTCAAGACTCGAAAAAGTTCCTAATAAAGTGTAAAATTGTGAAATAGGTGGAGGAAAGCTTCAAGTTTCATATGAGACCAAGCTTCAAGAGAAGATAAGACTATGGTTTTTAATGTAATTTATTATGCTTTATGTCTTGAAAAGCTTAGCTATAGTTTTTGACGTAGTTTAAGTTGCTCTATCTTGTTGAGCTTGGCTATGTTTTTTATGAGTTTTAGAAGAATGAAACCTAAGGAAAGATGCGGTATAATATTGTTTAAGCTATGAAAAAGATTGATTGATGATGAAATCATGTTTAAAGGCTTGAAAGGAATAAGAATAAAGTGATTTTGTGATGAAAATGAAAAAAATCCAACTTTCTCTTATGTTGTGTATGCTTTTATCGAAGGCTAGGGATAATGCTAAGGTTAAATTTTGATGATTTTAATACTTTCAATGTGTTTAAAATGAAAAATTATGTGGGGTGAAAGTGAGAAAGCAATTTTAGAAGCAGTAGAATTAAAAATGAAAACTTTGAACCCTAAGACCCTAGTGTTTGACCATATTGAGTTCATGAGGAAAGAGTTGGATTTGTTAATTTGATTTGGAAATAGATTCTACATGCAAAATTATGGGAGAATAGCATATGGAATTAATTTTAGAAAGATTTGAATCAAAGCTCAAATGTTAGAAATTAAAGTTTGTTAAAGAGCAAAGTATGAATGTCATTAATTCCATGGCTCTAATAAATAAACAGCAATGATATGTTAATGGATTAGGGCCATATGACATTAAGAAAGATGAATATGAGAGGTTGATCAAGTAACCTTGATGGTTGGAAACAAAGGGAGTAAGAGGAAAGATTGAATGTAAAAGGCTAACGGTAGCAAACTTTACCCTATTCTTATGTGCTTGGCATTTACTTGCATGTATGGCATGTTTGTATGATTATGTAATTTTATGAACTCAAGCATTATGAATGTAAATATGTTTAAAGTACGTCATAGGGCTATGTGTTTTATGATAAATGCATAATGATTTCCAAACATGTCATTAAGTTATAAAGATGTTAAGTTATAAGCATGTTATTAATGTCAAGCTTGCCATGTATGTTTGGCCAGTTATTGTTTACTACTTCATCCTCCCTTAACCAACCATAATAGGTTTCATGAGCAAGGAAGATGATTAGCAAGGTATGGAATCAAGAAGAAGAACATAATTTGAGAAATGTTAGTTATGTTATGTTATATCATCTTATGTAACTCTTCATGTTGAAATATTCATGAACATGCCTTGAATGTTATGTAACGAGAAAAGATGACAATGGCATGTATGATTGATTATGATAATGCATGGGAGTGTTTAATAAATAAATGGGATGATTGCATGTTTGACAATGGTCAATTATAGGATGATAATGCAAACAAAGGAATACAACTATCCTATAATAAGCAATTAAATTGAGACAAATCAAAAGTATGGTAAATGAATGAATCTGCCCATAAAATTTGGTGAATAATTAGTACACATCCTAAGCTCTAAAACAAGTGATAGATCACCTAAAATAGATATGTGTGCTAAGACATATGATTACTCAAATTTAGAGCAAAGAAACTCAAAATGTACTATTTGACCAAATGAACAGTACAAATTTACATCTAATTGTGGAATGAATGAGTAAGGAAATAAATCAATGAGCACTTTTTTCTCTATAGAAAATTGAAAGCATTTTAAATAAATATTTAAAATCACCTCAATATAATTTTTCTATAATTAGTTATGAATTTTTAAAATTAGACAAAAAATCTTAAATTTACCAATGAATACTAACCTAAAAATCAAATTTCAAGTTTTTAATCTATGAGCTTATTTCATGATTTACTTGACTCGTAATACTTCGGGGCGCATACTAAAGTGGATAAATGAAAGGTTGTTTCAATCCTCCCCTACCAAAGAATTGCATTGATTTGTATAATAACCCAAACCACAATTGTGACAGTAAAGAAGATAAGGAAAATGGGATCTATTCGTTTGATGTGAGTATATTATGGGATTTATTGTTATAGTTAGTCCTTTGTTCTCTATAGTAGATTATGGAGGTGTAGTTATTTTCTATTTGTATAATTATATGATATGCACCCAATAGAAACTTGTCCTAAAAAACTCAGAAATTACAAATTGAACAAGTTACAAAAGTAATTAAAAAAATAAAATAAAGATAATAAGAAATAAAGAAAGAACTAATCTTAACACTAGGAGCCTAAGGAACATGTGATCCAAACAATATTAAACCATTGTGTATATGAAACTTAATATCCAAAGTAAAAAATAGCTCAAGAATGTCCGAATATAACAACACAAGAGTTGATTAGGTTGTATCCTAACAAGAACATGAGGAAATCCATCTCTTAAAGGTCTTGCATACCCTTTTATGCTTCTTGGCCTATTCAAAAGCCTTCCTCATCACCTATCTCTTCAATTTGGACTCCAGTTGTTGCAAGCTTAACTTCTACAATGCATGGATAAGAGATAGATCTTGGTTGTGTACCTGGGGCCTTATACAACTTTTCCTTGTAAGGCCTCTTTTATGGCATGTTTCCTTGCTCTTGTCATTAGGCGTCTAATTCCTCTTAATGAATTATGCATTATGGGCTTTGATCCTGAACTCTTATATGAGAGGCTCCTTGATCTTGAACATTGCATGTAGTACAAATTTTTATCTTATTGGTGTTGAGGAAAAAAAAATTGTGTGATTATAGTTAAGGGCTTTACAAGCATTTGATTTTTTGTTGCTGCTTTTGCTTATCATTCAATGATTTGGGCTTTTGAATCATATCAGGCATGTTAGGATCATTCTTAAACTTTAAGCTAGACTATGTGCTATTTTTTCAATTAAGGAATAGACATTAACAACATAAAGTTATATGTAGGATTGAATTCACGGCCTTCCATTTACAAGAGAGCATTGATGCCACTAAGCTACAAGGCATTTAACCTAGAATGTGCATTATACTTGCTAATGTATTGCTACATTGAATTAGAGGTTTCTAATCTAGCCTAGTTGAGAATAATAGCTCCCCCCTCCCCAAAAGAAGAGAGATAAAGTAAAATAAAAATTAGTAAAAATAATCAAAATAAGACACATGGTCTCAAATAATTTACTAGCTTCCTTGATTCTAATATTTGATGGTTAGAAAACTGAATCTATCAAAAATTTTATTTTTTTTAATAGGTAAAGGTGCACCTCGTATCTTGATTTTTTTTTAGGTATACTCAACACCCCGATCTTTTAAATGGTGTTCTTTTAGCCATCATCTTTTTATTTTAATACAATTTTATCCATTATTAATAGTCCTCTTAATGTCTATTTACATGTAAGCATTTTTTTTTAAAAAAAAATCATTTTAGAAGATGATGTGCCTACCACATAATATAGGGATTAAAATTTCCACATAAAAAACAAAACGAAACCTATGCTTAGAGCAGCCTGCAAGGATTGAAACCCTACTTGCTATTCTTTTTGCAACTTTGAATATTAGCATAAAGAGAAGGAGAAGAAGACAAATTCTTGTGATCGAAGTTGTATTGGTTTGGATAGGTAAGAACTAATTTGAAAAGTTTCCTCTTGTTTTTCCTTTTATGATCCCACAGTAAGAAATAGGGTTAGCTAAAAACAGTTTTATAATTAGAAAATGTCAAGAGATGTGAATCTAGGAGATAATGTGGAGTTGGACAAAGGCGATATGTTAGTGGGCGAAGATGATGCGGCATGTCACACCTCCTTTAAATAACCTATTATATGTTAATTGGAATCATTAGAACGTGTTTCACAACATTTTCAGATGAAAAATTTCAGTTTTAAAATTTCACCTTTAATTCTGTCCATATACTATTCATCTAAATTTGGGCCAAATTTGAAAATTCATAATTAAATCTGAAAAAATCAAAATGAAGTGGTTCTAATTTTCACACGAAGCTTGCTCAGATTCTACAGAGGAAAAATATTCATTAGATTCAATTCCATCCAGAATAAAGCCAGGAAATTCAACAAAGTGCATTGTTCATATGATCAATTTTCGAATTTTAGTATTTTAGCCCAACTTTGGAAGGGCATAACTCTTAGCACAAAACTCCAAATTTAATGGACTACCACTTGTTTTAAAGCTAAAAATGAGATCTAATATCTTGCAAAATCTTAGGTCCAAATTTCATCATTTGCTCATGATTTTATATGCCACAAGATTGGCACTATTTAGAAAAATTCTATCCCCTAATTACCACTTTCTTAATTTATTTCCCTTTTTTCTTTTTCCTTTTTCCACATTCCTTTCATAGTGTACCATGCACAATCCCAACATTAGGTCATGAGAATAAAGTGTGGTTCACATCATAATATCCTTCATATTTAATTACAAATATAACATAAAGTTTGTAATAACATAATATTACATACAAAACAACATAAATTTACCTAGGGTTCTTCTAACCCAATGTTAATTCCTCTTGCTCCTTGGATATGCCACATCCTATTTCATACATAAATTGATATGGAAGGGATGAGATTTCATTGAAATCTTAGTAGCATATGAATTATAATGATCATGTAAATCAAGCAAGTTAAAATATGACATGTTATATAATTTCAAGACATCCTTAAGCCACATAAAATCATATCCAATATCATGCTAAGAGAGGAACATCAACACTTTCACATTAACACAATTCAATGCATTTGGCCAAAGCATAAACCAATGTCATTCAATCCACAAGGATCACAACACAAGTTCCTTAATTCATGCAACAAACATAATCACATTAAACAAGCAAGATAAACAATCAAATTATAATTCAAAGCTACCTTTTCAACACTTGTTCACTCTCCAAGGGACAACGCTTCTCCTTGTTTCCTCCTCACAATGCCTATTAAACCAAGTATAAACATAGGCCACATTAACTACTAAAGAACTTGATTACAACACTTTAACACTAACTTAACAATGTTCCCCCTTTTTCTTTGATTTTTAACAAAATGATTCCTCTTTTATAATCAATCATCTTATGACTCAATCTTACACAATTTTTTATGAGGAATCCAAATATGCAATCAGATTTTTGAAATTCAAACTCCTTCCCCATGAACCTGGTTTGGCCGACTAGGGGGTATATGTTTCCAAAAATTCTATTTTTGATTTCAATAATTTTAAACACTTCCCAACAATATACCCCCACATAAAAACATGTTTTAAAGCCATTGGAATCATTAAATCAAGCCAAAACAATCAGCTCTTGCATGAACAGTGTTGGCCGAAATTCTCCCCTTAAGCCCTAACCTTGATTTCATCCAAAATCAATCCATACATCACTTAATCTTGCTTATTCCACTTGATTATTAAGGTTTCTATCCTTTCCTAAGTATCACATGGCTGGACTAAAATTTATAGCATTTTTCCATAATTTTCCAAGCCAAAATCCTAATCCAATCAATGTAAAACTTAAGGATAATGATGCTTAGACATACCTTAATGTTTTCTTGGTGTAAGTTGGATGATTCCTTGCTTAAAACACTCAAAATTTTGAAGAAATAGGGCTGGAGCTATAGTGACAAAGTTTTTCCTTATTTTTCCAAAATTTCCAACATTTATTTGTGTTTTCCAAGGGGATATTTATAGAAAAATGTGGTCTGCCCTCTCTCCCTTGATCTGGCTGAATTAAGGGACACCTCAAGGGTGTAGGTGGCAGCCATCAAGTGTGGGAATGATCAAATTTGCGCAAGTGTACATTTGCTAGATATTTCCAAGTATTTTCCATGAATTTTCACTTTTTATTTAATAAAAATAATGGAATATGGAAAGTACACAAAATTGGGCCTTTAATGGGTCCATTGTGGCCCCCATAAATGGTTTGGGCTGAATCAAAAAGCTAATCCACAAACCAAATCACTATTTCAAACCATTCTGAACTTTTTTGGTTACTATTCATCGTAATAATCTGAAATTTTTGTAGGCTTCAAAAAATTCATTTATTTCCATAATAATTCAAATTTTAATATAAGAATATGATTTGAAAATTTTCAAAATTTTTTGCCACCTCTACGTATTTATTTTGAATTTTTTCCGATTCAGCCTTTATCAATGATTATGAGGGACAATAAATTCCCAGAAATAAATTCTTAGACTTCCAGGGCCTAAAACCAATTTTGTAAATTCTTTCCCATATTTAGAGAATTTATCCATATTTTTCCTGAATTTATTGAGGCCTCCAGCTAGTTTAAATAATTATTTTCCTCTGATTTTTCAATATTTTCCTGAAAAACCTTCGTTTACCAGAAATTCCATAATAATTTGTTTTCCCCATAATTTCACCTTTCAGGCCTCAACCAAGTTTTTAAAACCTCTAATTTACATTTTTCTCATTTTTCATTAATTGTCTAGAATTTTTCTCCAATTTTTTCATTTTGCCCTTCCTAGACCGATAATTACGAAAATGCTAGCCTAGACCTTATCAAGGTTTCACATCAAAATTTGTTTCATCTCCTCGTCTAGTCTCTACATTGGCCCTCATCCTAATTTTTGATTCCCTATGTCCAAGTGAAATTTCTTGGGATGTGACACGACACTCCATGTGTCAATGGCTAAAGATGATCTAGCGATCCTCGATTGCTCTAAAGTAGACATAAAGATGAAGTTGTAGCGAGGAAGAAGACCTGAAGCTCAGCGTATCGGTAAGGCTCGTATGGTTTAAAGAATTTCTAAAATAGTTTGAGAATAGCAATCGATTGCATAAATTTCATGAAGTTCAACGTATGTGGCCCTCCATGTATTCTAAAGAATAATTGGCCCTTAAGGCATAAGTTTTCCATATTAGCGTTGTGAATGCATGTAAAAGAAAGTGAAGAATCTTTATCCAAAAAAAAAAAACCAAGACAAAATGATGATGAGGCAATATAACCATCCAAATAATTTTTTAACCTACCATGCTACAACTCCCAGGCAAGCCCTTAGTTTTTAACCTCTTTGAAAAAATGATGTTATTTCTCTTGGTTCTTACAATATTATGCAGACTTTTTAACCATCCAAACATGACCGGACAATCCTGACTGCATATTTTTCTTGTTAAAATCAAGTGTAGGCTTATAAACTGTAGCTCCTTATGTTAAGTTTTTGAAACACTTTAGCGGGATTATAACTATACAGTACACTTTGTGAGGGAAGGAATTCGTAAGAAGAGAATAAAGCCAGCCTTATGATCAGCATCATTAAACAGAGGAAGATTGCTTGATTTGTTGTGGATAAGTTTGATTGCTATAAATAATTTGTTTGGTTTTGCCTTTATCAAAGGGGGGAAAAATCTAATATGCACTGTTTGTTTCTTCTTTTTGCAATGATGACCAATTTGCCACTTATGGTGAGGTGGAGAAGAAGGTGAGCAGGAAGAGTTACTAAATGAAAAATGTGAGGGTGAGGGGGGGAGTCAGGAAATGAGGAATCTAAATTTGAAGAGGAATAGTCAATAAATGAAGAATTTGAAAGTGAGGAGGAAGTGATAAGGCCCAATGACAATTATGGAATAGAAAAATGACTTTTTTTCATGTTGGGTATGACATTTGCCAACATTCAAGAAATTAAGTAGGGCGCTAATGAATATGCTATTATAGAAGGGGATAAATTGAGAATTGAAAGGAGTAATCCCTAAAGAATTAGAGTTATTTGTGAAGAGAGCTGTCCTTTTGTTTTTTTATGCTTCAATAGAAGGGCATAACCTTAGATTGAAAGTTAAAACTCTATATTATGAGCATAGATGCCCTAGGGTTTATAAGAACCCAAGAGCTAGTGTAAAGTGGTTAGCTAGGCACTTTAAAACCAAAATTTAGGAGAGACCATAATACAAACTAAGCGATATGAAAAATGTCACATCTTGTTAATTTTAATCTTGAAAATGAGGAATATAAAATAGACCATGGGTTAAGCAGGGTAGCCAATAGATAGACAACACAACTTTTGAACTGAAACCAAAACGAGGCAAAATTGTCATTTTTGAAATATCCGGTCAATATTAAATATAGTGGGAGTGTAGACTTGAAATTCTAAAAAAGGTTCTCCAAATTTTCTCAAATTTTATTTTGGCCTATAACTCCTCCAATTGATTTTTCTCTGAAATCAGCCCTTTACTAATATAATTTTCAGCTTTAAATAATTTAAAACTAACCTCTGCATCTCTAGATGTTGGAAACAATTTTAAAATTCATAATAACTCTTTAGATAATTTTCCTACTTTTTTCATGAATTATTAAGGCTCTTATATATTTTAAATAATTCAATTTGGCCAATTTTCCTTTAATTAACCAAAATTTCAAGAAAATATAGAAAATTCTAAAATAAAATATTTTCATCTTATTTTTATCTTTTAGGCCTCAAATACTATACTGTACTTTTTATTTTATTTTTCATGATTTTCGGAAAATTTTCTAGAATTTTAACTCTACGTTCCCACTCTGTTCAATATTGACAAGATATTTCATAAATGACAGTTTGGTCTCGATTTGGTTTCAGTTCAAAAGTTGTGCTGTCTATCTATTGGCTACCTTCACCTATGGTCTATTTTATATTTCTCATTTCCAAGGTTAAAATTAATAAGATGTGACAAAAAAAAGATTTAGAAGCTGAGTTTACAGTGCACGTGAGCATCCATAAATGCAAAAGAGCAAAGAAGTTAATAATGGAGGAAATGAAAGGAACCTATATGGATGAGTTTGCAAACTTAGAAGTTTATTGCAATGAGTTGAGGACTTCAACCCAAGGTCGAATGTTAATGTTGAGGTGAGCAAAGAAGCGTTGGAACATGAGAGGAGAGTTTTTGAGAGAATGTATGTATGCTTTAATGCTTCTAAAGTATGATCCATGTATTTTTATTTTTTCTTTTTGTTTTTTTACTAATCAAATTGATATGTAAATTGGTTAATTTTTTTGTTTTATAGGTTGGATGGAAGGCTAGTTGTAAGCCATTTATTGGGCCTGATAGTACCTTTTTGAAAGGTAAAGCAAGAAGTATTATCCTCGTTGCAACAAAGATTGATTCAAATGACTCCTTATATCTAATTGCATTTGGCTTGACTTAACAAGAAAATGAAATAAACTGTAAATGGCTTTTACAATGGCTTAAAAAATCACTAGATCTTGGATATAGATCAAAAGTGAAATTAATGTCAGATATGCAAAAAGTAATGTTAGTTAATTCATAAACTTTCATTATACTATATTATATCTTATTAAGTTCTTTTACCAAGACTACATTTGGCTATTGAAGAGGTTCTACCTCAGTCTGAGCACAGGCTATGTGCTAGGCATATTTATTCCAATTGAAGCAAACAGTGGAAGGGATGTGAAGCATAAGAGAAGAACAATTTATGACAACCTAAACCAACTAGCAAGATTAAGTAGAGAGAGGTAGGACAGACAGTTTTGTCTTACAATTCGCAACACTAGGTGAGAGCCTATTTTAGTAATAGGTGTTACAGTTGGATGGTGGATAACAATAATAGTAAGATTCAATTTATGTAAGCAACAAGGTCAAAACAAATTAACATGCAAGGATGCAAGTTTACCCTCTATTATTCTATTTTATATGTGATGTGCCATTATATGTAAGTATTAATCATACATAATTTGTCTTCTTCAATGCAGTGTCCTCCATCAACAAGTATTTAACAGAACAAGAAAGAAGAGAGGAAGACCCAAGAAAGTTATTGTTAATTTCAATTAACATAGTCAACTTACTCAAAAAATACAATGTTAAGCAAATACAGTAAGGCCTAGATTCCATAAGAGAGTAGAATGTGACATGGGTGTTAGATTTGACTTAGAGACCAAACGAGTTGTGCTAAGTGTAAGTGAAAAATAGTATTTTATTGTTGTTATGTGTTGTAAGCTCAACTTTAATCTTCCAAATATTATCATTTTTTTCAAAATAAAATATCTTGAATAAGTTATTTTTTCTTTCTTTTTTGTCAATTGCTTTAATTTTTTTTTTCTTCTTTAATATTCACTTTTTCTAGTCTAGAATGCAATCTGAGACTGTAATTGAAGATAGAATTACTCAAGAGTACATGGAACATTATGCTGATCCTGAGATACAGGTTCCAATCCCAAATGAGAGGGAAGCAAGGAAAAGCTATAATCCACAAGGTTAAAAGACGATGATTGCACATGTTGGTGATGGTGCCATGATCTCATAGCCAAATCAACTTGCATTCAACACACCAGACCTAAGATGGATGGGACAATCATGCTTGACTGCCTAAATTACAAGTTCAAAGACAGAGGAAGATTGGTTTGCAGATAGCTAAATCAAAAAGTGTTGGTATATAGCACTCATTTCGAAGAAAAAATGTTACCTTGATAATTATGCAACTTCTTGATCTAATAAATATATTTTGAGTATATTTTGATTAGCAGTAACTGTATATTTTGGTGCCATGGAAACCATTTGCTATCTTCTTGGTCCATGGATTATGTCATTTTTTTTTGGAAATGATGTTAGATGAATGAGTGATAAATATATTATGTTATATTTTGATTATGTCCATGCTGCAAGCTATATCATATTGGATGTCAAAGTCACTTTCCATCAATTACTATCATATCCACATGTAAATCTCAAAATAACACCAATTTGCTTTATACTGGATATTTCATAACAACATTATATATCAAAGTAACTTTTCATATATTAAAAAAAAACACAATAGTCTTGCTTTAGCTGTATAGTCTTTTCATTAAAATTATCAAAATTATAAATTTCAAAAGCACATCATATTAATAGATTGAACCTCTCATAATTAAATTGCTACATGTGTACTAATTTTATGGATGCATATATGGTTTTGATGTGTTTTTCCCATTATTAGTAATCTTGTTTGACATCCAAGGAACATTGAAGGAATCATACATCCAAGATGGTTGTCATCACATGATTTGATCCTCACACACTACAAAAAAATAGACTTTAGACGACGACTTTTGGTGGCGACAATAAAAAGTTCCCGCTGAAAGTAAGACTTTCGGCGGCGACATTTTTATTGCCGCTGAAAGTCCACTTTCAACGGCCACACTAAAAAGTCACTACTAAAAGTAAGACTTTCAGTGGTGAAATTTTTGTCGATGCTGAAAGTCCACTTTTTGAGGTTTTTTTTTTTTTAGCGGCGACTATTAGTGTCGTCGTTGAGGTCCGACTTTCAGCGGTGACTTTCTAATGTCGCCACTAAAAGTATAATCTAATAATATATATTTTATTTTACAATAATAATAAACAAATTCAATCCAGTTCAACGGCAAGACGATTCGACATGAAAGGAGGTGGTTACAAGTTCGAACCCTGAATAAGACACATTTAAGGTGAAAATATTTGGGCAGTGATGTGACAGGAAGGGGTGACGTGGCATGAGAGTGGTGATGTGGCAACAACGTGGAGGCGGTTGACGATGACATGGAGGTGGCTAGTGGTGACGTGGCATTCGGTCAGTGATGACGTGGTGTCAGTAAAGCCAATTTTTCTTAGGCATCACTTTCAGCAATGACAATAAGGTTGCCGCCAAAATAAGCTTTCAACGGTGACAAATGTCATCGCTGAAACTTCTAAAATTCACTGCTGAAAGTGTCTTTCAACGGCAACTTTTTTTTATCGATGCTAAAAGTTTTCAACCACAGTCGCTAGGGCAATGACTGAAAGTTAATTTTTTTTGTAGTGACACTTACAAGTTAAATGCCACAAATTATCTTTAGTTCACTCTGTAATAGTTAAACCTTAACAATTATATCTCCCACCAAACTAACTGATCCAACAAATATATCTCCTGCCAGGATAAACCAAACTTACTAATAAAACATAACAACCTTGCTGATACAATATATAGCAGACATAATATTCTTCAAATTCTCATTAATTAACATAACAGCAACATTATAATAGTTGCAAATCATTACATTTAGAACTCAATTTTACACCTTACAAAATCTTTCATTTAAAATATATATATATATATATCTACATCAACAATTCCTTCAGAAATATATATATATATATATATATATATATATATAAAAGAACCATGATGAGAACAGGGCAACTATGATAATTTTCAGCTTCTTCTTCTTGCTTTCGACTTCCACATCCAACTTGACATGTCTCCTTTTTATCTTCTTTACCTTTTGATGTATTCTACTTACCTCTACACCCATCCCTTCCCCCTCAAGGCATCGAGAATGACAATTAATCTCATAGAGAACCAACAATTTTGGACCAAATATTCTACTAGTGGCACCCATAAAACCTTTACCCAGGTTCTTTTCACTCCAAGCTGTCCACTGAGGAGCCAACAAGCTGCAGAAACAATATCATCTTTGGCCTTCATACTCTGTCTCAATTCCAACCTACCTCACCAAGGCAATTCGCCTTTTACTTGATACCATTGAAGATGAGTTTGATTCGCCCATAGCCATAGACGACCTCAACGCACTAATTCTACTTTAGTGATGGATGCTTTTGACTCACCAATGTCTTCCTCGCCAACATTCACAGATGAGAAATTAAGAATGCTTTAGGGTTCGCTCTTTTAGCCGCTAATCTTCTCCCCTTACCTTTTCTTTAATTGAATAACTTAAAGTTTTAATCCAATCAGATATTATGTATCATTAATGCCTGTGTTTTTTTTTTTAAAAAAATTCTTACATGTAAACAGTCGTTAAGAGGACTGTTAATAATAGGTAAAATTGCACTGAAATAAAAAGACTGGGTAAAATTATACCACTTAAAAGATTGCTGTGCTAGGTATACTTGAAAAAAAGATCAGGGTGTTTGGTGCACTTTTGCCCTTTTTAATTTACTTGATATCATTCCCCAATACTTCCATTCCTCTTAAAAATTTAACGTTGGACTTATAAGTGGTCAAGTAGAAGCACTATTGCAAGCGAATGTAAGAAAAATTGAAGTTTAATCAATCAAATCCCACAACACTAAAGTAATGAGAAATGATGGGAAAAAAAAAATCAAAGACTTAAAGACGCGTTTTGATTTTAGAATTGTACTACACCGAAAGAAAGAGCAGACAGGCTATGCTGCCTCACCAATGGTCCATGTAGCAAATAAAGTGTGTCTTTGAAAGGGTTGAGGTGGATCAGCATTCAGAAGTATTTTTTGGGTACATTTAACATTTTAAAGTATTTTGTGATACATCTAGCACTTTGAAGTAATTTTTTAAAATGTGTCCAACTTCTTAAATTATTTTTTGACACATCTAGCATCCTAAAATATTTTTTTAGGTATGTCCAACACCTTAAAATATTTTTTGGTGTATCAGCACCAAGGCAAAAAAAACCAAAAAAAACCACTTCAAACGACTTAATGCACTTGAAATATACTTCAGAGTATTAGATACATCACAAAAAATTTTAGAGTATTGGATGCACTTGAGAAAATACTTCAAGTTGCCAAATGCACATTAATCCTATTTTAAATTGCATCTTGCTATTCATTCACTACCATTAGTTAAGTTGACCTTTTCCATCATTACTGTGACGACTTTTTCAATCTCATTTGAATAAAAAAAGTATATTTGATTTAGAATTTTTTTGTGTTTATATTTCATGTATTATAGTCAACTTTACTATTTTTATCTCTTAATTTTATTTAAAAATTCGGTTAATTACTAAACAAGTATTTTATCAGAAGAGTCCATGAATTTATATTGTACGGAAAAAGGACCTTCAGTAATAAGATAAATGTTGAAAAACAAATAGCTTGTGATGAACAGAAATTGTGGCGTTGCCCGCTTAGACTGAATAGTAGATTTTTGGCATTTGGAGTGGTGTGAAAAGGGTTCAGGTAGATGCTTCTTTGATTTCCCAATGGCGAATGTTTGAATGATAGAATGGGAGACAAAACATGAAAGGGGAGTTGAAGAGTTTAAGAAAGAGTAGAATTGAACTCAATCATCATCTTTTAAGTGTCTGAACATTGAAATTTGGAGAAAATGAGTGGTTCAAACTAAGAGATAGAGGGACAAGGGATGGACTTTGAAATGTTTTAAAAAATCCTTTCTTGACGGTTATTTTTGCAAGTAATTGTGGAAAATATTCAGTTATGCGTGTAATCTGTTATTGTATGTAGAAAATATTCAGATATGTGCAATCTGTTGAGCTTAGTAGTCCTGTTCAGTTTGTATTAGTTTTGTAATTGGGCCTACATATTGGGCTCAGAGGCCTATAAATAGTCTTCCTGGTTTATGTGTGAGACATTATCAATAATATAGAAATATTATTCAGTTACTAGGAAGGTCCATTTTCAGTAATAACTGTCATATGTTTGTTTGCAACATTACTTGACGGTCATTTTATTTAACTGTCAAATATTGGTCCCTATTATAACTGTAAATATAAATTTACCCGATCTCCGCTTAACAATATTTGATTTTTTTTTCCATTTAAACTTCAAGTATTAAGTGTTAAATATGAGGAAATATGTATTGGTAAATCTTACTTAATGGTTATTCTATGCAACCATCAAAGTTTTTTGTTTGACTTTTTTAAATGTTAAACCATCAAATATAATGTTAAGTTAATTACTTGATGGTTTTTAATAAAGAACAGTCAAGTATCTTCTTAATTTAAAAATAAAAATAAAAATGACAGTACTATTTGACAATTAATGTATTTGACCATCAAATATTGTAAAATATATTTGACGGTTATTATAATACAATTAAATAAAACTTTTTCAAAATCTCGCCTCATCATATTTGATGTTTTGCGCAATAATCGTTTTTTTTCTTGTTGACAGACACAATAACCGTTAAATATTAAGTATTATATGTGGTCAAATCCATGGCAGTTATCAAACACAAGTACTGCGAGAATGCCATATTGATTTTGAAGGAAGAAATTGATTTCTTTTCACAACGTATTGAAAAGCAATATCAGTACAGAAAATTTTTAATGGAAAAATTAAATTCAATTTTTGTGAAGTAAATAACGTAAGTTAGACATAGGGTATCTAGATTACCTTTTAGGAAGTGATTTTATGGTGTGCAGGTAAGTACATAAAAAGAATTTTGTTTCAGCTTGTGTAAAAATGTTTCTAAGAAGCTAATCCAAATATCATTATAACACAAAAATGTTTATTTCTTAAGAGATATTTTACTCCTTAAGAGATCTTTTGCAACACCAGCAAGTTGAAAGTTGAAAGATTGTACTTCCCAATATTATTGAACCTTTTATGCGAGAATACAGGGTGATAGAACAGGGGAAACAAAATGAACTCAGGGGAAGGCAAAATATTTTAGAGGAGAAAGAGACAAAATACATAACCTGTTAAAACGAATGGATCTTTTTTGTCGCCCAAAGTCATCACTAAAAGTGATTTTTCTTTTGTAGTGATTATTAGCTTCTTATTAGTATTGATATAATAACGTTTTTATCTAACTAAATTACCTCCGTACATTACTCAGTCCTCACAGTTTTCTCGCCAGGAACCCAAGATTATTCTCTCAAGATTTTTTATGATCAGAACTGTTTAATGAGGAGTGTTCGTTCTTTTTTAGATCACATTGAGACGCATATAGATCTTATCCAAGCTTCAGATGCTGGATAATCTTTCTTTGGCTTTTGTTTTCCTATGTAATCTTGAACTCCGTTTTTTTTTTTAAATTCTTTTGAATAGAATTCTTCATTTCTCCAAAAAAGAAAAAACTCCCAACAGTTTTTCTTGATATTCTCGAATTTGTAGTAAAACCTTCTTTAGCATTGTTAACGAGAAGCTACTCTAGTGATAACATTACTCATTACACCTCAAAAAGATACGGGGCTAGATCCCCAGCATTAACATGTTTTTGTACGTGTGTTTAAAATGATTTGGGAAAAAAAAACTGAAAAGTTGACAAAAGAACTTTTTAAAACTTCTAAAATGTATAAACAAAATATTAATGAGTTCATTGTTTCATTGCCAAAATGTGAGGGATTTTGCTTATATGAGATTAAAGCTTTCGGCCAAACGCTATATGCATATAACTCAATGTTCAAATGAGATTATGTGCATAAAAATACATAAAAATAAAGAGAACACATTGTCATTGATAATGAATTAATTAAATAGCAACTAATTATTGCCATAATGTCAATACAATTTTAAAAGTTTAGGAAAATTCGTTATTCAATTTCCAACGTTGGAAGAGTTATCTGTTTAATACAATCAGTTTTAACCACTTATGAACATAAATACATACATGGGAAAAAGATAGAAAAATGGCAGATTAACTTGGGAATGGCAGAAACATCCGCTGAATTTGCAAAATCCCATTTTGGTCATATGAGACCAAATTAGAATTATCATGCTAAAAGAAAAGACCTAATTGTCCTTCATTTTATTTGTTGTTTTTAAAATACTAAAACCCCTACTGGCTGGCTGGTTACCGGAGCTTTGGCGACCAGCTGAAAATTGGTCATTGAAACTCCGTTGGTCAGAAACAATTTTTTTGAAAATTTTTACAATTTCAATATAACGGTTAACCACTTTTGTAATGTTATTAACAATTTCAGTATAGCAGTTAATAACAGGTTTTTTTGAGAAATTCAACAAGCTCCCGCGGCCAGAAACGATTTTTTTGAAAATTTTTCTAACTTCAATATAATAGTTAATAACTTTTATAATGCTATTAACAACTTTAGTATATCAATTAACAACAGATTTTTCGAAAAATTTAACAATTGGTCGTCGGAACTCTGGCGGCCGAAAACCATTTTTTTGAAAATTTTTACAACTTAAGTATAACGGTTAACAACTTTTATAACACTATTAACAACTTCAGTATAGTGGTTAACAATAGGTTTTTAAGTTTGTTAACGGCATTATTGAAGTTATAAAAATACTACTTTTTGAATTTTCCAAAAAACCTGTTATTAACTACTATTTCAAAGTTGTTAATAGAGTTACAAAAATTGTTAACCGTTTATACTAAAGTTATAAAAATGCCATTTTTTTGAATTTTTAAGAAACATGTTGTTAAATGCTATACTGAAGTTGTTAATAGAGTTACAGAATTTGTTAACAACATTATTGAATTTGTAAAAATGTTACTTTTTGAATTTTTTAGAAAACTTGTTATTAATTGTTATACTGAAGTTGTTAATAACATTACAAAATTTGTTACCCGTTATACTGAAGTTGTAAAAAAAATTTTTTAAAAAAAAGGTAGTTGTTAATGTTGTAAAAATGCCTTCTTTTTTTTTTTTTGAATTTTTAAGAAAACATGTTATTAAATGCTATATAAAAGTTGCTAATAGAGTTACAGAACTTGTTAACGGCATTATTGAAGTTGTAAAAATGCTACTTTTTGAATTTATCAAAAAAACCTATTGTTAATAGCGTTACAAAAGTTGTTAACTATTATACTAAAGTTATAAAAATTTTCAAAAAAATTGTTTCCAGCCGCCGGAGCTCCACTGACCAATTGTTGAATTTCCTAAAAAACCTGTGATTAACTGATATACTGAAGTTGTTAATAGTATTATAAAAGTTGTTAACTGTTATACTGAAGTTGTAAAAATTTTCAAAAGAATTGTTTCCGGCTGCCAGAGCTTGTTGAATTTTCCAGAAATCCTGTTGTTAACGGTTGTACTGAAGATGTTAATAGTGTTACAAAAGTTGTTAACCGTTATACTGAAGTTGTAAAAATTTTTATAAAAATTGTTTCTGGTCGCCGGAGCTCCGGCAATCAATTATTGAATTTCTCGAAAAAACTGTTATTAACTAATATACTGAAGTTGTTAATAACGTTACAAAAGTTGTTAATTGTTATACTAAAGTTGTAAAAATTTTCAAAAAAATTGTTTCCGACCACCGAAGCTTGTTGAATTTCTAAAACACTTGTTGTTAACTGCTATACTCAAGTTGTTAATAGCGTTACAAAAGTGGTTAACCATTATACTGAAGTTGTAAAAAAATTTTAAGAAATTGTTTCCAACCGCCTGAGCTTGGATGACTAATTGTCAGCTGGTCACCAGAGCTCCGGTGACTACTACTGCCAGAGCTCCAACAACCGGCTGACCAATGAGGGCTTTGGTATTTTAAAAATAATAAATAAAATAAAGGGTAATTTGGTGTTTTATTTAACATGATAATCCTAATTTGGTCTCATGTGATCAAAATGGAATTTTGCAAATTCAGCGGACGTTTCTGTTATTCCCAAGTTAATCTATCATTTTTCTATCTTTTCCCCTAAATATATAAACCAAACCCAAAACCTCATTTAAACAAGATAGCTAGCCTCTAGGGGTGGAAGTGGGCCAAGGGTCTACAGTTTGGCCTGACTTATTTAATAAATAGGTTAAGGCTAGGTTCAAGCCTATTTCTGAGTCTTTTTAAGCAAATGAGTTAGGCATCTTTACTTAAAGCTTGGCTTATGAACCTGTAGGCCTGACATGTTTTTTTGTTATTTATATTATTATATATAATATAATCTAAATTAATTTTATTTACATTATTATATATAACTAAATATAATATAACCTAAATAAATTTAAATTATTATGCTAACGATAAAATTTATTAGCTTATATTTTTAACTTTTTTCGCCTTTTATTGACTCTAAGAGGAGCTTCTTTCCACGAAATTCTTCTCATTCATATAACCTATTATTAAGTCTAAGCATATTTTTAACCATTCTTTTCTTGACATGAAATATATTTTTGTAAGGTTTCAATTTGAAGGTTATGAACTTATGGTGAAAATTTTTAATATCGTGTTAGAAAAGGTACTTCAAACCTATTTATGATATATTGGTTGATTAGCATGCTCATAATTTTGTTTAAGAACTCACAGTATCATATTTTGCTTTTGATTAATCTAAAGCTTTATAATTGCACTTTCGAATTAAGTCTATCGATTGGAAACTAACAATACAACTAAATGGTCTCCTTAATATTAATGGCTTAATCTATTGGGAAAATCCAAAAAAGTGACTGTTGAATTTCAAAATGACAAATCAGTATTGGTTACTACATTTATAAAGAAAATGACTACACTTACAAAGCAAATAACAACATATTTTTGTAGTAATTCCTGATTTGTCATTTTAAAATTCAACAGTCACTTTTTTGGGATTTTTCCTAATTTATTTTACAAAGGCTATCCAATAAAAAAGAAATTATGTTGAAATCTTAGATTATTAGTTTGAACATGATACATTTTTAGAATTGTTTATTATTATTATAAACAAGTTATGGTGTGATTGGGGGCAAAAATCACATATATATGTTAATGTAGTTGAATCAAGTTTTTATGAGATATCATAATTAATAGAAATCAAGTTTTTATGAGATATCATAATTAATAGAATTCTGTTATTTTATTGTAAATTAAAATTAAAATTATTTAAATTATTAAATTATTAAAAATTTTTATAGCATCAAACTTTATTTAAGATATAATATAGGATCCTAGATAGGCTTGAGGAGCTATATGTGATTGAGGGGGTGTTTGGATAGAAACCAAACCATGGTTTCAGAAGTGCTTTTACGGATTACGAAGTAAATATGTGGAGGATATTATCTCGTTTTGCGGAAAAGTGCTTCTGAAACCACGGTTTTGAGACACCCAAACAATCCCTGAATGTATAAAGGCCTATTTTTTAAATAAGCCTTAAAAAAGTTTCAGGCCTGACTAAGCCTTTCAAAGGCTCAAGTCTAAGTTGGAAAAAAAAAGAAGAAGCCTGTATATAAACTCAAGTCTATTTAATTAAAGGCTAGTTTGACCTAACTTATTTTGGTCTCTAATAGTTTATTATTAGAACAGTTTGTCATTGATTGGACAAGTTATTTGAACGTTGATAACTCTTCATTTTTAATATAATTGAAGTCAAACCTTTTTGGTGTAATTGAAGTCTATTTTAAATGTATTTGGATTCTAGAGAGTTATCAATCCAATTTTTTTTTTGATTGAGACAAAAACAAAAAAAACAAAACTATCCAACTACATCAGAAAGAAGAAAAGTGGAAAGAAAGTCAGGCGGTGTACTAAAGAAGACAGCTCCCACGGCAATCTGAGTGGCCTCCTTCGCTAACGCATCGGCAGCTCCATTCACCTCTCTACTGCACCATTCTAACATAACAGACCAATCTCTTGTCATCCATTCCTGAATCTCCGAAAGTAACTGTTGCTCATGGTGATCTTCGGTCCAACCATGAGCTATCAAGTTCGTTGCCTCCCAGCAATCCGTTTCTATCACTATTCGTCACCAATGCATATCCCAAGCACGCTTCAGAGCCCATGCAATACCCCACACTAAAAGTGCAAATAATTTAAACCAAACTAAAAGTAGTTGATTTTTTTTTTTTTCACCAGCAAAGTAGTTGATTTCAGGATACAAATAATTTAAAATTTTCATAAATTTGAAAAGAAAACAGAGAAAAAGACTTTATTTCATTTTATTTTGATTTTCTTTCTTTACTTTATTTTTTTTTAGGGAAAATCCCAAAAAAAATGATTGTTAAATTTTAAAATTCCAAATTAGTATTAGTTACTATACTCGTAAAGAAAATGACTATATTCAAAAGCAAATGACAATACATTTTTATAATAATTTCTGATTTGAAATTTTAAAATTCAATAGTTATTTTTTTGGGATTTTTCCTCTCTTTTATATCTGTTTACTTCCCCCAATTCAGCACCCAGAGGCTGCACCGTTTGGACGTGAGCCGGTTTGGGAAGGCCCAAACCGCAGCCCGAACACGACAGCGTTTTGAGGAGAAGTTCAAGTTCCAGAATCCACAGGAAGTAGCTAGCAATTCTTCATTGTTCACCCGCATCTTGGTTCGTCGATCTGGGCAACGCGCGAGTGGAGGGGGAGATTAAGCTCGAGCTGCTCTTGAACCAGACAGAGAGAGAGAGAGGGGGGGTGATCTGAGAGGGAGGACGAAGTCCACTGTCTGAACATTCATCATCTTTTTCTGCAACGCGCGAGCTTGAGGGAGCTGAGAAGAGACGTGATTGAAGCTGAGGATCTTCTCTGCTTAGATCTTGATGGTGAGCAAGAGCAGCTGCACCAGGAAACTACTGTGACAGCATTCTCTCTCAAGTTTCATTTCCACTGATTAACTTCTATTCCCTTTGTCATTTGTCATGTCCATTCTCGATTGGTATGGATTGGATTCATCTGGGGTTAAGGTTCCTTCACGTTCAGGAGCTGATATTTTTTTCAAAACTACTCACCACTCTAAACTCCACTTTAAAGTATTTTGTTGTTGATTTAATATTTTTAAATATTTTTCTAAGTTTGTTCACTATCTTAAAGTATTTTTGTACTTCATTCAGCACCTTAAATTTTTTTTTCCAGATACGTCTAACCTCCTAAAAACAGTTTTAGTGTGCTTAATACATGTGCATTTAACGATCTTTTTAAAGAGTTAAAGAAAAGATTAAAATTACTCCTAAAAAAATTAATAACGTCAAAATTATAGCACAAAATATTTTAGAGTGTCAAAAACGTTTGAACGAAATACTCAAAGACATTAAATCGAAGAGGGATTGCCTGATCTTGGTTTCTTCATATATAATTGTGGTTTTTAAATGAATTATTTTAGTATTTATTATGGGAGCAGTAGATTTAGTATCTTGATTAGTGATTACCTTAAATTGCTCTTCGATTACTTTTAATTTTATTCTCTCAACTTCAATTAAAATTTGAAATTTAATGCCTGTTCATCAATTAACTTGATTTTTTATGATACATAGTATATGAAGCGCCTGGTCAAACTTTTAAAAGAGTCAACTTAATCATTATTGAAAAGCTGGCATCTAGAAATGATTCGAATCAGACTGAGATTATCATGCATGAACGCAACTGGGTTCTTTGAAATGAAGTTTCCTTCTTATAGCATTTCATGCAATGTTTGCGTAGAATTTTCATGGAAGTTTGAACTTAATTAAAAATCATACCAAAGCAATAAATATAACGGGTCAAAACTCAGCTTTTCTTTTTTGTTCAAAAGACTCAGCTATTCCTATTTATATTATTGTCAAAATCAGACCCATTTTCTCCTGTACGTTATGTACTAATAACATCATGAAGAGCAAACATAATTTTTGATGTCACATACAAAATTTTTTGATTAAGAAATTAAATAACTCATAAAATAACACCACAACTTAATTAAGTTACGAGTTTATGACTAATAATTTTGTAAATTGTATATTATATTTTAAAATAAATGAAACACTTGAGATAAGGCATGGATGAGGACTAAATTTTCTTGACACCATCCCAAATCAAACTTTTAAAGATTACAAAACGCCTCTCCAAAATAAAAAACGTTGATTAGTTACCTAGTTCGTTCAAACAAATATAGATATGATAGATATTGATGAATCAAGCCTAAATTGTCATTCTTATCCGAAATTCAATGGTACTCCTCCGGTCCTAATTATAAGACCCAATTGACTTATTTGAGGAGATTAAGGAAGTAAGTTAAGTTGGTTATTTATAATAAATAAGTGTTGTCATTCCTAAAATATCCTTGCTAATTAAGTATATTGGCTAAAACTATCATTATTAGAAGGATTATCTTGGAAAAAAATGCATAAATATAAGAGACAAAATGGATTGGGTCTTATAATTAGGACCAAATAAAAAGTCAAATTGGGTCTTATAATAAGGACCGGAGGAGTATATTGTAGAATTAGGTCTAGATTGTGGACTGTGTGATTTGAACTTCTTGGATATTCACCTCAAGAAAGCTGCCCTAATTGCGGTGCACTGCTCAAGTTTAATTCAATCGTACCAAAAATACTAGATAGTTGTATAGGAAATAGACACACAAAAATACTAGATAGTTGTATTATACAATATCATAGCATTAAAACTCGAACCGGGTTGATTGGCTAGACCAATGAATGGATGAACCAATCCTCTAGCTGGTCCAATCAAGAGTTCTAGCTGAGCCGACTTGGTTAGATTTTATATATTCTCCTTCCTTTGCTAAGACTATAAATGACAACACATAAAATGAAAAATAGTATAGTAACTCCATTTTGTTGTATTATGTATGGCTTTTATAGATGAATGTTCTATTTACTTGAGCATTAATACTTTTTTCTTTAAACATTATTCTTTGTAACCTTATGTATGAATATTTGTGTACATTTTAATCAAATTATATTATTTAGTTCATGATTGGGTTGGTCCTAATTCAACCACGATTGGAGACCGCTGATCCTTGAACCACTATTACTATCAATTTGATGACTGGTCTAGTTTTCAATGTCTTAAATAACATATATGATTTAAGTATAATAAAATAAAGCCACATAGGGAAGGGAAATAATTAATCACAAAAAACAGAAAGAAAGAGTGCAATTGAATCAACCAAAGCAAAGTGAAGGGCCTCAAGGTCATACCCACATGTGCAAGCCCCAGCTATGGCGACTGCATCTCCTACTGTTTCTATATAAACATTTAAGACCAAACACGGAATTTGCTAAAGTTTCATATATCGTTGTCAATAATTCCAATATAAAATTACGCATAAATATTCTTAATTATTATAAAACTTCAACCGTCCAATCAAATGCGAAAATCCCTAGAAGCTTTAGTAGCTGTTTTTCCCAACCTTGCTTCAAGAACAATCATGAATCTCATAATTACATTGGTTTAAATTTCTTGGGATCGTTTACTGATTTAAATATTTCCCTAGAAATATTTTATCCCTTTTTTCAACAAAAACTGGTCCACGCACTTTTATGAAGCGCGTACAAAAAGTCTCCCAAAGATGTAGTACATATATTTATTTACTGTTATATTTATTTACCGTGCAATGAAGTAGCATCAAGAATTTATCCGTATACGTATTGGTCTGTGCTGCAAATTCACTACTACTACTACAAAAAAAAAAAACTAGGTTAAGGAGGATATATATTTCATGTCGGTTGCAAATTCACTACTACTACGAAAAAAAAAAAAAAACCTAGGTTAAGGAGGATATATATTTCATGTCGGTTATGTATATGAGAGACGTATATTTTAGCGACGTAGTTTATATATTGGTCTATGCTGGTTATAAAATGATGTACTCCCCCTAATTCATAATTTAAGTTGTTTTTTAGAAGAATAACTTGATCCAGAATATAAATCATCTGGAGAGTAAATAATGCTTATTTGTCAATTTTGTCCCTGCAATTAATGCTTGAATGTTCTTATGTTTTTCTCTTTCATTCCCAACCTCATTTAACTTGGATAAAATTGAAACAAATTTTCAATTTGAAACGAATTTAATGAGTTAACTACCAATTTTTTATTCTAGCGAATTGGTCAAAATGACTTATATTATACTCCCTCCGTTCCTTATTATAAGAGACAAATAACTAAATTACGTTGATAAAAAAAACAGTTAAAATTAGTTGAGGACAATTAATGTGTAAAAAGTATAATGTTTTTTCCAACAATACCCCTATTAATAAGGAGATAGAGTATGAGAGAGAACAATTAAATTATTAAAAGAAAGAGAAGTGGGAGGGAGAGAGAGTATGAGTAGGAGACAAAATAAATATGGGCAAAATAGGAAATCAATACAAAAAACTAGAGACAACTTTTAAGTGTCTCTTATATATGGGAACATGCCATAAGCATTAAATGTCTCTTATAATAAGGAATGGAGGGAGTAGACCAGAAGAAGTACATCGATCACTACTATATGATAGATCACCTAGCATCAATCTGATTGATCTTGTAGGCTGGACAGATTAACCTGATTAAATTTTATATAATGTTTTACTGAGTTTGAAACGACAGTGTTTTGAGTTATTAATAAAATGAAAACTATAACATTTTATTATGCTTGTACTTTAATAACTATTGTTTTATTGAATTATAGGTGATTTCTCCACGAATATACTTATGAATTTATGACTTTTTTTTCATTGTTATATGTAAATAGTTTTAGTATACTTTAATTAAATTATATTAATTTAATTATAATTAGTTTGATCTTAGTTGGACTATTAACCTTTGAACTACTATTTTGACTGGTTTAATGACTGGCCTGATTTTTTAGTACCTTGATTCAATATTAGCCTTTTACTTAAAACTTTTCCAAGGATTTTCTCAATGCCACTAGAAGCTAGTTGTTGCAAGTGATAGTTTTTCTATTTGTTCGGTTGGTTGTTGATGTCCCGTAGGCGGTTTGTTCTGTTATGTTAGCGTCTGTGTGTGTTTGATCATGGAGTCTTGTTTAATGAAATATATGATATATCTATTAAACTTTTTCTATAATATGCATGTTTTATCATTATACGGGAAAAAACAGAGAATTCGTCGTCGTAAAATAATACTAGTATATTAATATTATTATACATAAAATATATAAATTTTAATATTTTTTACAAGCATTACAAAGAAAAAATACATATGCACTTATGCATCATTATGGTTATTCAATATATGCATATATATTAATATCATATATTTATGGACAAATTTCAGTTCGTCATGAAGAATTGATTGTGAATATTTGATAATATTTTTTATTGGAAAACTATAATGCTCAAATTAAATTTTATTATTATTCTTTACGTGAGTTAATCTTAAACGAAGTTCTACACCCAAAAATATTTTTTAAGGTGCGCATCCAGCACCTTAAAGTTACTTTTTCAGGTGTTTTGTGTTGTAGGTCTATCAGTTGGTGGTGAGATGTGATGAGCATAAGCCCAAGGGAAGAACCCATCCCAAAAGACTAGCCTATTGGGAGGGAAAGCCTCTTGAACTTATAAACCCCACAACACTTGTGAGATTCCCCAATATGAGACTCATAACAGAGCACCCCTCTCGAGAGCCGACGTCTCCGGCGGCTCCACTCTACGGCACTTCACTCGGTTTTCTTACCGGTCAGAACCCTCCGCAGGTAGCCCTTTCTGGTTGGTCAACTCTCAATGAAAGCACCAATGTGATGAGCATAAGCTCAAGGGGAGAGCCCATCCCAAAAGACTAGCCTATTGGGAGGGAAAGCCTTTTGAACTTATAAACCCCACAACACTTGTGAGATTTCCCAATATAAGACTCATAACATGAGATTAATCCATTTTAAATACCCCTTGATAAAATTGCACTACAAAATATTTTAAGATGTGGAATATGTGCATCAAAATAATTTAGGATACTAAATATACTACAACCCATTATTCAATAAGTTATTTTTTCCAATTATGATAGGAGTGTAAAACTTAGCTTTAACAAAAAATTAGAATTTTCAGTAAACTAATAAAAAATTAAAATTTTAGAGAAGAGGTTTAATATCTCCTTCACTATTTGCCTCTTAGCTGCCTTGAATGAAAAAGATTAATAAATTAAACTTCAATGGTTTTATAAATCGAGGGTGAAGAAGTGTATCTATGCCTACTCCGAGCTCAAGTGGTTAATACTGCAGTTTTAGATTGTTTAATTTATTTTTTTTGGCGATAGGATGGTTTAATCGATTGCTTTGACATAAATTTCCAACCTTTCGTTTTATTATAGTTTTCTTTATGGTCTAATGCAAACTGAAGTTTCTTATAAAAAAATGTATAGTAATAATTATCCAATAGAAAATGAATTTGGAATATGCTCCTACATTAATTACTGCTACGAGTGGAAGTTTTTTCCTTTTTCGAGGTCATACTACAAGTGGAAGTTGATTACGAAAATAACATTAAAAAAATCAAACAAAAATAATCAGATATCAAGCTTTCAAACCGCACATATAAATATCCTTGCTTCAATTTAACACAAATTAAAGATGTACCTGAACTGGACCAAGGATAATTAAATAAAAAAATAAAACTTTGAGCAACAAATTACCTGATCCATACTGTAGCTTCTTTTAGTCTTACGGAGTATCTCATGATAGTTACGTTCTAAAGTTATAATATAAACCAAGTAAAAGGAATGTTCAGTTTACTTTGACAATCTCTTCCCTAATTTACAAGGAAAAAGGTCTAAATTAATTTGCAAGCTATGGTTGACTTACGTTAATTATGCCATTATGGCCTTATCTTCACCCCAAAGCATTAGATAAATTTAGTTATACGATCCAAAACCTTCATACATGTCAAAATGGCTGTTGTTTAATGTCATATATATAGATGAAAAAACAAGTTACTTCTTCTTATCCTAAATATAGGAACTAAATAGCTAATTTATAGGTATTAAAAAAATTAGTTAAATTAATTATTTGTAAAAAAGATTAATATAACTTTTGGTCCCTAAAATTTGGGTCTATTTTGGTTTTAGTCCATCAAATTTTAAACCCATAGTTTTAGTTTTTGGAATTTATTCCATCTTAAAACGTTAGTCCCCAGAGGTGTAACAGTGTTAAAATTTACTAAAGTGTCATAAACAGCATTAAAATGGTAATGTAAACTCATCAGATGGCACCTAATTAGATCTTGTGTGAATAAAAGAAGAGAAAAAAAAAAGTCTTAAAAAAGTAGCTCTCTATCCTCATGTTTTTTCTTTATCACTTAAGAGTTGTTCATTGTGCTGCACTCTATTGTTTATACAAGATCTAGTTATACATCATCAAGTAAGTCTACATCACCACTTTTAGCGTCATTGATGACACTTCAATAGATTTTAATACCATTGTATCGTCAGGGACTAATGTTTTAAGATAGATAAAATTTTAGGGGCTAAAACGACAGTTTGAAATTTGAAGGATCAAAATTGAAATTTGAAGGACCGAAATCAAATAAGCTCACATTTTAGAGATTAAAAATTATATTAACCCTTGTAAAAACAATATAATTAGTTTTTCTAAACTTCTTCATCCAATTATTTGTATTGAAAACTATTCGTATTAATGAAAACTCCCTTTACATATGCATTTAGTAAGGATAGTTTGAAAAAATAAATTATAAATTTAATAACAAAGTAAATTGGAACCTTGTGCTTATGATCAAAGGGAATATTAAATATAGCAGTAGATTTTATTTTTTTAACTAAAATACTATCATATATATTCGAATACATAAAGTGTGCTTCTTATATATATATATGTATATGTATATATATATATAAAACATTTTGGGCTCCATCTATCTTTATTTTCAATAACGAAGGGTAAAATGATAAGAAAATTAATGCTTCATAAAGGGGCCGGCAATCATTTTGAAGCAAAATCAGAATCATTTTAAACAGACAATTATTTTAAAATGGAAGGGAACACTTTTATAATATGCTTTAATATATTTTTGGTGCTAAGATATACATGCGTGTGCGCGCCAATATATTTTGGTGCTAATATATATGACTCTCAAATTACATGTTTTCTTTTAAGAAAAAAGTTCAGGTGAGTCAAATCTTCAATATATACAAGCCAGGATAATTGAAGCATACCTTGTATGAGTTAAAAATGTCTATAGAAGTTTTATTAAAAAAAAAAAAAAAGTCTATAGAAGTTCTTATAAATTACTAGTTAATGAAGTTTTCGTACCATTGATACGAGTTCCAAGACTCGTAACATTCTTGTGGGATGTGCTAACTCAAGTTACTTTTAAGAATACATAGTTTGCTCTGATTTTTTTCTTTGGCTACCCAATCATATATAACCAAATACAAATAAGTATTGTGTTTGTGTGTATGTAATTTGAAAGAAATTCAATATTCTAAAATTTTATGCAAGTTACTAATAATATTATTCCCATCATTAACTTTACAAGTTGAATGGTATATAGTAAACTTTTGATTATGGGCAAATGAGTCCTTTAAACCAATTAGAAAGCTTCGAAAACTTTCAAACTGATGTTAACGTGTTGCATTATATTGTTGTTCATTGGTCTATTTTTTCTTTTTCTTTTGTTTTTTGGTCAAAGAGGCATTGGTCTATTTTTTCACCAACAATATTAGAATGTTTTAGGATTTCTTAGCATGATGCGTTACTCATCGAAATTAATATTATTTGAACATGATAACCTAAAGTTTAAGGGGTTCATGGATATCACACCTTATCGAAGTAATAAACCAACGGTAGAAAAGTTATATGGAGAAAACCTCTAGAGGAAAGAGTTTTATACTCCGTTGATTACGAGATACAATTTAAATAACTGAATTACATAGATAAAAGTAGGTAAAAATTAGTTAGAGGCAATAAATATGTTAAAAAATATATAACTTATTTTTCAAAAACACCCTTAAGAAAAGAAAATGAGTGAGTGGATAATTAATGTAGTGAAACTAATAAATAAGTAATTGAGGCCAAAACGGAAAATGATATTAAATATTTCAGAAAATGCATTAGTATCTCTATACTCATTTGGTTTTATTTATAAGTTACTTCTAACATATTATTATATTTCACCTGAACCAAAAAGTACTATGAATTTCATTAGCTCTAAGTTAAAATTTAATAGCATTATAATTTTATCATTATTTAATAATACCTTCAATTCTTTATATGATACTCGGTTGACTAATTTAAAGAGGTTAAGGAAATTAAATAAATTATTTAATTATTGTATACATTGCATGATCTCTTTGAAATATTTTTGTGTATCATTAGATTATATATTAGTTTATAAATCAAACAAATTAGTTGGAGAAAAACAATAGACATAAATACTTTAAAATATTTTATTCAATTTTTTTAATCTTTTTAAATTAGTTAATTATGCCTTATATTAATGACACAAGCTAGTGGTATATCCACTTTCCAAAGTAACTAATAATCTAAATGAATAGCAAAGTTGTACACTCATGTCCAGAATTCAATGATGTGATTTACAAATATGATATCAAAAACTTTTTTCTCTCCTTCTTATAAATAACATCAAAACAGTAAACAGGAATTCTCCATATCTAAAAAGATTCTCTTATATATAGAACGGGAAGGAGCACAACTTAGTTGGCTGTAAAATCTATTGCTTTTCTTTTTTGGCCAAAATATTTAAACCTTATAGTTAAATTTCATTCTTAGTCACCCTGTACCCCAAATTAATTAACGAGGAGTAAAAGGATATCCGTTCCTGTCTGAATTTGTGAATGTGGGTCAGTAGTAGAGATGAGAGAGTGTATCCTACGCACCAAACTTTGCTTGTGGGGAACATCATATGGCATGAACAGTAAAAATAAAACACAAAATAATATAATAATAAAAGGATAATAATAACTATTATTATAACATAATAAGAATAATCATATATGTATAGTCTCATTCATTCCGTAAACTTGCTATTTACGATACCCAGCTTTAACCTTCCCCGTCGGCGTAGTCACCGGCCGTCAACCCTTCTCCTATCGTCACAGTTCTGTAATGAAGGCGTTGACACTGATGCACATATATAGCCTCCAACCACAATTTTCCTCATAAAAGTTCAAAGAGAAAGCTATGTATATATACACAGGACCACATAGACATGCATAATTCTTTGTTCGTTTTTGAGGGTTTCGAATAGTGATTGAGTTTCTGAAAAAAGAATTTATAGCTTCGTTTGATTCATGGGTTCTTCGAACGGTGGCGTGCCGCCAGGTTTCCGGTTTCATCCGACCGATGAAGAACTTCTTCATTATTACTTGAAGAAGAAGGTGAACTTTCAGAAGTTTGATATGGAGGTCATTAGAGAAGTGGACTTGAACAAGATTGAGCCGTGGGACTTGCAAGGTACAACAATATTTTGGTCAATTGATTGGTTTTGCTTTTGTTTTGTTTTCATATGTTCTTCTTTAAACTCTGTGTTTAATTAGTTGGTCTTCACATACAAGACTTCTTTGATGATTTATTTAGAAGACTTTGAATTTGAATTCAGCAGTCAGATTTCTGGTAACTCGGTTAACCCGAAAGTGATTTTCTGGAAGTTCTGGGTTCGGTTTTGCATGTTCAGTTCTGTCATCTACAAATAAATTTAGATTTTTCCTTGTGTTCCTTAATTTAAATATTGTGCTTAATTTCATGCCGCATAGATATAAGATTAGATTAATTAGTCTAATAAAAGAGAACTTAGTTATATAATATTAGATTAATTAGTCTAATAAGAGAGAACTTAGTTATATAATTGAACTTCGAACAATATTTTTATGAGATACTTCACGAAGCAATTGATAATAAATTCTAACTATAAGATTTAGCTCGATTTCATTGTAAGATTCTCAAGTATACTTGTTTTCTACTTTCGTTTTCATTCTCTAAACTTAAAAGTGTTTACAACTATATTTAATTATATATGTCTGTGTGTTTTCCCCAATCCTTGCATTAATATATGATTCATAGTAGAACAGTTCACCTTGGTTTGTGCAGATATTGGGATTTACGATAATTTTTTTAATTCTTTTTCGGTTTTTTTGACGTCCTTTTTTAGTCTTTCAAAATAAAAAAAATCCCAGCTTTGTACAACGCATGAAGCCACCTAATTTATAATTTATAATCAATAAAATACATAATCATTGAAATTTCTTGGCCAACAAATACATAATCATTTAATTACGGAATACACAATCACCCTGAATTAAAATTTTCAATTCGACGATGTGTAGCAAGTGAATGCATAGGTTTTAGCATAATTAGCCCATATTTGCATATCATTTTATGTGTCTTGAATATTTTGATACTGTATCCGGTTCCATATATAAGACCTAGTAAAGGAGTTTAACTTTTTTTGATGGAAGAGTAGTTTAATTTAAACCTAAATGTAATATCTTAATTTAATTTAATATGTTTTTCAAGTTTATAAATTTTTTATAATTCCTCTATTAATTGCACATAATAATGGATTTTTCTTCTTGAAGTATTTCCCAATACAAATTATAGTATACTAGGAAAATTAAGACATATTTTTTTTTATAAATAAGTAAACTAATTTTCTTAATCTTTATAGACCGGTTATCTAGTTTATATACTTTTCTGGATCCCTTCTCCTATTTATAAGTAACTTCTAATGTGTTTTATCATAACAAAGAAAAATCTTAAACCTCATCAACTCTTCCTTAAAATTTGACAACTCTCTAACTTCTATTTAGTATATATGCTTTCTAATAAAATAACAATTTATACAACAATAAATAAAGGGTAAAATAGTATATTAATGTTAAAAATTTAATGATGTAACTTATAAATAGGGGAAAAAAATCTCTCTTCAATAAGAGTAGAGGAGTATTTAAAATCAGGAGATGAAATCGTTTTTCCCCCCCTTAAATACTAGAAAGTTGTAGCGCTCATATTTCAAAACTGATCACATGCTAATTAAAATACTGATGAATTCAGGTAGTTTTGGCTTTCACGGAGACGGTTCATAAATGAATCCCTCTCTTCACGTAGTGCATCGTTGAATGGTCTCAGCTGTCTCGTTTTCTACGTAATCTGTTGACAAAAGTGCCCAATTTTTTTTAATTCGGATTTCTTTTTAAAGGAAATACTACTATCTAACTCTTGTTTGAACTTAATACCATTATATTTATAATATGAATAATATTGACATTGTTCTACTGTTTCAGACATATATCGATAATCAATAATCTTGATTTTTTTCTTATATATACAAAATCTCCAATCTTATATTTATAAATTATTTCTGGAATGATCAACTTTCTGGGTATAAAGCAAAAAAAATTCGTTTCCATTATAAAATACCATCAAACAAAATATATCAATCAATTTGTGTATTTTTATAGAAAGATTTAATTTTTGCAACGAGAGAGAGAGAGAGAGAGATAGACAGAGTGAGTGTGTGCTCATCTTATTAATAAAACATATCTCCATATGTCTATTTTCCTCTAGTTGCATAATCTATATCGTTGGAGAGCAAGGATTATATACTTTTTTTTTTGTTGTTTCTTTTGCCTCAGAGAGCAAGGATTGCATGCGCGCACGCACACACACATGTTTAATATAACTTTTGGTCATTGAAATCTGAATCCATTTTGATTTTGGTCTCTAAAATTTTAAAAGTGATTTTAATCCTTAAAATTTAGTCTGTCTTAAAACATTAATTCCTAAAAATGTAATGATATTAAAATATATATGATGAATTGTCATAAATGGCGTTAATGTGGTGATGTAAATTTAGCAGATGATGTTTAGCTAAATCTAGCATGGATAATAGATTATATAGATAAGGATAAGTTTTTAAAATGCAGTGCAATGAGTACCTCCTCAAAACCAACAATGAGGAAAAAGGGACTAAACAGCTATGTTTTAAGGACTTATTCTTTTTTTTTGCCCCCTTCTATTATCTACACAAGATGTAACTAGATGCCATCTAGTGAGTTCATATCACTACTATAACAACATTTATGACACTTTAGTAGATTTTAACACTATTACGCCTCCAAAGACTGATGTTTTGAAAGGGACTAAATTTCAGGGAGTAAAACTATGAATTTTAAATTTGTGAGGCCGAAACCAAAATATGCCTAAATTTTAAGGACCAAAAATTATATTAATCCTTTATATATAGTACAAAATTCATATAAATATTAGAAAGTTGGAAGTACAATACCTACACAATAACAAAAAATAAAAATAAGAACTCGGGGCGTGGCCCTCTCTAATCCCTCCAATCCTTAAAGAAGGATTTAGTTTGCATGCATTCATACTATTCAAAAGCATTTTTTATAAAAATTAAAAGTTTAAAAATACCTAAACATAGCCCATAATTTGACATATACACATCAACAATAGTTAGTGGATTGGAATGAGCTCCATTCTTCTTAAGCAAGGTCACATGCTTGAACAAATATTTATGCATAGTCGTTCAAGGCGTATACAATGATGTGTGAATGTATATGAAGATTATAATGCATCAATTAAAATTGGTTCGTGATTGTGATGATTTGATGAATGAAACAACAGAAAGGTGTAGAATAGGGTCCACACCACAGAACGAGTGGTACTTCTTCAGCCACAAGGACAGGAAGTATCCGACGGGGTCGAGGACAAACCGGGCAACGAACGCCGGCTTCTGGAAGGCCACCGGACGAGACAAGTGCATCCGAAACAGCTTCAAGAAAATTGGCATGAGGAAGACTCTCGTCTTCTATAGAGGCCGAGCTCCTCATGGCCACAAGACTGACTGGATCATGCATGAATATCGCCTCGAAGATGCTGACGATGCCCAACCTAATCCCAATGTAAGTACACATATATATAGTCATCATCTCTTAATTTTTTGTTCGTATGAGTTTACATGTTTTTGGTGCTAATTTTTGGGTTGAATAATTCTCTGAAGATTTTGCAAACTTTGTGTCACATTTTAAAAGTGGCATGATATTCACTTATTAAATTAGTACTCCTTTTAGTTCTAAATATAAGACTTATTTTGTAGTATAAATTACATTATAAAATAGGTTTTACATTTAGGACTGAAAGAGTACTAAATTAGATGTTTTGAGTCATGTCCAAGGATATTCTCCTTAAGAACTTATTCCGCATACACGGATGTCCACTAGGATTGAATAAACCCTTTCTGAATTAAGGAGCAAAAGTAGTTGAATATTATAACCCAAAGAGGGAAGGAGAGAAAAGAAGACTAGCTATAGGTTGTTCATTCTTTAGTCCATGGGAAAATATGAACTTTAATTTATGTAGCACAGATGAGGATGTTTATTTTATGATGAAAAGGAATAAATAAGAATGAATTAGAGTTAATATAAAACTAAATCCACATGAATCTCATAACTGAAAATTTAGTTTCAAATTAAGCTCATAAGATATAATTCCTTTATAGATAAACACCCATATGAAACATCCAACAGAGGGCAATATGTATAATCTGTGGCCATTTCATATGCACGTAACTTGTTTTATTGAGTTTAAATTCTGTTATTTCACAAAGTCATATAGAGCTATATATATAAGCCTTTTTTATGCAAATTAACATTCTTTTTGTAAGGGCAAAATTAAAATCTTTACTAGTTTGTGATTAAAAGTATCAAGACCAATGGCATTTTATTTACTTGGTTTTTTTTCCTTTTGTTTTTTTTGCAGGAAGATGGGTGGGTGGTTTGCAGAGTGTTCAAGAAGAAGAACCTATTCAAAATTGGAAATGAAGGAACCTCCATGCATAACACAGACCAACAACTCAACAATTCCTCAAGCATCAACCAACCCCGCTCCTTCATGCGCAGAGAGAGCCAATACTTAATGCATCATCATCATCAACAACAGCAAAACCCCAGAAACTCTTCTGGGTTCCAACTTGAAAAACCCGAGCTTGCTCTTCACTATCCCCCTCCTCACTTGCAAAACCCTCAATACTCTCTCTTCCAGGCTCAGCCCCTCCTTCCTCCTGCAGCTCACTACAATTCCTATTCATCAGCCCTACCTTCAGACACTCCTTCCATGGCTGCCAAACAACTCATGACGAACCCGGCCGGCGACTGTGATAGTGGCGGCAGTGAGGGCTTGAGGTACCAAGTTTCGGAGACCGGAAATATGGAGGTTGGCACGTGTGAACCCACAGGTCAAGAGATTGGAACAGGAAGAGAAGATCAAGGTGGGTTTAATGAATGGGGTGTGCTTGATAGGCTTGTGGTCACTTCTCATCATCTCGGAAATGAAGAATCATCTAAAGGAGTAAGGTTCGAGGATGCAAGTAATCCACAGTCTGTTCATCAGATCAATCATCAGCAGCAACTTTCATTGCGTGGAGAAGTCGACTTTTGGGGCTATGGAAAACAATAATTCTCCGACTTAATTGGATATTGATAATATTGAACTGTATGTGATGATATAGAGATTGAAGATGATCTCTTAAAACTATTATTTATATTCATGTTGTTTGAATATTGTGTGTTAAATTTAACTTATTAATTTGACTATTTTACTCGTGTTTTTTTTTCCTCGTTTTTCAAATTTCACTTGCTTGGGGATTCATTTATAATGGGTTTGCCATAATATATGTACATAGTTCATCATATTTTAGATTAACCAGAGTTTTGTCAAAATTATAGATAATTTGAACTAAATTATATTTTTCTGGGCAGTGCATAAAATTGTATTATTCATGATTTTCGAATTGTGTGACTTATTATGGATGTTATATTTTATAGTAATGGTAACTTATTTGAGATATGTCGATTATATGTCCTTTAATTTGATGCTTCCATGGCAAATTTCGATTGGTTAGAGAAATCAAACATTATATTAGTAAGTTTCCCAAATTCTTGTTGTAGCATATTAACTAAATATGGCAAGCAAGATTAATTATTTTCAGCCCCAACCTATATTGGATCTAAAACCTTCAAATAAAAAAAAAAAAAGAACCAAAAAAAAATCAACATCGTCCATATGGTTCATAGGAGAAAGCCTAAAGCGAAGTTTTTTTTTTTAGATTAATAATGGTGAAGGATATCTGATATTCACGGGAAATATATCGAGCATCCACACAATTAAAAATAAGGTTAAGACTCATTTTGATCTCTGGAGTTTTCATAAAAGAGTTATGAGTATCCAGATTTCTTTTCACCCAATATCGTATTGGAAATGTTAGAAAAACGAAAAAAAGCAACGTCACCCCGCCCGAACGGTAGCCAAACGAACATCTATCACATTGGATCTTATGCTATGTATAATTGTGTGTGGGCATGACCATACTATCTTCTTTGGTCATCCTTGCCCCAAAAGTTTTTATGAAGGAGCAATGCCTATCTTGATTTTTTTTTTTTCAGTTCAATGTTGGCCCGAAAATTTTAAAAAAGGAGTAATATCACCCAAATATTTAAGAATAAAATGAAAATAATATATGAAAGATCGATGAAGACAAAATAAGGCACATGACATAGACGACCAAGGGCCAACCCTACTTTTAGTATTAATTGCAACATCCTAATTTTTTTTATCCTTAAAATATAAGTAAATTTTTATTAAGATCGAATAGATATATGTTAAGTACATATAAGCAATTAAACTAATTATAATCATATATATGTGTGTGTATCTATAAATATATATGAATAAATGAATAAATGAATAAAATAATAATGTTGAGAAGTTTCATATCGACTAAGTAACGGAAAGATGAAACTCTAGGAGCCTATATATAGGTGATAGCAGGAGAGAGTTAAAAATAAGTTAAATAATTTTCTCATAAAACTAAGACAGCCTTAGTAAAGTGTTGTTATGAGTCCATGAACCGTTGGATCAAGCTGAAATTTGGTCAGCCGGTTTGAGACTTCACACTTGTCCAATGGTCGGATCGACAATTTGACCTCTGGGGTACGAGTTATTAGGTACAGATTGAACTCATGTTTGTAGATTTTGTAAATCGAACCTTGAATAGTAAATTATCATTTTTAAATTTGTTCACCTTTACATTGAACCAAAATATAGAGAATCGATTTGTGACATTGAAACATTAAATTCAATGGTACGATCAATAATCAGAATTTGGTACCCGGGGATAGAACATAAGCCATAAATTGTGAATTTTCTATCTAGGTTATGAATTTGGTAATTCTACTGATATAATTTAATAATTAAAGGATAATCTAAGTTAAGAACCTAGAAATTGAATCTAAATTCTCATATATATGTCCTTATTCTAAACCTTAGAAAAAACCTTTCAAAAGGTTGAAGGTTTTAGAGGGGGAGTTAGAGGCTAGAAGCTTGTGAGTAGTTTACTCTAATATTGTAGAGATAATGTTTTAATTTAATTTGTCGATATAAACCTTATTGTGGTTTTTTCAAGTTTGGACCTCGTTTATATTTGACTGTTAGCTAGGAGATTAGTTAACTAAATTTTTATCTGTTGCATGTTCTGGTATGTGTTGGTGAGTAGTTTTATAATTGAAATTCTTTTATATGAAATTTTTATTCATATAAACTGTCTTATGGGATACTATTTTGAAGGGGACTGAATAAAGTAAATTTGAGAATAATTGATCTTTGGAATATGAAGCATGAGTTAAAGTTTTGATGAATGATATTCCTATATCAGTGTATATCCACTTGAATATTTTGAATTATGTGCATTTGGGATGGGTTATGGAGTAGATGATTGGAGTTCCTAAGATCTATATACTTGCCACGTGGTATTAGCCTCTATAAATATCTCTATGGTTGGCCAGTCTTATTGTGCCACTAGTTCCTCAAGGGACTGTGACGCCCTACTAGTTCCTCAAGGAGGGACCCATGGTTCACTGAGTGCTTGTGGTCTTTGGCTAGTCCACATCACTCGTATGGTGAGCTTGTGAGAGTAGCAAGTCAAATAAAAAGAACTTAGCCCATTGATCCAATCAACAAAAATAAGGAGGATATAAGAGTGGATTTGGGTTCAAGGATTTCATTTGACATGAAATCTTCATTGATATTAATATCTTTTGAATAAATGAAAAGTATGTTATATCTTATGATATTATCAATTGCATGAGGTTGGCAGAAATATCTGACTTATATGGTCATTGTGAGTTTAACTGTTGAATAAATGTCTATTGACTATTATTACCTATGTGTACCCTACCTGACACCTCGCTAGCCCATGCTAGTGTGTGTGATAGGTATGGATTTAGTTACTAAGACATTGTGTCACCCTTGTTATTTAACATTTTCCAAGTGAAAACTTTAGAGGAGGGACATCAGAAAAGACTCAAGAGGAGAAAAGCTACAATAGCGACTTATACCGCCTCCTCGATCTATGAGTTATGTTGTTTCATGTATATTGTCACCCTAGGACAATATTTATTTAATTAATTCATGCATGATTATGTTTTTGTATCCTTTTTTGTATCCTTTTATCTGTTCTATTGTAGTATGAATGTTTATAGTTAGTCAAAGGCCTAGAATCGCATGTGATCTATTTATTATGAATTTATTATAAAATATAGATGGGACTTAATTCTTACTATTTTGATTTTTATATGAGTTATATAATATGTTGTTTTATCACTATGTTAGATGAGATTGATCTATTCTAACAAGGTTTGCATTTGAATGAGTCAAGGAAAGTTCTTTTATCTATAATAGGATGTATGATTAGGTGATGCTCTTTTCTATCACAAATAACATTATTATATAGTAAGTTAGTTTACATGATTGTGATAGATTTGAGTTTATTGCTAATATAGTTTAGTTATAAAAAGTTATTTCTTGAAGTTATTCTGAAAAAGTTAAGTTTATCGGTTTATTTAAAATGATTGTTTCATTAATCTATACCTCCTATCATTCATCTACCTAATTAGAGCCTTCCTTTTAAGCTCTTGTGTAGTGCTTCTAATTATGCATTGGTGCAGTTCTTACCCAAAGAGTAGAAAAGTGATAATATATTGTAACATCTTGAATATTAGGACTAGAAGTGCAAGAAAGAGCCAAAAATAGGCATGCTATCAAACCTTTTTTGGTAGAAGTCTCAAAAATTTCTTGAAATGATAAAATGATTCTCAGAGACCAAATTGCAAAATGAAAGTTTTCTGGAACCAAAAAATGAGGAAGATATAGACATCGATAAAGTCTCGAGGAATGAGTATAAGAAATAAGGATGATTATAGGCCAGAAGTCATGCTAGAGATCTTAATGAGATGATTCTTAACGTTAAGCCTTGGTAGGACCAAACCATAAGTTTGAGAAGTTTAAGGCAAAAAGGGTCATGATAATAAATATGCCCGAAATTCCAAAAAATCTTGAGTGGAAAATGAGGTGTGAAGGTCTATTTGAAGTTAAAAATGATGAAAATACACCTAGAATGAATTTAAGAGATTTTTAGAAATTCGACTAATCATGGGAACTTTGGCTAATTAAGAAAAAATCAGTCAAAGTCAATTATTTTAATTGCACAGAGACCTCAAATAATCAGATAGAAATGGAAAAAAAATAGTTTGGAGATTATAGAAGGTTATAAAATTATTTTTTACCTTTAAAAATGAAGAGGTTGGCTTTAAAAATATTTAAAGTAGAATCTTACTAAGAAAAAGGTATCCGATAAAATTTTAAAAGAGAAATCTATAGGTTGAGTTTTGGTCTAAAAAAAATTATATAATTTTCCCATGATAAAAGGGAGCTAGTAAAGTAGAGGGGTGAATTTCCAGACAAGCTAGAAAACATCAGAAAGCGTTTGGTCAAAATTATGGTGAAATAAAGTAATTTGATTTTTCCTTTAAAGAACAAAACACCCTAAAGTCACTTCCCATATAATATTTGTCATTATAACATCATATGAAGCCATTTATGGTGAGAGACCACATGTCAGTGCTATAGGAGAAGTCAAGACCCGAAAAAGTACCTCATACATTATATTTAGGGTTTATTTTTTTAACGAAGTTTTCTTATTTTCTCTCCATTTTTGGTGCCATTTTTTTCATGAGGGTATAGTATTGGAATTTTAACATTTGTCAAAAGGCAAATTGCAAAGGAATTGTTATGAAATTGTAGCATTTATTGAAGGGAAAAACTGGAAAGAAATTAACTTCTAAATAAAACCACATGAGAGCATGGAAATGAAGACACATGGCTATGGTAATTTCTTCTAACTTTGAGGGAAAAATGAGGTCTTTGAACTTACATGGAGGCTTGGAAAAATGACACAGCCATTGTAATTTTGTGCAAGATTGATGGCAAAGTATGAAAGGTTAACTTGAGAGGCATTTTAAATACCCCTCCTTCTCCATTTTGCATGAGATTTTTAGCTAAGAGAAAGACCAAGGGGAGAGCACAAAATTTTGAAGGAGAAAAAGAAGAGCAAGAAGTTTTAGGCAAATCCAAGCTTCAATACGAGGTACGGTTATGGATTTTAATGCAGTTTATGTTGGTCAATGTGGTGTTGAGCTTGGATATAGTTTTGTTCAGTTTTAAAAGCATGAAACCCTAAGATGAGATGCTGTCTAAATATGATTAAAACATGTAAAGGATTGATTAAAGTTAGATTAATGTGTATGACAAAGAAAAAAGTAGTAATCAGGTGGTTTTGTAATAAAATTGGAAAGAATCCAACTTTCCCTTGATATTATTGAATTTTTGGCAAAGACTAGGGTTTGAGTTAAGGTAGGACTTTGATGATGTTAATGCTTCTAATGTGTTTAAGATGAAAAAATGTGTAGGGTAATGTTAGTGGCAGTTTCACCCAAGAGGATTGGGTGAGTTATAAAAAATTTTAATGTATTGAAATAGTGCAGTAAATAAAAATAGAGAAGGTTGAGTTGAAAGAATTTCAAAGCAGAGCGAAGACACAGAATTTATACTGGTTCAATCTATAACCACTTAACCTACGTCCAATCCTCATAATACATATGAGATTTCCACTATGATCCCAAGATTAAACGGGCTCTTGGTGTCTCAGTACATGAATTGATTTCTCAATCACTCTCCCTTACTACTTGTAAGGTTATAATCCCTCTCAAGAGTCCACACTCTTGAGTTACTCTCAGAAAATGAGTAAAACGTCTTTCAAACTCTCTTACAGAGTAAATAGGTAATAAACACTAAAACTTGGTGAAAATAGAGTATTGAATACAACAATAAATATTTCAACAGAAGGTAGCTCGCGTATTCAATACTTCATTCAATGCCCTTCGCACCTTTTATAGTTAAAGAGGTTTGATTAACCATTAGACTAAAGAGCTTTTAGCTGTTGTAAGTTCGGTTGCGTGTGTTCAGTAGTTGTAACGATAGTTTACTGTTAATGTTTCTGACACGGTAGGTTTGAAGGCTACTAAGTAACTGTTGAGCTTCGTAATCTGTAACAACCTCATAAACAAGTAAGTCTTCTTTCATTCAAAAGGAAATTTGTAAAGCTAACTAAACAAATGATGATTATTGATATTCATATAACATTTAGAAGTACAAAGAATCATTTATCAGATACTTTAAAATATAATCTGTATATACTTGATCAAAGTCCTGATCGATAAGTACTTAACCGATCAAGTTTTCGATTAAATGTAGATAGAACTTTAGTCATGCATATGTACTTTTACCGATAAGCTTATGGATTAACAAATGATTGAAGAAGTGATCAATAAACATTGAGAAATAAATACAGTGACTTCAAATGAGATATTTCAAGATTAAAGCTTAAATTCTCGTATGCCTTTGAATCCTTTTAAAGAGAATTATGTGTAAAAGGAAGGCTAAGAAAAGCTTAAAGATAAAAATATGAGAGATTTTGAAATTATCGTGAAAAGCTTGTTATGAAATGAACTTGTACAGTGATCAAATAAGTGATCAAAAATTGCTTGTCGATCAAGTTATCGATGAAGCTAAGTAAGAGGGGAATAGATTTTGAACATCATTGATCGAACACTTTATCGATAAATGAATAATACATAACTGATCAATAGAAGGTCAAGGATAGTTTTTCACATTGAAATCACAGAGTGTACAATGTTTGAGTAGTTGATTGATTAAAGATCGATCGATCAAGTGATCGATAAAATAGCATTGGAAAAACTTAGTTCAAAAGGCCAGGAAAGAGTTTGATCGATTTTGTTATGTGAAAACAGAAGTTTCAGGAGATTGGATGATCAATCATTTCATCGATAAATTAATGATAAATCAGGTGATCCAAAAATGACTTAAAACAGTTTAATACAGTGATACAGTGATGATCGATCATTTGATCGATAAACCACTGATCAATAAAAGAGCCTAACAACACACTTGGATAGAATATCAATTAAGTTATAATGCAATGATAGAACAAGTTATCGATAAAACTTTGATCGATAAAGTGATCGATAAATGGTGAATAGAAGAGAATACAACTTAAGTAGAAGAGCTTTACCATTTATTTATCTTCTTATCTATAATTTATTGATCGATAAGGTGATCGATAAAAGCTTACCAGAATTGAGTTTGTTCATTTGTCAGGTGATCGATCATCAAATTATTGATCAATTGATCGATAGTTTTCTGCACACTACTATACTAAACAGTGTTAGCCTTGATCGATAAATTGATCAATCAACATATATAAAATTAGATTTATCTAGCATGTTATCGATTAACTTTACTATTAAGTTACCTTTATACACAAAAACATTTTATCTGTCAAGTGATCGATTAACCCCTGATCGATCAACTTGACTAAACCAGAAACTACTTAATTTGTTATCATCAAAACCTTAAATCTAACATTATCCCCCTTTTTGATGATGACAAAACATAAGTATAAGATTAATCAAATTTTATTAGATAAAACTTCAACTACATCCGGAATTAAGTAAGAACACACGACAGATAAAAAAATCATCAAGAACAGCAAACTGTTAGAAATGCATAACTGATAAACTGATATAGTTACTGTCAGATTACAACCATAACAGAAAACACAAATAAATTGAAGACTATTAGAAGTTAAATAACACAAGTTCAACATAACAGAAGGCAAAATAAAAACACAGAAAAACTAAGCAGATTTCTTCTTCCCTTTTTTGTCAGCATCAGAAGATGGGGAAGGACAAGAGATGGTAGGCAAGGTGATGGGAATAGGGAGAGGGGGAAGCTAGGAAAGGGGAGAAATGGCTTGAGAAATAGGTAGAAGAGATAGAGAGGGAGCAAGTTGAGGAACTAGGATAATAGCTAAGGTAGCAGGAGGAGGAGTAGGAGATAATGTGGAAGGGATAGAAGGTGAAGTAGAAGTAGAAGAAGTGGGTATAGGTGAGGTAGGTTTTTCAGGCTCAAGGTGAGGAGGAGATGGTGGGTGAAAGAAAAGGTCCTCAAAACTGAAGGAAGTGCTAGGGGTCGAGAAATTTATGTAAAGTGAGGCAACCAAGCTTTTTAGCTCTCTGATCTCCTTGTCAACATGATCAAACCTCTGTGAGACCTCTTTTTCCAAGACTACCATGGCTTGACAATAAAGATATAATATCTTGAAAAGTCCATCAAATTTCTTGTCTGAAATTTCCCTATAGTCTTTAGCTGTGGCATACACTCTTTTCTCAAACTCTTGTAGCTCAGTTTGGAATATATTCCAGATAGTGTTGTCATAAAATGAGGGGCCAGAGGTTTGAGAGGGTTCTGCAGAAGACTTAGCCTTATCCTGGCCCTTTGAAGTACTGGTCATTAGTTGTTTTCCTTTCTCTTTCCTTGCCAATTTCTGTGAAGACCGAAAGGGCACTGGAATCTTTATTTTATTGAGCTGGTTAATTCTAAAAGCAGGAACCTTCATTTTGACTTCTCCAGGCTCAAATGGTGCAATATTATGCACTTGAAGGAGATAGGTAGCTAGTTAAGGATATGGGATTGGTGTAGACTGGGACTTGTTGAGAACAAAATCCTTTATTTCATTAAAAATTAGATCCCTTATGTTGATCTTCTCTCAACTGATTATTCTGGCCAACAGAAGGTAATCTTCTTGGTTCAAATGTGAGAAACTGCCAGATTTATTGACCATACTCCTTGAGTAGATATAGTGAATTATTCTGTAATAATTGCACATTTGCTTTGTGGGAAAGTTCAGTTCACCAGGATAGTTGTCATTCTGCATCAGAACCTTACAGGCTTTCATCTCATTCATATCACCTTCCCTCACATATTCTTGAGTCCCTAGAAGTTTATTCAGCTTGGCACTGGTAAGATTGAAGGTTCTGTCCCTTAGTTTGACTTTTAGATAATTATTTACCAGATTATCTTGTTCATCGTATTCCTCCACAGATTCCATATTGCAATAGAACCTTTTAACTACTTCTAGGCATTATTCTCCTCCAATGCCCAACCAATTGGAGTAGTGTTCAAGCAGATTACTCAAGTCCAAATTGATTTTCTCATTCTTTTTTAAGCCCTTTATATCAACAGAGAACACAGGACAAAATTTATGATTTGTAAAATCTACCTTAAACTTAACCATGTTTAAATCCTTATTTAGATTCCTAACCAAAAACTTAGATGATTCAGATGGAATACCTTGGGTAGGAATTTGGCATGATGTACCCTCACTTGCTTTCTTTTTCCTCTGTCTCAGTTGCTTAGGGATAGGAATTCTTAGTGCAGCCTCCATAGCTTTCTAAACTGAAGCTTCACTATTAGATTCTATTTCTGATTCCTCGGTGACTATCAGCAGCTTTGATTTAGACTTTGACCATGGAGATTTTCTCTGAGAGATGGGTTGCTCAGAGCCTTCAGTTTGGCTTTCTCTTATCTTCAGTACGCCTCATTTCTTTGAGGGTTCTTCCCTTACTTTGGGTCAGCATCTCTTCTTCGTAGTAGAGGGAGTGGTTTCTCTGGATTGAGTTTGTTTCTCAGTGCTTTCTTCTTGGCTAATATTCAGTTGCTTTATTCTCACCATTTCTTAGTCTTGAGGGAGATTTTGGAGGAATGTTTGGTGGTTCGAGAGTTTAGTAGGATTAGGAAGATTGAAAGAGCTTAGAGTGTGATTTTGAGTGAGGAATAGTGAGGAATTTAATGAAACAGTGAGAATTTGAATGTTGCGTGAAACAAGTGTGACAGTTTTATCGAGCTGGGGTTCTGTAACTGACAGGGTTTTTTCAAATTCTGAATGTTATAGACATATAATTTATTGATTAATGTATGATCGATCACGTGTTCGATAATTAAAAAGAACATTCAAGAACACTGAAGCAATTATCGATCAGGTTATCGATCAATGAATAATCGATCTAGTTATTGATAAATGTTAAGTAAAAGCACGTACCTGGTTTGGTTTATTGATCATTTGATTGATTAATATTTTATCGATCAGCTTATCGATAATTCTTACTCATTTACCGGATTTGACTGAGATTCTTCATTGCTGTTGATCGATGTGTTGATCAATAATTGAGTAATCGATCAGCTTATCAATAATTTTCCTTCTATCATCTCTGGTTAGTTCCATATTCCTTGTTTATCGATCAGTTGATCGATAATTCATGCCAATTCAATATATAGTTATTGATGTCTTCATCGATCATACCATACTCTGTTCACCTTTGTTTTTCCACGACAAAACAGAGCTTCCTGCAAAACAAATTTCTATACACTCCGATGCTTAAGTTAATCTTTTAATCATTAAAACTTTAAATCTAAGTAATCAAATTAGAGAAGTAGTATAAGATTTCTTACAATTTATTGGGATTTACCATTCCCAATTCTCTTTTGAAATAATTGAGTTCTATTGATCGAGAGGCTTTGTGAATATATCTGCTATCTAATATTAAGTGGGAATGAATTCTACTTTCACGTCTTTCTTTTGAACATGGTCCCAAATGAAATGATGTCGAACATCAATGTGCTTGGTTCGGGTATGATGAACAGGATCCTTGGATAAGCTTATTGTGCTCGTGTTGTCACACAGGATTGGTATTTCTTTTAAGTTGATTCCCAAATCTTATAGTTGCTGCTTTAACCATAGAATCTGGGCACAAAAACTGGTAGTGGCAACATATTTTGATTCTATGGAGGATATTGTCACAGTATTCTGCTTTTTGCTTGACCACGAGACAAGGCATCCTCCCAGAAACTGACATTATCCATTGGTGCTTTTCCTATCTGTCTTATAGCCTCCATGATCAGCATCTGAGTATCCCATTAGATATTCTGCTCCTTTCTTTGGGTACCAGATTCCCAAATTTTGTGTTCCGACAAGATATTTGAGGATTCTCTTGACGGCTTCTTCATGTGATTCCTTGAGGGCTGATTGGTATCTTCCATACATTCCCATGTTGAATTGGATATCTGGTCTACTTACCGTGAGATAGAGTAGTGATCTAATCATTCCTCTATACTTGGTTAGATTCACATCTTTACCCTTTCCGTCTACGTCTAGTAAGATGGTTGAGCTCATAGGAGTCTTCACACTTTTAATATTTTCTAATCTATATTTCTTTAGTAACTCCTTGAGATACTTTGTCTGGGATATGAATATGCCATTTCTCTTTTGCTTGATTTGCCATCCTAGAAAGAAGTTCAACTCTCCCATCATTGACATTTCGAATTCGCCTTGTATTAACTTAGCAGACTCTTGATAGAGATCCTCATTAGTAGCTCTGAATATAATATCATCCATGTAAATTTGAACAATCAATAGTTCTTTTCTCTTTCTTTTGATGAAAAGTGTAGCATCCACTTTGCCTCTTTCAAAACCTTTTTCTATCAAGAAATTGCTAAGCTGTTCGTACCAAGCTCTAGGAGCTTGTTTTAGACCATACAGAGCCTTTTTCAATTTGTAAACATGATTAGGAAAATTTGGATCTTCAAAACCAGGTGGTTGTTTGTTAAAAACTTCTTCTAAAATATAACTGTTCAAAAATGCACTTTTAACGTCCATTTGATATAACTTAAAATCTTTTATGTAAGCAAAGGCTAAGAGTACTCGTATGGCTTCCAATCTAGCTACTGTAGCATATGTTTCCTCATAATCAATACCTTCTTCCTGATTATAGCCTTTAGCTACCAATCAGGCCTTGTTCCTAACGATTTGTGCAGATTTATCGAGCTTATTTTTGAATACCCATTTGGTGCCTATGACTGGATGGTCATTAGGTCTGGGTACCAACTCCCAAACTTGATTTTTCTCAAATTGGTTCAGCTCTTCATGCATTGCTACTATCCAAAATTCATTGGATAGAGCCTCATTAACATTGGTTGGTTCAATATGAGAAATAAATGCAAAGAAACGCACTTCATTGAATACTTATCTCTGGGTTTTGACCCTTTCATTGACTTTACTAATGACTTGTTCCAAAGGATGATTTCTATTATGTCTCTAAGCTTTAGGCTATTCTAAATTTTCTTGTGAAAGAGGTTCATTTGAATCATCCTTATTTTCTAAAAACTCTTCTGAAGGTACTTTGTTTGAAGATTTGTTCAAATTCAATTTTCCAAAATTTTGAACGATCTTAGCATCATCATCTAGAGATTTTGAAATCGACTCAGTTTTAGCAAACACAAAATGTATTAACTCTTCAATAGTGAACGTATGTTTGTTGAAAACTCTATAAGCTTTACTACGATTAGAGTAATCGAGAAATAAACTTTTATCAGTTTTAGGATCGAATTTAATGAGATTTTCTTTGTTATTGTTGTCGTGTGAATGTAGTACTTACTTCAGAAGATCTTTAGATGAGCCAGGTTAGGCTTCCTTCCTTTGTACAGCTCATACGGAGTTTTCTCGAGCAGTGTTCTAATATAAGCTCTATTGGAAATGTAGCAAGCTGTGCTCATTGCTTCAGCCCAGAACACTTGTGAAATCCCTTCCTCATTCAGCATTGCTCTTGCTATTTCCGTGAGCACTCTGTTCTTTCTTTCCACAACTCTATTCTGTTAAGGACTTCTTAGGGCTGAGAAGTTGTGATCAATCCCATGCTCATCACAATAGTCTGCGAATTCTTTGTTCTCAAATTCTCCTCCATGATAAGTCTTGATTGACACAATAGAAATACCTTTCTCATTTTGGACTTTTTTGGCAAAAATGATAAATGCATTAAATATCTCATCTTTAGAGGAAAGAAATAGAGTCTAGGTGAATCTTGAATAGTCATAAACTATCACAAGAGTATATAAGTTTCCACTGAAAGTTTTGACTCTGAACAGACCAACCAGATCCATTGAAGCATTTGGAGTGGTCTTTCAGTTGAGACTATCTTCTTCGATTTAAATGAGAACTTTATTTGTTTGTCCTTTTGACAAGCATTGTAAACAACATTATGTTCAAATTGAATTTTGGGCAAACCAACAACTAAATCCCTTTTTGTTCATTTTGAAAATTGATTCATATTAACATGAGCAAGATGTTTATGCCAAAGCCAACTTTCTTCATTTTTGCTAACAAAGCAGCTTTCAAAAAGTTTTAAGTCAATTTGAATAGTATAGCAGTTACCTTCCCTTGGAGCTCTTAACTTTACATTTAATTCTTCCTTCTTCAGTGGCAAGTCATCTTTGCTTATGACTAGACATTCTTTTGAATTGAAGATCACTCAGTTGTTCTTCTCGGTACTTTGACTGACACTGAGCAGGTTATGACATAGACCTTCTACGTAGTAGACATCTTCAACTTTCATTCCTTTGTCACGTCTTATTTCTCCGATTCCAGCTATTCTTCTGGATTGATTTTCACTGAAGCTTACTTTGCCCCCTTCTTTTGGTTTGAGTGATAAAAACTTCTCGGTGTCACCCATCATGTGTCTGGAGCGTCCACTGTCAATGTACCACTTGTTTGTCTTGGATGCTTTAAGATATACCTGCAACAGAACAATCATGTTTAGGTACCATACTTTCTTGGGTCCTTTTTGGTTAGTATGGTTTGTCTTGGGTACATAAGTACCTTTAGGCACCCATTTTAATGTCCCGTAAGTTGTTTTCTTCTTGTAATGACAAGAAGAGGTTGTATGACCTTTACGGTTGCAATAAGAACATAATGCAAAAGGATTAGAGGAATGAACTGCATTTCTAAAGAATGTAAGATATGACCGACCACCACTTTTCTTCTTTCCTTTCCTCTTATCTTGAGTAGGATCATATCCTATTCCTATTTTATCTATCGAGCATCGTTGGGCTCCTAGAATTACTTTGAGTATTTCATTGCCCATAATGAATCTCTCCAAGGTTTTTGTGAGCTCCTCGGCTTTCTTTTTATTTTGCTTACATTGTGTGCATACTGGAGGTGTGATGTCAGTTTGCTTCGCTTACTGTTCCTCTAGAAGCTTTATATTTTTCTTGAAACTTACCAACTCCTTTACAATTCTTACTAATTCTAAATGTAATGCATTGTATTGAGATTGTAATTCATCATAAGAGGGTTCAGAAATGATCACCTCATTTATCTCTGAATTTTCGTCTTCTTGGGCCATGAGATAGATGTTAACTGTCTCTTCATTCTCGCTCTCTTCTTCCTCTGAAGAACTGTCTCCCCAGATTGATATCACAAAGGCCTTCTTCTTTCTGAACTTCTCTTTCTTCTTTTCTTTGTCCTTCATCTTGGACAACTAAGGATATTCTACTTTGATGTGTCTCAGCTTTTTGCATTCAAAGCAAATGATTGGATCCTTAGGCTCGTTTTGAGACATAGAGGCTTTATGCTTTGATTGAAACCTCCTTCCGGCTCTATTTCTGTAAAACTTCTTGAATCTTCTGACTATAAGACCCATTTCATCATCCTCCAGGTCCTCTTCGTCATCATTTTCACTTTCTTGAGTTTTGAGAGCAATGCCCTTGTGACTTTTCTCGTTCATCTCCTTCTTGTATTTCTATTTGCTCTCATACTCTGCTAGACTTCTAAATAATGTTGCAACAAAGCCAATTGATTCTCCCTTCATTTCCTTAATGGCTGTTACTTTCAACTCCCACTCCATTGTGAGACCGCTTAGGATTTTCCTTACTTAATCTTCTTGGCTATACTTCTTACCAAGTACAGTGAGGTGATTGATGAGGTGTGAGAATCTAACTTCCATATCTCGAATGCTTTCTCCATCCTTCATTTTAAACAATTCGAACTCTGTGGTGAGAGTGTTGATTCTGCTCTATTTCACACAGGTTGTTCCCTTGTGGATAATCTCTAGTGCCTCCCACATTTCCTTTGCCGTTTCCAAACTAGAAACTTGAAAATATTCTTTTTGACTCAAGGCATAGCTCAGTATGTTGATAGCTTTGTCGTTCAACGTCACCAGCCTCTTATCTTCTTCATTGAACTCCCTAGGACTTTTACGAACTTGTTGGCCTTTTACAGTTTTAATTAGAATATAGTTGCCATGCTCGATCACGTCTCATAATCCGTATTCAGTAGCTTTAATGAAGATCTTCATCCTCATCTTCCACAAGGTGCAGTTCTCTCTATTGAAGCCAGGTGGTTTTCATGTTGAACATCCTTCAGGTAGCACACTATCTCTGAAGCCTGCCATATGATCTCTCTTCAGACTGTTAAATCTTTATTGAAGAGATCTGCTCTGATACCAGATGTTAGTGGCAGTTTCACCCAAGAGGGGGGCGAATTGGGTGAGTTATAAAAAATTTTAACATATTGAAATAGTACTATAAATAAAAACAGAGAAGGTTGAGTTGAAAGAATTTCATTGTAGAGTGAAGACACAGGATTTATACTGGTTCAGTCTTTAACCACTTGACCTATGTCCGATCCTCAGAACACCTCTGAGATTTCCACTATGATCTGAAGATTAAATGGGCTCTTGGTGCCTCAGTACAATAATTGATTTCTCAATCACTCCCCCTTAGTACTCGTAAAGTTATAATCCCTCTCAAGAGTCCGCACTCTTGAGTTACTCTCAGAAAATGAGTAAAACGTCTTTCAAACTCTCTTCCAGAGTAAATAGGTAATAAACACTAAAGCTCGGTGAAAACAGAGTATTGAATGCAACAATAAATATTTCAACAGAAGGTAGCTCGCGTATTCAATACTTCATTCAATGCCCTTCGTACCTTTTATAGTTAGAGAGGTTTGATTAACCGTTAGACTAAAGAACTTTTAGCCGTTGTAAGTTTGGTTGCTTTTGTTCGGTAGTTGCAACGGTAGTTTGCTGTTAATGTTTCTGACACAGTAGGTTTCAAGGCTACTAAGTAGCTGTTGAGCTTCGTAATCTGTAACAACCTCAGAAACAAGTAAGTCTTCTTTCATTCAGAAGGAAATTTGTAAAGCTAACTGAACAAATGATGATTATTGATATTCATATAACATTTAGAACTACAAAGAATCATTCCTCAGATACTTTAAAATATAATTTGCACATACTTGATCAAAGTCTTGATCGATAAGTAGTTGATCGATCAAGTTTTTGATTAAATGCAAATAGAACTACAATCACGCATATGTACTTTTATCAATAAGCTTATAGATTAACAGATGATCGAAGAAGTGATTGATAAACAATGAGAAATGAATACAGTGACTTAAAAAGAGATATTTCAAGATTAAAGCTTTTAAATTCTCCTATGCTTTTGAATCTTTTCAAAGAGAATGTATGTAAAAGGAAGGCTGAGAAAAGCTTAAAGATAAAAATATGAGAGATTTTGAAATCATCGTGAAAAGCTTGTTATGAAATGAACTTGTACATTGATCAAATAAGTGACTGAAAATTGCTTGATCGATCAAGTTATCGATGAAGCTAAGTAAGAGGGAAATAGATTTTGAACATCATTGATCAAACACTTTATCAATAAACGAATAATAGAAAAACTTATCAATAAAAGGTCAAGGAAAGTTTTTCACATTGAAATCACAGAGTGTATAATGTTCGAATAGTTGATCGATTAAAGATTGATCGATAAAATAACATTGGAAAAACTTAGCTCAAAAGGCCAGGAAAGAGTTTGATTGATTTCATTATTTGAAAACAGAAGTTTCAGGAGATTGGATGATCAATCATTTTATCGATAAATCAATGATCGATCAGGTGATCCAAAAATGACTTAAAACAGTTTAGTGCAGTGATGCGGTGATGATTAATCATTTGATCGATAAATCACTAATCAACCAAGTGATCGATAAAAGAGCCTGACAACACACATGGACAAAATATCAATTAAGTTATAATGCAATGATAGAACAAGTTATCGATAAACCTTTGATCGATAAAGTGATCGATAAATGGTGAATAGAAGAGAATACAACTTAAGTAGAAGAGCTTTACCATTTATTTGTCTTCTTATCAATAATTCATTGATCGATAAGGTGATCGATAAAAGCTTACCAGAATTGAGTCTGTTTATTTGTTAGGTGATCGATCATCAAATTATCGATCAATTGATCGATAGTTTTCTGCAAACTACTATACTAAACAGTGTTAGCCTTGATCGATAAATTGGTCGATCAACATATGTAAATTAGATTTATCTAGCATGTTATCGATTAACTTTACTGCTAAGGTACCTTTATACACAGAAACATTTTATCTGTCAAGTGATTGATTAACCTTTGATCGATCAGGTGATCGATCAACTTTACTAAACCAAAAACTACTTAATTTTTTTATCATCAAAACCTTAAATCTAACAGGTATAAGTGAGAAAGTAAGTTTGAAAGCATTGGAATTGAAAATGAAGTTTTTGCTCTAAAACCCCATATGTTTTGGCCAAGGCTTGTTCATAGCAAAGCAATTGGATTTTATTAATTTTGAGCTTGAAAATAGATTCTACGTGCAAAATGATATGAAAATAGTATGTGAAATTAATTTTAAAATGATTGGATTGAAGGTCTAAAAGTTAGATGTTAATGTATATTCATGAGAGCTATGCTTGCATGTGGCTTATTATCATGGCTCTAATGGATAGAATGTATGATGTGTTAACACATGTGACTTCAAGGACAATGAAAGGAAAAGGTTAATCAGGCAACTTTAAAGGTTGGTTGCAAAGGGAGCAAGAGAAAGAATATGATAAGTTAAGGGTAGCAAATTAACTTTACTATACTCTTATGCACCCAGTATTGCTTGCATGTATACATATTTGTTATGTTTATGTGATTTTATGAATAATGTATTATGTATGTGATAATATTTGAAGTATGCCATAGGCCTATGTGATTCATGATTAATACATTATAGTTTCCAAACATGTCATTATGTTGTGAAAATGTTAAGTTTGCAAGCATATTACAAATGCAAAGTCATGCCATATATGTTTGGGTGGTAATTCTTTGCTACTGAGATTCTTTCAAATCTCACCCTCCCTTACCTAACCATAATAGGTAAAAGATCATAAAGGAAGAATGCATAAAGTAAAGAAAGAAGATTGATGAGGAGAATTTAATGAATGTATATCTTATTATGTAATAATTTTCTCTTAATGTTGATGTATGTTATGAACAACGCTATCAATGTTATGTAATGATGATCATTGAGAATGGCATGTAATATTGAGTATGATAATACAAGAGAATGTTTATGGAATGTTGGAATGGTTGCATGTGTAATAAATGATGACTATAGCATATTAATCTCAAGTAAAGGGGATAAACACTCTAATAATGAACAACAAAATTAAGACAGAGCAAAAGTAAGGCAAACAAATAATTCTGCCCTTAAAATTTTATGAGTAACTAATACGCATCCTAAGCTTCAAAATGAGTGATAGATTACCTAAAATGGATATGTGCGCTAGAAGTTATGGTTGCTCAAAATTGGTATAGAAAAGCTATAAAGTACTGTTTTGATCATATGAACAGTACCCCTTTATATATTTTTTCGTATCAAATGAGTAAGTAAATGACCCAATGAGTGTTTTTTCCCTGTAGAGAATTAAAATAAATTTAAAAGAAAACTTGAATTACCTCAATACAAGTTTTATATAATTAGTTATGAATTTTTAAAATTAGACTAAAAATCTGAAATTTACCAAGTGAATCATAACCTGAGAATAAATATGTAAATTTCAATCCATAGGCTTAATTCATGATTCGCTTGTATCGTAGCGCTTGCAAATATGTACTAAATAGGATGAAATGATGAATGTTTCACATATCATTGGCTATGCATCACGAACACTAGATGCTACTTAGGCTAATTACACAACCACGGAGAAAGAACTGTTTGCAATTGCTTTAAGGCTTGAGAAATTTTGTTCTAACATCATTCACATAAAATTGATCGTCTTTACTGATCATTCAGTTGTGAAGTACTTGTCCAAGAATGCAAACTTCAAACCCCACTTGATTAGATAGTTAATGCTGATACAAGAGTTTGATGTGGAGATTCATGATAAGAGTGGTATAGAGAACATGGTAATTGATCACTTAAGTAGGATTGAGACACCTATGGTGACTTCTTCTTTACCCTTAGATGATTTTTCTAGCAATAGACTTTGTGGAGTTGATGTATCTATTCCATGGTATGTTGATATTGCTAATTATCTAGATACTTTTGTTTTACCAACTGATATAAATAAGCATTAATGGAATAAGTTTAAGAGTGATCTAAGGGTCTATATATTGGATTACCTCTACTTGTGGTACATTTATAGTGATTAGTGTTATATCTTACTTCTAGTATGGTTAGACTTTATTTTGAGGTATTTTAGACCACATTAGATGGTCTTGGACTCAAAAATATCCAAAAAAACACTGATTTCTAGATTTTTACTGTTCATTTGGTAAAAATCCAGTTTTTTGGTCCAATTTTGAAAAATCATAACTTAATCTAGAAAAATCAAAATGGAGTGGTTCAAAATTCTGTGAAAATATTTTTGAATGCTCTTTCAAGAAAAAATAAACTTGTAAAACCAATTCCATTTGAGAAAGTGTTAGGTTTTTGTGAAAGTCAACTCTGTCATTTTGGTAAAAATCCTTTTTTCAGATTCTGGACCTTAATTTTGAAAAATCACCAAAAATCATATAGTTAGCTATTTTTAACGTTCTACCTATTGATTTGAAGCTTATGATGTGAAATTTAAGCATACCAAATTTTGTGAAGAAATTCATTCAGAAACTTAATAAAAACGTAGCTCTAAGTTAGCGTCCTACTTAGGGTCATAGCATCTCATCATCATACATTTAAATAACTAAAATATAATTGTTTCCTCATGGTTCACCACCACAATTTTCCTTGAATTTGCAACTTCCCTTTTTGTGATTCAGCTCCTAAAATGTTAGGTTACATATGGGGGATGAGATTTCAATGAAATCCCAGTAGCAAGATCAATCAACCAAAACATTAACATGCATCATTATAAAGCACTTTAACATTAGCTATCATAGGAGAACTAATCTTTTTATAATAGGCATCCTCAATATGCAAGGCCATGGCAACAAATGCAAGGAGCAATCATATCACAATCATCATAATTCAACCATACAATAGCAAGCATTCATACCATAAATAACAATACAAAGTTAACATTAGTGGCTAATTAAATCCTACTATCTTAATCCAAATGCTCTTGATTCTTTGACCTTCTTTCTCTTCTCCACAATTAACAAACCATAACATCACAAACCATAAAAAAAAAAAACAGCAACATTACTAACCAAAGCACATCAAAGATCAATAACAAAACTCAATTAAACCCTTGCCCTTTAAAGCTTTAACCTTTGATCTTTAATTTTTCAGCTTTGTTTCCTTAGGCCCTAAAAATTCTTTCTTGGTTCCTTCCTACATGATTTTTCATGTAGAATCCAAATATGGACTTGGATTTAAGAAAAGAAAATTCCTTCCTCAAGAACCAAGTTGGCCGAATAGGGTCAAGATTTTTCCAAAAATCACAACTTTGATTCTAATACTTCCAACACTTGTTCCTTATGTTTATCCTACACCATTTTCTATTTTAAACACAATAGAAGCATCAAAAGATTGAAAATATCATCCTAGGTTAGGGTTCTTGAAGTGGCCGAAACATACCCCTTAAAGTTCGACCATGAAATCTTTTCAAAAACAACACCAACCACTTGAAACCACTTTAAATCATAGTGTTCTAACTAAGTTTGACAATAAAACACCCCTCCCCTAACCATTGTTCATTTTGGCCAGCCACCAAGAGAGGGAAAACCAGAATTTTTGACCATCAAACTCAAGAGAATCAAGCAAGAAACAACATAAAATCAATTACCAACCTTAACTCCAAGCTTACTTGATCTAAGATGGTTGCTTTCTCCTTGTTTCCACTTCAATCTCTCTCTTTTTCACTCTCTTCTTCCCTTGGCTAAACTATAGATATGAAAATGGGGGAGGAAGAGCTCACTTAATGCTCCAAAATATCTCAACTACTATCATTTAATGATATGCCAAGTGTCACTTCCCTATTCCTTCTTGAAACTTCTTTCTTAATTAAGTAAATCCGAATATAATTAGTTTCCAAAGTCAAGATCCTCTCCTCTTAAGGCTTGACACTTGGAAAGTTTTAATTACTTTCTAATAGGGGCTTGACAAGTGGCAACTTGTGAGCCAAGTAAAGTGCAAGACTCTAATTTACACTTTATCAGTGCACTTTTTGTAACAGTCCCCGTAACAAGTGGTAATTAATTATTTCCAAAATTGTAATTAATAGGAATAGTAAAGATAGTTAATCAAATAAGAAATTATCAACATTTGATTTTTCATGTATGTATCAAATCCATAAGCAATACTCTGGAGTCTCAAATACAATCAAGACTAATTGTAAATGGGCTAGGGCATTTGAAGTCTACCAAAATAACTACCACTACTGCCCATTATCAATCGCAATCAAAATAACAATCACATGTATCCAAAAAAGGCTCAGCCTAATAGTACAAGTCTATAATGCAGCGGAAAAGTTAAGATTATGTTAAGTACAACAAAAAGGCCCTAAAATTTGGCAATATACATCAATCAAGACATGTATACCAAAATAGAGGCTATACAGAGTGGAAACAAAAACTCAAGCCTTGGACAACTTCTCCTTAGGACCAACACGTGAACTCTCACCTGAAAAAAAATATTAAATAACCACGAAGTGATTCAAATTGACCCAGTAACAATAATTCCAATTCAACAAGTATATAGAGAGTGAATACAAGATAGTTAAGCAGGCAAAGCACAATTTCAAATAACATATAGGATGAACATCTTTACAGAAAACAATACATAATAATTCAAAAAGTAACTTGCATGCACAAAACTTCATCAACCATCCTTATAACCTCCTTGTAACCTTTAACAGAACCCATGAGCTATTCGTACATAACAGGATTTGTCTCTTTTACTAGACTGCACCAAGCTCTCTAATAATAAGGTGTAACTCGGCCAAAAGTTACAGAGCTCATATCAGACCATGGGTGCTCTTTCCTTGAAATATGGAAAGGAGTCATGTTCCTTGGGTTGACCCTTAACCCAGCCAAAGGAAGGGTGATACTGAGGGTCCTAAGAATGTTAAAGCCAACCACTGGATGCCAAGTGGTGGCTATACCACATGGTATAAATAATCAAATCTCCCACCATTACATTTCAACACAACCCAATACAGCTCCATAAACATTCTGACCATCTAATTCCGCATAATCTAATATTCATAAAGTATCCTCAAATTCAATAATCAAATTTTTGTTTAACATCAACAAGATATTCACAAGATAAAATAATTCATGCTCACTTAACTAATAAATTTATCAAAACATAAATTTTCATATATATATTTCACTTTTCACACATAAATCACCATAACATATAATGATAACATCTATAATATCAACACATGCTTATAATGACATCAACAAGCATACAAGGTAAATTGAAAGTGGTTACCTCAAGTTCTTCACACAATAACTAAAATGGGAGGATGTAAGACCTAAGAGCCCAAACCAAGCTCACTCTACAATAATAAATTTATAAACATATATTAATATAAAAAGACTAATTAATATAGTGTTAAAATAGTTTATTAACTAAACCCCCATAATTGGCTTGCTTTAAAAATTTATCTTTAGGAAAAATAATAATTAATCTATTCCTCTAAGTAACAATTTCTTGTACTTCCCAACTCTATTTCTCTTATTCACATTATTAATAAGAATAATTTCTTCAAATCATCCAAAAATCTCCAAAATGTGCTTACTTTAACTTGTAGAAAAATAACCATATATCAACTATGTCTCCAATCATTATTACAATCATATTCCCTTCTTCTATTAATCACCTTTCACTCACTAGGATCATTAAATTTTAACATTTTCCCCAATTAACTTCAAACACCCAGTTTCCACTAGTTAAAGTCTCTCCAAAAATCATTAACATTCCTATTTCAACAAAAATCTTTAAAGTTCAAGCATTAAATCCTCAATATGACCTCCAGTGAATTAAACCAAGAGATAAATTTTGAAATTAATATCATCATTAACACAAATCACAATTTTCCAACCAAACCCTAACTTACATTGCCTCAAATTAACCATCTAATTAAAAATTTAAGTCATGAGACTCTTATTCTAACCACACAAGTTTCATTAATATCTTAATAATAAGTTAGAAACTTCAAATATCAACAATCTATCAAGCCCTAAAAATTTATTTTTCTATCATAAACTTGGAAAGATAAATAAAAGTTAAATTGAGAAAGTAAGAAGAAAATATCTTACCTAAATGACTTAGATGAGACCAAGTAAAACCCCTTTTTTTATACACTCCCTCACAACACGGCGCCACCAAGAAAATACGAGCACAGTGCGACGGGGAGAAGGAAAGAAAAGAGAGAAAGGTCGCGCTGTAACAGTAAAGGAGGAAATGAATTTGAGTAGGAAATAAGAGGATCACGGGAATTACTCCCTTGCCTCTCCGGTAACACCCACTTATATTATTTTATAATATATATTTTTATTTATTTAACTATTTTAATTATTTTTTTATTTTTTTGTATTTTTTTATAATATTTATTTATTATTACTATTTCTTTCCAACATAACTTGATTTATTTTCTCTTTCTCCTAAAATTATAGTTTGCAATTAAGTCATTAAGAATAATTTTATTCTATATAAACTCCTTACTCAAATAGTAACATACTTCTAATTATTATTAATTCATCACAGCCATAACTCAAAATTTTAAAAATTTGGAATGTTACATTTTTACTCCGGGTTTAATTTCTTTTCTATAATTACAGTATCTATAATTATTTTCTATCAAATCCATAATTTATTCTCCTCAATTTTCTCTTCCCAAAATGCCCTCTTCAGTTCAAACTCAAATTCCCATTAATTATATAAAAAGAAAAACTAATTTGCTTCTCTTTAATGATTTTTTCACTTTTCAAAGGAATTAGAAAAAATCCTGGATAATTAAGGGTCTCCTTTTAATTTTATAATCTCTTATAATTACTTGGGACATCATAGGAATTTTCTTAGGATTTTATTCTCCTTCCAAATATTTATTTGGAATTTTCCAAATAAAAAGCCTCAAATTAGCCTAAATCATCCTTAAATTCCTTTGTAATTTTTTCAAGGATAATTTGGTCATAAAACCAATTATATAACCTCATATAATTCTCAAGAAATATTATCCTTATTTTTTCTTAATTTTCTGAGGCTTGAAAATATTTTTTCATAATAATTTTTGACCAATTTTACTTAATTAGTCAAACTTTTCATAATTGACTTGGAAAATCATACTACTTATTTTGCACTATAATGCTTCTATTTCTCCTAATCCTTTTTTTTGTTGCCCTTAAATGTTTGAAAATATTCTTATTCCTAATTGTCATATTACTGGATGTGACAATTAGGTTATTAGGCAATGCATCCTTAACAGTGAATTTAAATTTATATCAACTTTTTGTCATACTCTTGCTCATAAAAGGCAATTTAGTGCCACTACTAGAAAAATACTTTTAACGTCGCAAAATAACAGCGGTTAAGAAGAAAAATGCTGTGGAAAAAAAGACAATGGCATTTTTGTAAATAAGTTGCGTGACTATTGATTTTCCATGACGGTTTCCTTAATAATCGCCGTGGAAAGTTTTAAAATAACTGAGGATAGGGTTCAGTTTTACTCATTTTCACAGTTTCATATCAGTGCACCATGGTCCCCCACTGTCCCATCACCAACGAACTTCCATTACCGGCCATTCCCCAATGTTTACCACCGTTTGAACTCCTCTATTTAGCTCGTGATGTCTTACCACTGTTTGAATGCCCAACTTCGCGCCTTTGAATTGTTGTACTGAGTGAGTACCCTCTTCTTTCAGTCTTTTCAATTTTTCTTGGTTTCTTAGATGTTTTGACCATAAAAATCTGTTATATTTCAAATGGGTTTGTTAGTTTTACATTATGGTTAGCTTGCATTGTTGATTTTGCAGTTTTTATGTGCCTGAGTTATTGATTGGTGGCATTTGGTGTGAGAAAACATCAATTCCTTCCTATATACGGTATTAAAAACATGTTTAAATGTTTGAAGGTGATTCGTTTTGAAGTTTTTGATTTTTTTAATAATTTTTTGATATTTATTTCGAATTTTTGGTAATTTTTTTTGTAATAAATTTGATAATTTAGTAATAAATAATCTGTTAATTATTTTGTGAAGTTTTTTCGTTATAAACTTTGATTGATGATAAAGTGTTGTTTAAAATTTCATTGCAAAATGATATCATTTGTGTTCCCGTTTTCGATTTAGAAGTTTTAGTTTTAATGATCTTTATTCATTGAATTGGTTTGAAATTGAATTCTTATTTTTATTTTATTTGTTATATTTCTTCAAATTGATCCTGTTTTTAATTTGTTTATTACATTGTTAAATTGGTTTAGTTGATTGATTGATTTGTTTATTTTTTATACAAATTTGAGATTTGTTATAGGAAAAATTAGAATGGAGGACCTAAAGGGAATAATATTTTTACAAAAATTTACTTCTTTAAGTATATATGTGTTTTAATTTATTTTTCCAAAAGACTAAATTTTATATACAAATCTATTTTTATTTATTTCTATAACTTTAGATTAGAAACAAGTGTTTGAAAAAAATATATTAAATTAATTTAATATTTTTATAAAACTTTATGCATGTTGAAATATGTTATGAAGAATATTTTTAATTTTGATTAAAATAATTTTTGTTTAAATATTTTACAAAACTTATATATGTTTGTTTGATTTTATATTTTGATCAACATTTTTGCTCATTCACTATATATACCAATTTTTAAGAAATAACTTAATCTAATTTTTAAAAGTAATTATATATTTCATTTTTTTATTATAATATATTTAATATATTTATGGTCCTTTTAAATAATTATAATTTTAAAGATTTTTTATAATAAATATAACTTTTTCTTGGTCCTTCACTTTAATTTTCCTTTTGTTATATATTTAAGGGGAAATTCTGACAAATTTTTTATTTTTAAAAAGAGACATTCCCTTTAAAGCTAGTCAATAGTTACTTAAGTGTTAGTCAATTTTAATTTATTGACTAACATTTAATTATTTTATTATTTCAATATTTGAATTAAGGAGTTAGAATTAAGCTTAACAACTATGTTCATTGACTCTGTAGAACAATGGATCATAATTGGATTAAAGCTAAGAGAATTAGCAAAGAATATGAGGATGTGGTTAAAAGGTTTCTTTAGTTTGTTCAGAGAAATACTCCTAGTCAGAGATGGATTGTACTATTGTCCTTGTGTCAAATGCTTAAATAATAGTCGAAGGAGTATTTCTGAGATAAAAGAGCATCTTGTCTGTGATGTGATAAATTTGAGGTGTACAAATTGTATATGGCATGGAGAAATTAGAAAGACTACACTGTTTGGAAAGGAGAAGGTTGTGAATGGAGACTTTAGTGATAGAATTTCAGATATGTTTCATGACATAAGGTCTGAATCCTCTACACAGTTCTCTCCCACTTTTGAAACTTTGTGTAGTGATGCCGAGACGCCTTTATACCCAGGTGTAAAGATGATTACACAATGTTGACAACTGTGTTGAAATTGGTGAACTTGAAGGCAAAAAATGGTTGGATCGATGCTAGTTTCATGGAATTACTTGAATTGCTGAGTGATATTCTTTCAAAGGGGAATTTACTTCCAAAACAAATGTACGAGGCAAAGAAAATTTTATGTCCGATGGGTTTGGAATATGAGAAGATACATGCATGCTTTAATGACTGTATATTATTCATAAATGAGTATAAAGGGTTAAATAAGTGCCCTAAATGTGGGATTTCAAGATATAAAGTTAAGAAAGATGATGGTGATTATAATGAGATGATCAAATGTTCTCCTTTGAAGGTTCTGTGGTATCGTCCAATAATACCATGATTTAAGTGTTTATTTGCTAATGCCACAGAAGCAAAGAACTTAAGATGGCATTTCGATGAGAAAGTATGTGATGAAAAGCTTCATAACCTAGCAGATTCTCCTCAATGGAAAACAATAGATAAAAAATGTCCTCAATTCGGTAGCAAGCCAAGAAACCTTTGGCTAGGGCTTTGTGCAGATGGAATTAATCCGTATGGTAATCTTAGTAGCACACACAATGCTTGGCAGGTGCTCCTCGTAATTTACAACTTGCCTCCTTGGTTATGTATGAAAAGAAAGTATATCATGTTATCTTTGATTATCTCGGGGCCAAAACAGCTGGGAAACGATATCAATGTGTATTTGGCATCTTTGATTAAGGATCTAAAGAAATTATGGGAGGAAGGTGTTGATGTGTTTGATGCATATAAACAAGAGACCTTCAATTTACGTGCCATGATTTTTACCACAATAAATGACTTTTTGTCATATGAAAATTTGTCAGGATACAGTGTTAAGAGGCATAAAACATATCTGATATGCGAAGAAGGCACCCACTACATGCAACTTAAACATGGCAGGAAGACGGTTTATCTTAGTCACAGAAGGTTTCTTAGTCGGCACCACCATTACCATAGGTTGAAGAAGGCATTTAACGACTTACAAGAATATCAAATGGCTCCAATACTATTAACTGGGGAAGAAGTGTATCAACAGGTGAAGGGAATTAATATGGTCTTCAGTAAAAAGAAGAAAAAGACTGCCAGCGAGAGGAATATATGGGAAAAAAAGATCTATCTTTTTCAATCTTCTGTATTGGCAAAGTCTTGATATGAGGCATAGTCTAGATGTGATGCATGTGGAGAAGAATGTGTGTGAGAGCCTTGTTGGTACACTTTTACATATAAGTGGAAAGACTAAGGATGAAATCAATGCAAGACGAGACTTAGTCAAAATTGGAATAAGAAAACTCCTCCATCCACAAGAAAGAGATCGTAAGAGGACTTATTTACATCCATCTACGCACACATTATCAAAAGAAAGAAAAGAAGTTTCTGTGGTTTTGTCAATAGCATTAAAGTGCCATAAGGTTATTCTTCTAATTTGAGCAAACTTGTTTCAATGCAAGATTTGAAGATAACAGGGATGAAATCTCATGATTGTCACGTGCTGATACAACAATTACTTCCACTTGCTATTCGAGGCATTATGAAAATCAATGTGAAAAGTATATTACAAGACTTTGTATGTTTTTTAGTGCCATTTGCAGCAAAGTCATTGATCCTGCTGAGTTAGATGAATTAGAAAATGAAGTTTTATGATCCTCTTCTAATTGGAAATGCACTTTCCTCCATCATTTTTTAACATTATGGTCCACTTGATAACTCATCTTGTGCAAGAGATAAGACTTTGCGACCATGTGTTTAAGGTGGATGTACCCATTTGAGAGATACATGAAAATCCTAAAAGGGTACTCTAAGAATCCTTATGAGCCTGAGGCATCAATGGTTGACAGATATGTAGCTGAGGAGGCAGTTGAGTTTTGTAACACATACCTTGATAGGGTAAAGGTAGTTGGACTTCCTCAATCTCGACATGATCAAGGGAGAAGCAAGGGAACACAGGGTGTCATAGTGAGGTCTATGTTAAGAGAAGTTGTAATGCAGGCACATCTATATATTTTAAACAACACGGATGAAGTTTTTCCTTACTTGAATGCCTACAAGAATATACTGAAGAACTTGAATCCAAGAAAGAACGATATGGAACTAGCTAATGAACATAATAAGTCATTTACAAAGTGGTTCAAGCAAGAAGTATTAAAAGATGGAAATCCTTCTGAGACAATACAGAGGTTAGCTACAGGGCCTTGTTTTAAGGTTTTCTATTAGGACGAATATGACATAAATGGTTATTCATTTTACATAAAAACCCAAGACAATAAGAGTACTATGCAGAATAGTTAGGTGATGGTAGGAGCCGAAGCTATGCATTTTGCCAGTTCTGAAGATAGAAACCCAATGTTGGTAGTAATAACCTATTATGGAATAATAGAAGAGATATGAGAGGTTAGTTATACCAAGTTTAAAGTTCCTGTCTTCAAATGTAAGTGGGTTAATAGTAATGCTATGCAGGTACATGAAGAACTTGGATTTGTTTTGGTCGATCTTAAGAGGTTTGGATATAGAGATGATCCATTTATTTTAGCTAGTCAAGCAAAACAAGTGTTTTATGTTCTCGATCTAGTAAAGAAAAAATTGTCTATTATGCTTCAAGGTAAGAGGCAAGGAGTTGGTGGAGATGATGGTGACTTAAAGTTTAATCTTGATGACACCCCACCTTTCACAGCTACTATCACACCCCGAATTTTGGGACTAGAAGTACTGAAATTACCCTGAGATGGACAGGCTATCAAATCCTTTTTGGCAGAGGTCCCAGAGATTCCCTGGAAGGATAAAGGGATTCCTAGGGACTGAATCACAAAAAAAAAAATTCTAGGACTGAGAAAAGAAGAAGTTAGAGACTTGGATGAAGTCTCGGGACCTAAGAATGAGAAATAAAGATAAATATAGGCCAAAGGTTATGTTGGAGGCCTCAATGAGATGAATTTTGAGGTTAAGCCAAACCGGGGACAGAATCGTAATTTTTCAAAGTTTCAAGTTGGTAAGTGCAAAAATGAAAATTATGCCCAAAAATCCCAAAAAAATCTCAGAAAATGAAAAATAGTAGGTTAAGGCTTGAACACTTCAGAAAAAATTCCAGAAAAATAGGAATAAAGTTCAGAGGTTTGTATGAGGCTAAAAATGACGAAAATACCCCTAGAAGGAAATTATGGAATTCCCGAGGTTTTGACTGATTTGGAATATTTTTGAAAATAAATTATTTAAAGTATAGGAAGGCCTCATATAATTGGAATAAAATGGGAGAAAATATTTGAGGAATTATCATAGGTTTTAAAAATAATTTCGTCCCCAGAAAGCGTAGAGGCTGGCTTTAATGGAATTTAAAGCCTATTTATACACTATCCAGGAAAAGTCAAAGTCATCAAAGGTCTAGAGATTGACTTTTGACTTAAAAAAAATTAGAGGAATTCCCCATGATGAATAAATAGTGTTGGTACCTGGAGATAGATTCTCGGAGTTGTGGACCAGTAGAAAGAATTTGGTCAAGTTCACTCTGAAATAAATATTATTAATTATTTTAATTATTTTAATGGAAGAACAAGGGAAGAGCATCACTTTCTCTTTGGGCATGTTATATAATGCCATGTAGATTTATTTGAGGTGAGAAAATGGTGCCAGAACATGTCCCAGTGGCCCTGGGAAAGTCAGGACTCAAAAAAGTACCCGATACAATACAGAATGGCAAGATAGGTGGAGGAATACCTAAGAGTTGTATTTTGCACGAATTTTATATTAATTTTCTCCCTATTTTAATGCCAAAATGATGAAGGGACATGGGGAGACAAGTGTGCGGTTGGATGAGTGACACGTGTACGGTTGGATTGGGGACATGTGGCTTGATGATGTGAGCATGATGTCATAGGACACTTGTCACCATAAGATTAGAAGAGAAAATAGACGGTCCAGATCAAGCCATGTAGTTTTAAGATCAACGGCCCAGATTTAGTCCTGTTTTCTATAAATACCCCCTCCCCACCCCTCATTTCATCCAAGCTCATGGAAACCTTAGGGAAGCTCTGGCAAAATGGTTTCTAGAGAGAGAAAGAAGAGGGAGAAAGAAAGGCCAAGTGGTCCCATGCAAGATCAAGCTCTAAAACAAGATATGTTCATGGTTTTTGATGTAGTTTTAACTACTCTTGTTGTTGGGCTTGGTTATGGATTTTAATGATTTTTGGGAGCTTGGAACCCTTGGGCGAGGTGCTACACGAAATTGTTAAGTGTGAGGGGAGATGAAATTGATGTCAGATTAATGTTCAATGACTTGAAAGGAACACGAATCAAGTGGTTTTATGCTGAAATTGGTTGAATTTCATGATTGTGTAACTTAAGAAAATGTTTCAACCAGACCTGGTTCTTGTGCTTAGGATGTGATTCTGATGATTTTGATGCTTCTAATGTATTTAAAATGAAAAATTGTGTAGGGATAAAATGAAAGAATGAAGTTGGAAGCATTGGAATCAAAACTGAAAATTAAGTGGCAGATTTCAGTTTTAGGCTAGAACCAGGGGAAGAAATTGGATTTTGATGAATCTAAGCTCATATTTGGATTCCTTAGGCAAAATTATGTGGGATTGGCCTAAGGGAACAATTTTTACAAAGCTAGAACACTACATTATAAATTAAGGAAAAAGAGATTAAGTTAAGGACATAAGTCTTCCATATTGTGTAATTCTTAGTCCTAATGAGTAATGTGACCCTTGTGGCTGTGATCAGGACCTTGATGCATCCAAGAGAAGGTTTGGATGTAGTTGAGCAAGCAACCTTAATGGTTGGAAGTGTAAGAATGGCTTATCACCCAAGAGAGGGGTGAATTGGGTGTTAATTAAAATCAAAAACCTTTTCGCAATATAATGAAATTCATAATAAATTCTGAGTATAAAAACAATGAATTGATATAAGCATAATCATAGTAGCAAAATGGTTTAGCTGGAAATATAAAGAGGTAAGGTAAGAGAAGATACAAACTGTGATTTATCCTGGTTCGATCCTCACTAACCTACGTCCAGTCCCTAGGCTCCCCTGAGATTCTCAATCCACTTCTCCCTCAACTTTAACACAAGTACTTGAGAACCATTACAACCACAAGTTTGATCCGGGCACTTGTGGCGCCACTTACAATCCTTAGACTAATCAGTCTATTCAACAGCAACCTCACACCGGTAAATACTCCCCCTTACACATCGTAAGGATATAATCTGATAATGATAATGAAGATTGAATATTTCTTCTCTCAAAGAAGTGATAGATGAATCTTGAGCATGTTTGGGAAACTCTCCTCTCTATCTTACGAATACATATGTTATAGTCTTTGAAGTACAAAGAAAGGGAGTTTTCTCTCGGAGCTCTAAATGAGAATATGTTGATTCGGCATTTTAGCATTTGATGTTGCAAGCTTAGACTCTTCTTTTTTTTTCTTGCATTGAATGCTCTTCTATTTATAGATGATGTTGGGCATTTGACCATTGAGCATCTTCTTCCTATTTGGCTTGAAGAATGTGACTATTGAAACTAGCCGTTGGAAGCTTCTGAAAAAAGTTGATTCTTCACATCATAAATTCATTGTGGCTTTTTACCTGAAATAATCTTCCTCAAATCAAGTGATAAGTATCTGATAATCTTAGAAATAATAAGTTGGAAAACCTAGAATTAATCATCAGATATTCAGAAAGTAAGATGAATTTACTTGACCAATGTCTTAATCGATAAAGCTTTGATCGATCAAGGTATCGATTAATTATATGAAGAAAAGATATAGCAGATATATGCAATTGTCGAATAGATTATGGATCATATGATGATCGAACAAATGATCAATAAATGATGAAGCATCAAAACAGTGAACTCCAAATGAAATATGCAACGTTAATCCCTTTCAAGTTTCATTTGCCTTCATGTCTTTTTAATAGAGAGTTATGTGTTAAAGGAAGGCTGAGAAATGCTTGAAGATAAAGATTCAAAAGAATCTGAAGATCACTGTGAATAGTTGTTACGAAATGAACTGATTCAATGATCGAAAAATGTTTAATTGATCATATTATCGATAAAGCTAAGTATAAGAGAAATATATTTTCAAAGTGTGTTGATCGAATACTTTATTGATAAACGGTTGATAAGAGAAATGATTGATGAAAAGTTTCAAAGAGATTTTCATAGTGAAGTTACCAAATATAAGATGATCGAGTAGATGAGTGAAATCTCTCTTCAAAAAAGACCAGAAAAGACTTTAATCGATCATGTTATGCGAAAACAAAAGATTCATAGATTTGAATGATTGATCATTTTATTGATAAATGAATGATTGATTAGGTGATCTGAAAATGGCTTAAAACAAGTAAGTGTAGTGAAGGTGATGATGATCGATCATTTGATCGAAAAACAATTGATTGATTAAAGACCTTGAAAGAAAATTTTGACCGAACACATTATCGATTACTTAGAAGTAAATTACCATACAATGTTCGAACAAGTTATTGATAAAGTAATAATCGATAAATTAATTGATAACAAGCGAACTGTTCAATATAGTAAATAAGTCAAGGAAGCTTACCAGATTATCTGAGTCCTGATCAATAATGAGTTGATCAATCAGGTGATCGATATTCCTATTGTCACACAAAATGAAGTTTATTCCTTTTTTCTGATAGCTTATCGATCAACCAATTATCAATTAAATGATCAATAATTTACCACAAAATCTTACACTTAAACAATTCTATCAGTGATCGCATATCTAATCGATTAACCTTTAGTCGATAATGTTATCAATTACTTGTGCTTTCATATTTTCAAAGATAGATTATAGCTTGAGTACCTTAGAAATGTATGTGAAGACATAAGAGAAGAATTAAAAAGATAGTACCAGGAACTCGATAAAGTGATCGAGTATGTAGTTTCTTGATTATCAACTCAAACATCAGTTTACTTGATAACTGGCTTCGAGTAACATCTGATAATGGCTTTTCATTTCTTCATTTCTTGTAGTGCTTTTACTCAATAACATGTTTGAGTAGCATGTTGCTCAAGAGCTTAATCGGTCAATGTAGAACTTCTGGTCTTTGCCACAATAAATTTGAATTTTGATTCAAGCAAAATGAAGGTCAACTTTGAGTCATCATAAATCTTCCAATTCAACTCTAAATTTTGCAAATGACCTATTTTTATAAAGCTTTTTGAGTCTACTTTTTAATGCAATAAGAACCACCCCAAAATTTAGTGTAATCACAAAGTTATCTTCATCACAGTGACTAAAGGTTGGAATAAAGGTGTTAAACCCAATTGTAATGTTTCAAGCAACATATCTCCTGCATATGAAAATCTTTGAAGTTGATTTTGGTGTCTATGAACTGTGTTTAGAGTCTAGTTTCATATGAATCAAGTTTCACCTCAAACAGATTTGTGGTTTAAGAGATATTAGAGAAACACTGAACCTATGTCAGAGCTGAACAAAGAACAGAGTATAACAAAGTATGTGTTTTATTGCTAAATTAATCGATAAGTGGTTGATCAAATTATTGATCAATAAATGCCCTTGAAAATCACCTCTGAAGCTTATTTTCAATATTTATATGAAGGGTGACTCAATATATGATGATATAACTTCCGGTTTGTGCATTTTAGCTTCCGATTGAGCCATAGAAACTTCTAATTGAGCATAGCAACTTCCCATATCAAATCTATGAATTTGAATCTTGATATTTCTATTTGATCTTGTAAGTTCTTCTTTTCTCAATCTCTCTTCTTCTTCTTCCTCTTGATCATTTTTCATAACTCAAAGTTTAACATAATAACTCCTTTCTTTTCGTGAAGAAATTACACAAGATATTAAGTACGGTAGTTAGTCAAAGTATGAGACAAATAATTTATGCAAATTTTTTACTCTATTAGTTGACATCATCAAAACTAATCATATCTAACAGGAAGCAAAAGGGAGTAAGAAGAAAGCTTAGGGACACAAGATAGCAAACTTGACCTTACTCTTATGTGCTTGGTATTTGCTTGCATGTATAATATGTTTCTATGTTATATGATTTTATGAACTCGTGTGTGTTGTGATTGTGAATGTGTTTGAAATATTCCATAGGCCTATGTGTTTTATGATAAATGCATGATGATTACTAAACATGTCATTATGTTATAAAGATCTTAAGTTGCAAGCATGTTATAAATGCCAAGCTTGCTATGTATGTTTGGGTGGTTATTGTGTGCTACTGAGATTCTCCCGAATCTCACCCTCCCTTAACCAATCATAGTAGGTCAAATGATAAAGAGAAGGCAAGCATAAAGAAGGGCAAGAAGATGGAAGCAAAGAAAGTCACTACTAGAAAAAAGGCTTTTCACGGCGGTTAATAGTGGCTTTTCACGGCGGTTTTGAAGGCGAAGTTGATAAAGGCGACGTTGAAAGGTAAAGAAAACACGACGGTTTTCTATATAACCGCCGTTGAAATTTGACTTTCAACGGCGGTTTATAAATAAACCACCGTGGAATATTATTTTAACGGCGGTTATATATATAACCGCCGTTAAAAATACATTTTTTTTTAAATTCTGCTTGATTTTCATTTTTACCACCCTGCAGTTTACAGTTCCAAATAAATGTAGGCAGTGTAGATCACGCAGAACAAGATCAATTAGCTAGTTGATATATATACAGCATTGAAATTTCTTTTACACAATTTGAAAATAGGGAACCGGCCAATATAATAGAACTAGGTGGTTAATTAAGACCAAGGAACACGTATTGGCTAGGTCCAACAATTCTGAAATAGAAGTAACTACTTCTCTGTACAATGGAAATCATGAACATGTACATATAAGAGGGAACCGAGAGAAAACATCTAACAATGAATTTTTTGAGAAATAACCTATCTATTTGAAAGCTAAATTTCAATTTTTTCTACCAATGTTGTTGACAAAGTGTCCCTCATCAAGTTGATGTCATCCATGAGATATGGCGCAGTATTTTGAAATATCTGTTAATCAAAAATAACATAGTAAACTTAGTCAAAAATATGAAATGAATTGAAGAACGTCATGCAACGTAACTCATCTTTACCTCGTCTAATTTCTCAGTCGTTCATGTCTCAATTATGTCATTCATGTAGCGGATGACATAATATCCACACTCAACATGTCCTTGTTGACAACGGTACTAAAAAAATAAGATATAAAATTGAATATTAGACATTATTGATTATAAACATTAACTTTAATTCATCCAAAAATGTTTAAAAGTTAGTTCAAAAAAACATATACCTTTGGAAGAATCCATGTTGGTGCTTGTCTATTTTGTTTAATCGCCACATATTAAAAGTATGAAAAGCCCTATCAACATTATAAGAGAAAATGATATTAGAGCATGCTTGTATAAACTTCACAAGTAATAAATATATAAATAAAAACTAACGTGTCGATGACATCTTTGGTTTCTTCGGATGGACTTCCACAGAGTGAATCGAACCAGTAAACTTTGTTGTCAAAAGGGGCACAAACAATTAGAGTCCAATGATAACTGCAAAAGGCAAACCATATTAATTATAACCCGACACATACAGCTTGTATATCTCAGATACAATAATACACTTACCCTTCCACGTAAGGTGCAAAATATATTAGCTTTCTGGTCTGAGTCATTGTGGTCATAATGTAGATTGACCTTGCTTCCACAGTATTAAATTCTTTCTGCACCCTTTGAGGACACATAAAGCCATATGTTCCTTCAAGTCCTCTGTTTCGACAGATTTGATTAAAGTGCCTGTTGTTCAAGTAAAAAATATTAGGACATGCATGAAGTATAATATGTAATAAGAAAATGATATTGTAACTTACAAAATAGTGAGCTGCATGAAAGCTATATCAAGCTCCTCAAAGTTGAGGAACTGAACGAGGTCCCTCTTGTCAATGGTGAAGTCGTATGTTATATCTGAACCCACAACCCCCAACGGCATCTTGAAAGTCACAGGCTTATCCATGTTTGGCACCATGGAATGAAGAACCTCCAAACTGGAATACATAAGTGCAACATCACTAGGAAGAGGCAAGAGTACAGGATCAGATGATGTGCTCGTTGTGGCCTTCTTTGCTGCCGCCTTCTTCACTATTGGCTTTGCAATAAGTCTCTTTAGCCACAAAATGAAATGTCCTTTAGCTTGGGCCAAGAGTACCTCCTTGCCACGAACAATCCTCTCCACTGTCACCCTTGCTTGATTGCTCGGAATTTTGTTGCCGTGAATCGTTGTGCCTATGAATGCTTGACCACTAGCAACATGAACAGGTGAATTTTCATAATCCACAGAGAGAATACGGCGCCATTGTCTTCGACAGGGTCAAGGCTAGGGTCAGGGTCAGACACTGTTAGTGGCTGTGTCTGATTATTACTGCCCTTCTCGCTTTTTATCACAGGTGAACCCTGAAACATAATATGAAATTAGTTAAGAAACATTAAATAAGTTTAAATGGATCAAATGAATCTTTAGAAGATTTAAAAAGATGTGTGATTATTACCTGGGAAGGTTCAGATACTCGGGGCATCTGGAATCCACTCGTACCCATCATCATCAGAGTCTGTTGAAACTTGGCATCAAATTCGTCACGTATCTTTTGCATCTCTGCCATGTGTTGTTGACTTAGTTCAGCTCGAACTCTCTCTGTTTCTTCCTGTAGTCGTTGGTCAAGCTCCTCTTTAGATACCATGTTAGCAGAGGATGATCTAGTGCTTCTTCATGAAGCAGAGCCAAAAATTCTTTAATACTAATCCCTTTAGGGGTCCCTCGGTGTAACATCTCGATTTTTGAGCCCTGAAGTACTAGAAATAGCCTGAATGAGATAGGCTACCAAACCCCTTTTTAGTAGAGGTCTTAAAGATGAGAAAGAAAGTTAAAGCAGTTTTAGGGACTAAACTGCAAAGTGAATGTTTTAAGGGGCTAAAGGGTAATCAAAGTTAGAGGCTCCAGTAAAGTCTCAAAGGCCCAGAAAGAGAAAAGAGGTTAGATACAGACCAAAGGTTAAGTTAGAAGCCTCAAAGATATTGTTTTATGAGGTTGAGTCTAAGCAAGGGTAAAACCGTAAATTCAGAAAGTTACGGCCATCAGGGGTAAAAATGGAAAGTACTTAGAAAATTCTAAGAAAATCCCAGAAAATGGGAAATAATATTCTAAGGCTCTTTTGTGAAGAGAGATGACGAAAATACCCCTGAGGTAACTTAAAAGGAATTTATAAGTTTATAGCTCAATTTAAGATGTAGAGGTGGATTTAATTGTTTGAGTCATAAGGAAACCTCAGAAAATTATGGTAAAATGGGGATGTATGATCTAAGAGACTATAGAAAATTATAAAATTAGTCTCATCCCCAGAAGACCAGCAAAATGGCTTTAAGAATACTTAAAAGCCAGTTGTGCCGAAAAAGGGCATTTTAAAGAATGATTTTTAAGTGGGGCTACAGGTTGAGTTATGACCTAAGAAAATTCACAGATTTTCTCTAGAATATGAGGAATTTTATGATATTTTTGGATGAATTTTTGGAGCTCTAGATTGAATAAAATGCTCTAGTCAAATATTAAATAATTTTGTCCCCTAAATAGGAGACAAAACCAAAGAAAATATCTAAGAGCCATCATTACGATGCTGAGTCAGCATGCTGAGTCATCAAGCGTAATCATGACACCGACGAGTCATCATGCTGAGTCACCAAGTGTAATCATGACACCTACGAGTCATCATGCTGAGTCACCAGAAGATATTTATGGACAACATAAAAATCAGAACGCAGTATGGGAATATTTTAGACAGTCTTTTGTCTATCCATTATAGTGAAATCTCTACTGCACGATTCAGTAAGGTTAAGTAGCCTGTCAGTAGAGCTAATTATTTTCATCTATGCTCCTCTGAGATGGAGCCATATATGTACCTTTTATTGGCCAGAATTTTAAGAAGAAGTTGTCCCGGTGGTACAGGGTAAGTCAGGACCCGAAAAATATCCGTTACGGTGCCAGATTGGCTTGATAAGTGGAGAAATAATTAAGGAAATATTTTTACACGAATTTTTTATTTATTTTCTCCCTATTTTAATGCCATAAATGATGAAAGGACATGAAAGTGTCAAGTGTAGGGTAGATGAGAAAAAGAAAATATTACGTGTACGACTAGATGCAAGACACATGTACGGTCTGATGCAAGACACGTGTGCGGTTGGATTAAAGACACGTGGCTTGATGATGTAAGCATGATGTCATCATGATGAGGTAGGCATGATGTCATCATGATGAGGTAGGCATGATGTTATAGGACACTTGTCACCGTAAGATCAAAAGAGAAAATGGACGGTCCAGATCGAGCCACGTATTTTTAAGATCAACGGTCCAGATTCAGTCTGTTTTTCTATAAATACCCCCTCCCCTTCCTACCATTTCGTCCAAGCATAAGGAATCCATGGGGAAGCTCTTGCAAAATGGTTTCTAGAGAGAGAAAGAAGAGGGAGAAAGAAAGGCCAAGTGGTTCCAAGCCAGATCAAGCTCTAAAACAGGTATGTGATGGTTATAGCACCTAATTTCATGCCTATTTCGGATTAGTTACTGTACGTATCTGATTCTGACATTTTGTATGCTTAAAGTACACTCTGTGAGCTTTAAATCCATAGGTAGAACACTTCATTTGGATATGTGTACGATTTATGGTGATTTTTCAAAGTTAGGGTTTGAAATCTGGAAACAGTGTTGAGCTTTTGGAAGAGTTTCGAGTTCCGTACAGTTCCGGTACTGTTCAGTGTAGAATTGGTTCCTGAAACTATTTTTCCCTTAAATTTAACTTAAGGAGCTTTCAGTAAGACTTGGAACCACTCAATTTGGATTTTTCTGGAATTAATTATGAATTTTAAAAGTTGAGCAAAAATTCTGGAAATTCTGTGTGAACAGTACCCGCGAACCAAAATTTCTAGATTTGGTATTCTTGAATCTAAGGCTATCTAAAGTGGTCCTAATTGACAAGAAATGGATCTTAAGGATGGGAAATGATAATATTTATGTTAGAAAAGTTGGAAGAAAACCTTAAGACTAAGAGAAAGGGTTGAGGTTCAAGAAAGCTAGTCTTGAACTTTATGTAATCTAGTGGTCCTAATGGATTGTATGATAATGTGACTATGTTTAGGTCCTTTGGAACATCCAAGAGGATGTTTGGTGATGTTGATTGAATGTCCACATGGTTGGAAAGACAAGGGAATCAAAGGAAAAGCAAGGGGAAAGCCATGTTACAAGGTAGTGAACTTACCTATACTGTGTGCTTGACATGTATGCTTGCATGATGTGATTGTGTTGCCATGATGTGACTAAGCTATGATGAAATGTTTGAAAAGTTGTGTTTGCAAGTTTATGTTATGTTTTGCCTTGGCAATATGTTATGGAAGCATGAAATGCTTTAGCTTACTTTCCATGGCATTCATGTGTTAATGTTATAACATGTCATGCATGTGCATTATGTCTTGCATGCTTATGGGTAGTGTTTGCTACTGAGATTCCCCGAATCTCACCCCTCCCTAACCAACCATTTAGGTCAATCAATGATGGGCGATAATGGCATGAGAAGCAAGGAGAAGTAAGCGGAGAATTATTCTTGTTAATGGATGAGACTGTTGATAAATGTATAATTCTACTATTTTGTGAACTATGTTATGGATGCCAATGATGCCATGTATTTATTATAATATTTATGGCATGCATGAAAGTGTATGAGCATGAATGGGAAGAGTAAGGCCATGTTATGTATGCCAAAGAAATAAAAAGAATTAAAGAAATGTTAAGGGAAAACGTAAGTCCTGGAGCAATGAGTTTGTAGCTCCAGTTTGACCTATCAAACGAGTGAGTTAGGTCATAAGATTTGGCAAGCAATGAGATTTGATGTTTCTCTTTAAAGTGAAGGGTAGTTTGCCCGATTCTGATAATCAAGCAGAAAGTTATGCCTTTCCAAAGTTAGGCAAAAATACAATAAAATCCGAAAATGACCAAATGAACAGTAAATTTTTCAAAGGAAATTGAGCTCGAATTTCAAGGCAATCAGTTCAGAAACTATTTTTCCTCAAAATTTTATCCAAAGAGCTTTCTGTAGAACTTAGAATCACTTAATTTCAATTTTCTACAATAGTTACGAATTTTCGAAGTTTGTCACATTTTAAGGTGACAATGAATAGTAACCCGTAAATGAAAATTTTCAAACTTGATTTTTCATTAATTGTAGCCTTCAAAAGTGATTCCAAATGCTTCCGCAAGGAAAGTTAATTGATTTAAACATGAGGTGTTACACTCAGACTCTTCCGGGATGGTCAACCTTTCCAATAGCAGTGACCAAGATATCCATCCGTCCTTGAGGGATGACTGTACCTTGAGATAATTGCTCCTTAAGTGTATCCTATATCATTAAAGCAACAAATTCAATTTAAGATAATTGAAGAAAACAATTAATGAAGCATAATTCTTAAATATTACTTACAATCCTCTCAGCAACAGCAGCAGACTGTGGAGTAATGTATTGACCCTTTTTAATCCTCGCCGCCTTCCATTTTTCTTGGCGAGAAGGACGCTCAATAGGTGGCATGTAGCCAGTAGGATCTGAAGCAGCAGCCATTTGTGCATTCTTCAGTCGTTCCTCCATCATACTTCTTTCCAACCCACCATACCCTGCACGAGACATGGTATGTGGGTATACATTCTGCTCAGATATTTGTTTGTTCTTCTGACTCAATGCCTATGACAATGAAACCAAATCGACAAAATTAGTTTAGTTAAATAAAATATGACCTGATTAAAAATTAAGTTTTAAGAAACCAAACCTAAAATGCAGGGTCTTCACGTTGCTTCACAAAATTCTCCCATGCCTCTTCACTAATAAATGAATATCGTTCCTTAGGATGCTCGCCCTTTCTTTTTCCATGAATATAATGTTTTGTAAGCGTGGACTTAAAATCCCTCCACCGTTCATCAATTTGCTTCAACAGACGGTCTCTCATTTACTTAGTGGCAGGAATATCAAATGTCAGCTGCAATACAATAATAGCATAGAGTTATAAAGTAAATAAGCAACTATAATTGAAACAAGTAGAAAACAATGCACAATATACCAATATATCCTCCCAAAGGTTTTCTTCAAATCTTTGTCCACCTTCTTCCAGCTAGGAATGTCAATACTAATCTTACTGCGTGCGAGATAACCCACATAACTAGTAAATTGAGCCCCATCCTTTCCTATAGGCTTCAGATCATCATCAAACTCCACTGTAATCCTCATAGGCTGTGTGCTCTCATCACGTAAAAGCTAAGTGCCTCATATGGGTTGGCCCTCTACCCTTTCTCTGGCTAGTAAAAGAGCTGTCGTCACCAGAAACCCTGTTGACTGGATCCGTCCATTTCCTGTTTAAAGAACAACGAATTAATAAATGTAAGATAAAAAATATCAAGTTAATATAAAACATTATATTATTAAGTATATTTAGCAAAAAAAAAAATATCAAAGAATTCATTTGAGGCTTACAACGATTATCTTCCCAAATTCCTTCATAATGATCATCTCTAACAGCATAGTCATCATCTACCAAATCTAATTCAACTGCTTTAGGTTGAGTAGCTGTGAAAGCGGGGTTTCATCAAGATTAAGCTCTAAGTCACCATCATCTCCACTAACTCCTTGCCTTTTACCTTGAAGCACGATATCTAAAAAACTTATAAACATATACTTCACTTAGGACAACATACTTGTGGAGAATCTATGTTGGTAGTGGCAAATTTGAACAATTATAACCAAGAAAACAAAATCAACTATCTCAAACTAATAAATAAATATTCTTAAAGCTAAACCTCTGAATTCAAAATGAGTACACAAATGATATCTAATTGCCATGAAATTTTAAACACACTTCGTAATTAATCAAAATTCATAACCCAAAAAAATTGGCCAAACACTGAACAGATTATTCATAATGAAAAATTGACAAAATTTGAAATAAATATAAGAAATTATCAAACAAATTACAGACATAACAATTAATCAACTTTAAAGGTTTAAACATGTAACCAATGCTGTGTATAGGAAGTAATTGTAGTTTTCACATTCAAAATGTCACAAACCAATCCTCTAGGCATATAGGATACTCAAAACAAACAATGCAAAACATTCCAAATGTAAAATCAATCAAGCTATTTGATATATACGAAATTTCTATCATCAAACATCCAAAACAATTAAAAAA